>NC_069659.1:328165549-328501549 GCF_027244095.1 Hemicordylus capensis | reverse complement strand
TCATTATGTGCAGTCCATTTTGCTACCAAAATTAATGCAAAAGCCCATTTGCTAAGGCAAGGGTGTCTGCAGAAATAATTATTGGTGGGGGTGGTGACAAGGCAGTGGGGACTGGTCAATTTTGTTGTTGGCAGAGCTCTAATGGAAGTGCATATGTGCTGTGTGTATCTTAGGTTATTTGAATGCATGATATGCACCACCCAGCACATCTGCAATTTTTTCTTATGCCTGTGCATACTTTTGGACACACTAGCTTACACCCAGTGATAATCATAGCAGTCTCTGGAGATTCAGGGATCATATCTACCAAACTACTATCTGCACTAGATTACAAAGACAGGAAATCACTTCTGAACATAGAATGCATTTCCTTCATTACTGACTGTCTAGGCCAGGTGCTCCATCCCACTTCAGGGATCATGTCCACCAAAACAGGGTAGCATCCCTATATTGCTGCTCTGAATTAGTATAATAATTCACTCTATTGTTGTTGTTTTTAACCAGCCAAACTACAAATTGAAAAGGTTGCTGAACTGATAAATACCTGCAGCTATTACAGAAATGGAATGTGACATGTCTAAAGAGCAGCAAAAGCATACAAAGTTAGGAATCCAATACCTTTACCAGGAAAGTTCACAATGTGAGCCCTACTGGATCAAACCCTTTCCCTGCCCTTAAAGTGCAACACACCCACCCCCACTTTGATGTGCCCATTTCCGTGCACATCCCTAATGCATAGAGGTTGGACACAGCAGAGGTGGGGCAGCAGGTATGATCCTACCCCACTACCATCACCACATAAGAACACAAGAAAAGCCCTGCTGCATCAGATCAAAAGTCCATCAAGTCCAACATTTTGTTCCCCAAAGTGGCCAACAAGATACCTCCAGGAAGCCCATAAACAGGGCACACAGTTGTTCCTCATTAGAACCCCCATAATGGGATTCATTGACATAGCATTGCCCTTCTACCTTGGAGATTCTCTTATAGTTAGCGGGGGGGGGGGGGAGGAGCCGCTGGCCCTCTTCAGTCCCAGCACAACATCCCTCCAGTGGTTTCTACCTTGGGTTTCTTTTTAGATTGTTAGCCCTCTGGGGACAAGGAACTATTGTCTTATTCTTTTTCTGTATAAACAGCTCTGATAACTTTTGTACTGAAAAGCAGTATATTAATAGTAGTAGTAGTAGTTGTTGTCATTGTCTGAACTTGGAAGGTCTATATAGCCATCATGAGTAATAGCCGTTGATAAAGTTATCTTCATTGATAATATCTATCTATCTATCTATCTATCTATCTATCTATCTATCTATCTATCTATCTATTGTTCAATTTTATAGCACCTTTCATAAAGCGGACATTCACTGTGAGAGCATTTCAGAGCCTGGGAGCAACAACAGAGAAGGCCCTGTTCCACGTGCACAACAATTTAGCCTCTGTCAACATCAGCACATGGAGCAAAGGCTCCCCTGATGACCTTCTTGGATGGACAGAAACCCTTGGGAGCAGGCAGTCCCTCAGGTATCCAGGGCCCATCTTTTAAGAGCTTTAAAGGTAATAACCATCACCTTGAATTGGATCCAGAAACAAATTGGATCCAGATACAAAAGGTAAAAGTATCTTTTAAATTCATCTTAGTAGCCATCACCATGTTTGGTGGCAGTGAATTCTATCAATTGATTTTGTGTTGTGTGAAAAAGGACTTTATTTTATCTGTCCTGAATCTATTGCCAATCAGTTTCACTGGATGACCCTGAGTTCTAGAATGAGCAAAGAAACCCTTCTGATACTAAGCAAAAAACCCATCCCTCTGTAGAATCCAGATGGAAGAGTTGTGGTATGCAAGGACAAGACAGTGGAGTTGAATCAGGAATATTTAATGAGATAGATATTGAGGCTGTTCTCATGACCAGCCTAACCCAGCCTGGGGCAGCCCAGCTGGGGTTAGGCTGGTCATGAGAAGCAGCAGGATCCTTGTGGATCTTCCTCTCCCTGCCTGTCTAACCCTTTTAAGAAACCTGGCTGTTTGCCGACACTAAGGGTGTGCTTGCACCCTTACCCTGGCTACCAGGTATCGTATGTCTCCTCGGGCTGAGTCAGGGGCAGAGTGACCACTGGACAAACAAGTTCAAAGAACCTGGGCCACCACCCCCATGGGCCACACCTTGTGGCCCCAGACATGCCCCCCACATCTGACGTCAGACACAGGGAGCGTTATCTCACTCCCAAACGGGGGGCGTGTGGCCCTGTTTGGGACCGAAATTGGCCCGTGCTGCATGGGCAGCATGGCCGGAGTGACTCTCCCTGCCTTTTAAAGGCAGAGAGAGTCACTCCGGTTTGTGCTGGCCAACGCAGTGCAGAGCAAACTTCCTCCCAAATGGGGCCTTGTGACCCCATTTTGGAGGAAGACCATGCCCCTGCATCTGACTTCAGACATGGGGTGCGTGGCTAGCTGGCGCCCTGCATCTGATGTCAGCCGCAGGGGGCAGGGCCAGGGGGCGTGGCCGAACACGAGCCACCACCAGCCTCAGTGGCGTAACTAGGGAAAACGGCACCCAGGGCAAGCACTGAAATTGCGCCCCCCCCCCCTGCCACGCCCCCCCTGCCGCCCCCCAACATACATCTGACTGACACACATGTTTCAGAAAACTTTTATTTTAAAATTTTAAAAAATTACAAAAATTACCAATATCATACATGTGGTCAAGCTCCTATCTACCCCTTCAGATTTATTTTTTAAAACTATCCAAATTGTGGGGCTATCATTAATTTGTTTGGCTAGCTCAGGTTAAAATGCTGGAAAACGACAAATTTCAGTATGCTGGGGCTCATGAAATCCCCAAATATTATGTGGAGTTGTACTTGGAAAAACGAAAAGAAGTGCCTGTCTAATTCTCTGCTATGCATTGTAGCATCACGATTACATAAGTTTTAAAAATAAATGGAGAATTTGACTTTTCCCAGATACTCTGAAAATAATTAAACGATATGCAGAGTAAACTGTGTCACTGCTTGGAATATATTCTAGTATTTCAGAAAGACAGTAAAAATGAGAGAAAGAGCAAGAAACTCCCAGTGGGCCTTAATACTAAGGATTTCACATTGATTCAAAGACAAACTGACCATTAATAGCCATATTATTAAGACATCACACTTAACTCACTTATCACAAGAAGCAAAGTAAGAGCAAATGGATACAATCTTAGCTCATAAAATTCAGCTCAGTATTCACAAGCCCTTATTCTCTGTACATAGTGCCAATCTGAATATGTGTACAATGACATATTATATTAATTTTTTTTTAAAAAAAATTACCTGTAGCCCCTTCGGGGGACATCTTAAAGGCTGTGGGGGGGTCTGCAAAGTTTCCCCCTCCTCCTACTGGCCTCTAGGGCCTCACAGGCACCATTTGAGCATGCGTGGTGGTCATTTTTTAATTTTTTTTTAAAAAATGGCTGCTGAAAACAAAATGGCCACTGTGCATGCTCAAATGGCCTCTGCAAGGCGTGGCATGCCCTAGGGCCTCACAGAGGCCATTTGAGCATGCCCAGTGGCCATTTTGTTTCTGGTGGCCATTTTTAAAAATTATTTAATTTTAAGAAATTGCGCCCCCCCTTCAAGTGGTGCCCGGGGCACTTGCCCCCCCCTGCCCCCCTATAGATACGCCCCTGACCAGCCTCCCTCTGCCACTGGGCTGAGTTATTTACAGGGAGATAAGTGCAGTCTGCATTCAATGCTCTTGCTGCTGGCTGTTAGTCTCACCTCTACACCAGGACTGGAATAAAAGTAATGAGAGCACCATTCAAAAGCTGGCCTGGATCAAGGAACAGATTAATGGATGGATTAACCAAAAACACCACACCCTCTATCCATTTCCCCCACACCATTCATAATTTCATAAATCTCTATTATGTATCCTGCCCCCCTAGTCTGTGAGTGTGTGTGTATGTGTGTGTGAGGGAGAGAGAGAGGGAGGGAGGGAGGGAGGGGGAGAGAGAGAGAGAGAGAGAGAGAGAGAGAGAGAGAGAGAGAGAGAGAGAGAGAGAGAGAGAGAGAGAGAGAGAGAGAGGCCGGCCTCAGGCACTTGAGATTTTTCTTAGCGGGAAGGTCCTCCAACACCCTGATTATTTTGATCAAGAGTTCTTGAGAAATAAATAATGCAGGCCTGAATTATATTGTTTTCAAAAGATATTATATTTTTCTTTTGGATCAACATTTGTATTATTTCATTTGCAAGGATTAACCAAAAGTAATTCCATTGATCTCATGTAGGTTTCCATATTGAATTATGTGTAAACAAATCTATTGGAATTACATTTTGCAATGCCAACCGCTTTATTTAATATGTTTCTTTTAAACTAAAATATGCTTCAACAGATCTGTACTTCTTTTTAGGCTAATAGACAAAATCATGTTTCAACTGAAATCTGTTTCAGGAGCATAGGAGCAGTGCATAGGCACTTAACTTTGTAATGCAGCATCTTGAGTTACAAGCCATCTAAATAATATTGTGTTGTTGTCAGATCTCATAGAGAACCACCCCTAATGGAATACGCTTATGCTAGCTGGCCCTGCTCAGAACATCTGCGTGCTAGGACTTTATTGCTCTCCTTAAAGTCCCGCCACAGCCCTTGCTTTATTGCTCAGTGTCAGCCACCTCACTCGCAGTCAACCTCTCCCCTCCACTCCCCCACTCTCAGGCACCCCACTCTCAGCTACCCCACTTGCAGCCGCCCCCTCCCCTCCCCTCCACCACTTGCAGCCACCCCTCCCCTCCACCACTCTCAACCACCCCACTTGCAGCCACCCCCTATTTGCAGCCACTCCAGTCTCAGCCACCCCTCCCCTTCACTCTCCCACTCTCAGACACCCCACTCACAGACAATATCTCCCCACCACACCACCCACAGCCACCCCTCCCCTCCACCACTTTCAGCCACTCTACATGCAGCCACCCCTCTCCTCCACTCCCCACTCTCAGCCACCCCACTTGTAGCCACCTCACCCTTCCCATCCACCACTTTCAGCCACCCTACACACAGCCACCCCATCTCCTCCACTCCCCCACTTTCAGCCACCCCTCCCCTCCACTCTCAACCACCCCACCCACAGCCACCACTCCCTTTCACCCCCTCACTCCCTCAGCTCCAACCCCTGGCCTCTGATGCCCTGCCAAGTCACCTCACGAGGAGGATGGCCAAGCTGGGGCAGAAGAGAGTACTGAAGGCCATCCATGCAGGCCGGATGGAAAGCCCTGGCTTGGCCATCCTCCTTGCGAGGAGACTCCACAAGGTGTCAGAGGCCAGAGGTTGGAGCTGAGGGAGTGAGCTGCAGCTGGGTGAGCTGAGGGAGTGCGTGAGCGCTGCTGCTGCCCTTTCTTCGGTCCTCCTGCTCCTTGGCAGCAACTGCCCCTCCATCCACTCCTCAGCCGCCGCCTCCATGTCTGTCCCTCTCTCCCTCCAAGTGCTGCCAGAACTCTTGCAAGATGTGCCACGTACCACGGGATTTGCTACATACCTCCTAAGGCTTTCCTATATAAAGATTATATGGAATTGAAACTTTGGTCAATAGAGCATGCAATTCTAATTGTAACATAATGTGCTTTCCATATGTTGAGCTTTCATCAAAACCTTTTAGCATTATTTAGATTATATTTATAATCTGATTACCCAAATACAGTTGACCTGAAGGATCTGTCCCACCACTTTACCTATTCTATTCTATTCTATTCTATTCTATTCTATTCTATTCTATTCTATTCTTTGGAAGGTTTCTAGGCCTTCCAAAGAGGCTAACAAAAGAATACAATCAGTTTAAAACCAAGAAGTTAACATCAAATACCTCTTTAAAATACACAGTAATAATAAAAAGGGTAGCTAAAAGCAGAACTAAATGCCACAATAAAACAAGAATCAGCAAAAATAAATGTATCCCTAAAACCCAGAGACAATAAAATCTTCTTCATCTGGTTCTGAAAATAGAACATTGCTGCTAACCATAGGAAGAACATTTCTGGGAAGAACATTCCAGAACCAGGGTGCCACCACTGAAAATGCCTTAGCTCCAGCTGCCAGCCTCCTGAAGGTGGTGGTACCTGGAGCAGGACCTTTGAACTTAGATGGGTACATTAGATAATGTCCACACTGAAAATGGTAGCTACAGATTGAATTCCCCCCCACTCTGTAATGTTTAGGGTAACTTACTCATCACCTGATGTCACAGCCCCTGCCCATAAATCATTGGCTGCTGCTAGGGATGAGGAAACACACAACACTGTGACTCCCCAGCCATTGGGAGAGAAGGGTCCACTCAAGGAATAGTAGTAGTAATAAGTTTATTGTTGTGACCACTGATCATAACAAGACTTAATCTAACGTAACATAAAACATGACATAAAAGAAACAAAACAAAAAAGAGAAGCTCCACATGCCATGAAGTTATTTCAGCTGTGAAGTTAAACTAAAGCCAATGCTACAATTTAGAACAGGGCATAGCAGCTATAAATTTATATATGAGTTTAAAAGAAAGCAAGGCAAAAGTAGCAACTTGAAAACTGATGCATGGAAACACGTTGGCAGGAAGATGTCAGACATTCTGCATCTGAGCCCTTAAATGTATCTATAATCTGTCCCAGCATTTTTTAGCATACTTACCAATAGGCTTATGAGATCACCCAACATTCCCTCTGTGTGTGTATGTATGCGCCCCCCCCACCCCATCAACTTCAGAATGCCTGGATCGATATGAACTGAATTGGGTACAGTTGTAGAGACACATAGGGACACCTCAACAACATAATTTGTGATGATGTCATCCACCCCAATTCAAGATGGCGGATGCATAAATGTTTGAGGCACATGTGGGCAAACTTGAGAACTGCCTAACCAATTTGAACCAAATTTGCTACAGCTGTAGGGATGCATCAGTGGCATAGTTTGTGATGATATCATTTACCCCAATTTAAGGTGGCGGATGCGTAAACATTTGAGATACAAGTGGGCTAACTTGTGGACCGTCTAACCAATTTGAACCAAATTTGGCACAGTTGTAATGACACATAGGGACACCCCAATAGTTTGTAACTTTGTAATTTGTGTAGTTTGTAATGATGTCATCCACCCTGATCCAAGATGGACGCATGAACGTTTGAGGTGTAAGAGAGCTAACCAATTTGAACCAAATTTGCTGTGGGTGTAGGGACAGCTCAAGGGCGTAGTTCATAATCATGTCATTCACCTTGATTCAATATGGTGGACTTGTGAACGTTTGAGGTGCCAGTTGGAACTGATTTGGATCAAATTTAGTCCAGTTGTAGGGATTCACATTCCCTTAGATTCACAAATTCACATTCAAGTCAGGACAAAGAGGTCAAATTTCTAGATACGATAAATGACTGTGCCCTAGAACAGTTGGTCATGGAACTGACCAGAGAGAAGGCAACCTTGGATCTAATTCTGAGTGACACCCAGGACCTGGTGCGTGAAGTCAGTGTCATCGACCCTTTAGGGAACAGTGACCACAGTGCCATCAAATTCAGCATACATGCGGGGAGAGAATCACCAAGGATGTCTAACACAGACATTTTGAATTTCAGAAGAGGAAACTTCTCCAAAATGAGGAGTATGGTGAAAAGAAAGCTGAGGGGGGAAATCAGGAGAGTCACTTCGCTCCAGAGTGCATGGAGTTTACTCAAAACCACAATACTAGAAGCCCAGTTAGATTGTATACCCAAAAGGAGGAAAGGTACCACTAAGTCCAGGAGGATGCCAGCATGGCTAACGGGTACTGTCAAGGAAGCCATAAAAGGGAAGAAGACTTCCTTCCAAAATTGGAAGGCCTGTCCAAACGAAGAGAACAGAAAGGAACACAAACTCTGGCAAAAGAAATGCAAGGTGACAATAAGGGAGGCAAAAAGAGAGTTTGAGGAACATTTAGCCAAAAGTATCAAAGGGAATAACAAAAACTTCTTTAAGTACATGAGGAAACCTGCCAGGGAGGCAGTTGGACCATTAGACAATGAGGGAGTGAAAGGGATTATTAAGGAGGATATGGAGGTTGCAGAGAAGCTGAATGAGTTCTTTGCATCTGTCTCCACATATGCTCCACTGAGCATATAACTGCTCCTGAACCAAATACCTGCTCCATCCGCAAAGGGATGGAGGCTGGAGAGCTGAGTCAGATAGAAGTGACAAGGGATGATGTTCTAAACTGTCTGGAAAAAGGGAAAGCTAACAAATCACCAGGGCCTGATGGCATCCATCCAAGATTCCTCAAAGAACTCAAATGTGAAATTGCCGACCTCCTTGCCAAAATATTTAACTTATCCCTGAAATCGGGCTCTGTACCAGAGGACTGGAGAGTAGCAAATGTAACACCGATTTTCAAAAAGGGATCCAGGGGTGATCCGGGAAATTACAGGCCAGTTAGCCTAACGTCCATTCCAGGCAAATTGATGGAAAGCATCCTCAAGGATAAAATTGTAAAGGACCTCGAAGAACAGGCCCTGCTGGGAGTGAGCCAGCATGGCTTCCGCAAAGGTAAATCTTGCCTCACCAACCTTTTGGACTTCTTTGAGAGTGTCAACGAGTGTGTGGATCAAGGTGATCCAGTTGACATAGTATACCTGGACTTCCAAAAAGCTTTTGACAAAGTTCCTCATCAAAGACTCCTGAGGAAACTTAGATGTCATGGGATAAAGGGACAAGTACATGTGTGGATTGCTAACTGGTTGAAAGACAGGAAACAGAGGGTATAAATGGAGAGTTTTCACAATGGAGGGAAGTAAGAAGTGGGGTCCCCCAGGGATCTGTACTGGGACCGGTGCTTTTTAATTTATTCATAAATGATCTAGAGGCAGGGGTAAGCAGCGATATGGCCAAATTTGCAGATGATACCAAACTCTTCCAGGTAGTGAAATCCAAAATGGATTGTGAGCAGCTCCAAAAGGATCTCTCCAAACTGGGGGAGTGGGCGACAAAATGGCAAATGCAGTTCAATGTTAGCAAGTGTAAAGTGATGCACATTGGGATGAAAAACCCCAACTTCAAGTATTTGCTGATGGGATCCGAGCTGTCAGTGATGGACCAGGAGAGGGATCTTGGGGTTGTGGTGGACAGCTCGTTGAAAGTGTCGACTCAATGTGCGGCAGCTGTGAAAAAGGCAAATTCAATGCTAGGGATCATTAGAAAGGGGATTGAAAATAAAACGGCTAACGTTATAATGCCCTTGTACAAAACTATGGTGCGACCACACTTGGAGTACTGCGTACAATTCTGGTCACCACATCTTAAAAAGGACATTGTTGAACTGGAGAAGGTACAGAAGAGGTCAACCAAGATGATCAGGACCTAGAGCACCTTTCTTATGAGGCAAGACTACAACACCTGGGGCTTTTTAGTTTAGAAAAAAGACAACTGTGGGGAGACATGATAGAGGTCTATAAAATCATGCATGGTGTGGAGAAAGTGGAGAGAGAGAGATTCTTTTCCCTCTCACACAACACTAGAACCAGGGGTCACTCCATGAAATTGATTGCCAGGAGGTCTAGGACCAACAAACGGAAGTACTTTTTCACACAACGCGTGATCCACTTGTGGAACTCTCTGCCACAGGACGTGGTGACGGCCAACAACCTGGATGGCTTTAAGAGGGGTTTGGATGACTTCATGGAGGAGAGGTCTATCAATGGCTACTAGTCGGAGGGCTGTGGGCCACCTCCAGCCTCAAGGGCAGGGTGCCTCTGAGTACCAGTTGCAGGGGAGTAATGGCAGGAGAGAGGGCACGCCCTCAACTCCTGTCTGTGGCTTCCAGCGGCATCTGGTGGGCCACTGTACGAAACAGGATGCTGGACTAGATGGGCCTTGGGCCTTCTCAAGCAGGGCTGTTCTTCTGTTCTTCTGTTCTTATGATAGTAAAACGAAAGTAGGGAGATTAGTTCTTACTGGAACAACTTGTTCCCTGATAACATCATAGATGGAACAGTGTGAGACGTAGTGGATAATGTCCTCCACTTGGCCAGCACCACAAGGACAAAGGCACCGTTCCACTGGGAGTTTGTGGAATCTCCCTTCAAAATATGCCATTTTAGAAGTGTAAAATTGTAAAAGCCTTTCTCAGTGATGCACGGGTAAGTTTAACCAGATATTATGAGAAATATCTGTGTCTCTTATAATAGCAGTACCAAATTGAAAGCTTTGAAGACTGTACCACACAGCAGCATCTCTACTGGCATCTTGTTCATGGAGCCAATCTCTCATGTTTGCTCTGCTCCAAGATCTAAGTTCTACCACCGGAGGCAGGGTGTATAACTGTAGGATATAAGTTTGGTCCATTGATTCCAGCCTACAAAATGTGAATAGCAGAATTTGAATAGATGATGTTCCAGGAGGTTGTCTAACTTCTTGAAATACCTTAGCAATGCTAGATGGGCTCTAACGGAGATTGAATGTAGTCCTACCTCCATTCTTAAATAGGCACAGGAAGGCCCTGGGGAAGGCCCAAAATCTTCCTTAGGAAATTGTTCCGGGCTATTTCCAACTGGGCAATAAGCTTCACACCCCACCCCCAAATATCAGCACCATACAACATCTATGATATCACCTTATCCTGGAATATTTTGAGTGGTGGGGCTATTAATTGCCCTCCTTTAGAATAGAAAAACTTCAAAATTGCCCCCACTGAACAACAAGCAGTTACTAAAACAGTGGTAAGGTGTGCCTTCCATACAGTAGACTTATGGAAGGAAATTTGCAAGAGGAGCAAGAAGATATTTGCAAGAGGAGCATTGCTCTATTTGTTGGGCTTTAATTGACTACCTATGGCTGATGTTACTACTACCAAAAACTACTTTCATTTTGTCATAATTTATCCTTATTTTCTCCTTTTTGCAATAATCAGCCAATCTGGCCAGCATTCTCCTGAGGCCAGTCTCAGCACAGGAGATAAATGCCTTATCATTGGCATGCGATAACATTGAAACTTTGTGCCCACTAAGTGAAGGCGGCGGGGGAAGCTTTGTGATTCCATGGCCAATACAATATCATCCATATATTTAATTCTCATAGACGTGCCTGTGGGGATGCGTCCCAGCAGCAACCCAGATGAAGCGCCTGATTGGCTGGGAGGCGGGAGCCATTGGGATTGGCTGGGCGGAGGTGGCTCGCAACACGAGCTGAGATGCAGCCGCAGGGGGAAATGGCAGCGGCAGTGGCGAGGAGGAGGCGGCGGCAGCTCCAGCCGCACATTAGCTCCCGCCGCACTCAGTCGCTGTGAGGAGGTGGCGGCGGCTGCTGCCAGCCTAGCCCAGCCACGGTTGCGACCGTCGCGTCCAAGGCCTGGGCTGGGAGTAGGCGGGAGGCAGCAGAACAGACTGGCCCTGGTGGGCTGCCACGGATGAGGGGAATGGACAGTAACGTTGGTGGCGGGGCCTTTTTTGGCCGCCCGCCTCTTGGAGTGGCCGGGGGCAGCCCGGCCGCTGTGAGGAGGCGGCAGCCAGCTGTGGTTGCGACTACTGCAGCCCAGGCTGGGAGGAGGCTGCTAGTTAATATTAAAATTAAATAAAAAGGGATTGAGTAAACTGCCCTGTTTTACACCTCACTCCAATAAAATAGGATCAGAGAGACCCTTGTTGGCCCATTCTCACACTGGTCTTGATATCAGAATGTAGTTAATTAGTGATCTAAGGAGATGCCTATCAATATCCATCCTCTCAAGTTTCTCCCAAAGTCCAAGAGATGAAGTCGTTAAAATGACTATGATAAAATGGGCTCAAGATGTGGGTCATAATATAGATATGGCAGCTTGGGGGAAATTATGGAAAATTGATTTAAAGTTCACTGCATGTTACACTTTAAAAGAAAATTATTATAAGATGATGTACAGGTGGTATTTGACACCGAAAAAATTAGCATTAATGTATAAAAATGTCCAAAACAAATGTTGGAAATGTGGACAATGTGACGGAACCTTTTTTCATATGTGGTGGTCATGCAGGAAGGCAAAGGCCTTTTGGGATATGATATATAATGAGTTGAAGAAATTTTTTTAAATGATATTTCCTAAGAGGCCAGAATCCTTCCTGCTGGGAATAACGCAAGGAGAGTTTTCCAGAAGAAATTTAACATTTTTAATGTATGCAACCACGGCGGCTAGAACAGTATATGCGCAGAAATGGAAAAATAATAAAATGCCCTCAAAAGAAGATTGGTTGATAAAAATTTTGGAATACGCTGAGATGGCAAAACTTACAGCACTCATAAGGGATGAAAACTTGGAATGTTTCAAAGAAGATTGGGAACCATTCTTACTTTACTTAAAGAACTATTTTTCCAATATGGACCTTTCAGCAAGGTTTGAAATTTAGTAACAACAGCAGGTTGGGCAGGGTAAAATCGAGTTTGCAACGTGGAGTATATATGTTTTGAATTATTATAGCAATCGTAGATTTGTATAGCTAATATGAACTGTGCAGACTGGTAAGCGGGAAGTCAATATTTACTTAATTAAATGTAATTGGATTGTTAAGATATTGTAAAACTAATAACAATTTTAAAATGCAAAAAAAAAAAAAGTTTCTTCCAAAGTCGGGATGTATCAACAGAATCAAAGGCTGATGTGAGGTCAATATATGCAATATAATGTTGTCTCTTGTGGCCACTAGTATGTTTCAGGATTAGGGCCTTTAGGGTGAGACACTGGTGTATCATACTGTGACCTGCCTGCTCTGGATAGATAGTTTTTATTGAATCCTCCCAGTCCTCCATCTTGTTCAAAAGATGTCATGTATGCAACTTAGAGGAAATATCTATGAGACTAATTGGGAGATAATTAGAAGGTCCCTGTCTATTACCTTTTTTGATGATTGGGTATAATACTTTCTTTCCAGCTATAAGATAAACACATGCTATCTTATGTTATTTCTGGAAAACGTCTAGCCAGAATGGGGGCCCACCAATGAACATTCAGCTTCTATACCTCGGGGGGCTCCAGGTCCTCTTTAGGAGCTTTTCTGAGGCTCAAGGTAAGGATCAGCTCCTTACACTCTAATTCTGTAACAGCTGGCCACTCTGGTAATGTATTATGGGCCATGTGTTCTATTGCTGACTCACTCTGGGAACAGCTAAATATAGCAGGAAAGTGTTGGAACCAGTCCTCGGCCGAAATATGTGCATCAGGTGTGGAGTTGTACATATGAGTGCCGTTGGCCACTAATTCCCAGAATTTCCTCTCGTTTTTAAAAATAATACTGAGGCCAAGCTCTCTCCATTGATCATTATAACAAATAAGCTTCTTAGATTTTAACAATTGCTCATATTGGGAGCAGAATTGTATTAATAACTGAATAGAAGTATCAGACCGGTCTTCCCTAACTCTTCTCTGATGCTTTCTTTCTTAAGGCTTGTCTTTCAGTTCTACAATCCTGATCAAACAATCCCTTCTTTATGTGATTTCCTCTGAGTTTGACCGTGGTCAGTTGAGAGTTTAATACAAGGAATAGTAGCAGCCACTAGGATGAGAGGTGCATCTGTGAAAGGAGGCAATGAAATTTGTAGTAGTGAATGTGGAAAGTAGGCTTTCTAGCCCCAGTTACCTTTCCTGGCTATGTACCCCATTTTCTTGTGCTAGTATGAACATCTACTTAGGTGTTTTTTTTTAAAAAAAGAGGGCTACAGCATAACCTACCAAATGGAGCAGTGGGGAAATGGCTTGACTACCAAGCCAGAGGTTGCCGGTTCAAATCCCAGCTGGTATGTTTCCCAGACCATGGGATACACTTATATCAGGCAGCAGCGATATAGGAAGATGCTGAAAGGCATTATCTCACACTGTGCGGGAGGAGGCAATGGTAAACTCCTCCTGTGTTCTACCAAAGATAACCACAAGGCTCTGTGGTTGCCAGGAGTCAACACTGACTTGGCAGCACACTTTACCTTTAGCTACAGCATGGCTATCACTCTCAGTGAAGTTGTTTTCTTTATAACAAGGCTATCTCCCCATATTTTATGTGCAGAGAGAATATTGTGTTATCTATACAAAGAAACTTGAACAGAATCCTCTTATAATGCAACTGGTGTATGCTTCAACGCATTGTATGGGCAGGTTCTTATTGACTCATCCTACGAACGGGCCTAGCTTATGTTCTAAAATCACAATGCTTTTCCATTTAGGATGGAATTCCCAGCATTTAAAAATTGCTAGGGAACTATCTCTCAGTTAAGACTTTGAACATTGGCTTTTATGTAGAGTGGTTTGACCTTAAGGCCTAAAGTAGCCATTCCCTGATACTTTTTCAGGTACATCTCCAGAGTCACACGTAGCTCAGCAATGAATGAGGAAGCAAGATGATGACTCTGCACATGTAAAAAGTCCATTACCTCATAATGCAAAAATCTCTAGTTCCAGCAAATGTGTTCATGAATTCTGTTAAAATAAGGGCGATGTGAAATATTCATGCATGACTATGATTCCTTTCCAGAGCACATCATTCCTTTTGCTTAACATATTTGGGTTCTATCCAGAAACAAAATGTTTTTCATTCAACTAAAGGAAAAATGGAAATGATTCTACAAATATTTATTGAGGCCAAACAAGCACATTGTCAGAGTTCCCAGCATTTTTAGGACTGCCACAATCTGCCTAAGACACACTGTTCTCTCCTGCTGATTATAATAAATTGAAAAACCTGAATCATAGTTCTTTTTCATTTTGCCATAATTCCAGGCACTTCTGCAGCAAATTACATATCACCTAATAGGTGGGGCAAAAATTCTCTATCGATGACTCCCCCATCATAAACCCAGAAGAGGTCCTGTTCTGTTTGTGAGACTGAATTTGGAGAGTTCAGAGTAAGGCCTTCTCATAGTGGCATCCAGTTGTGGAAATAATTCCCTAGAGAAATTCAGCATTGACCTTCTTTATATTATTTTAGAAGACAGGGAAAGATGTTGTTGTTTGAATGTTGAACTGGATGCCAGTGTGAGATAGTGGTTAAAGTGTTTCACTTAGATCCAGTAGGTAAAGGTAAAGTGTGCCGTCGGTGTTGACTCCTGGCGACCATAGAGCCCTGTGGTTGTCTTTGGTAGAATACAGGAGGGGTTTACCAGTGCCTCTTCTCGTGCAGTGTGAGATGATGCCTTTCAGCATCTTCCTATATCGCTGCTGCCCGATATAGGTGTTTCTCATAGTCTGGGAAACATACCAGCGGGGATTCGAACCAACAACCTCTGTTTTGGTAGTCAAGCCATTTCCCCACTGTGCCATTAGGTGACATGGTGATCACAATAGCCCAACCAAAATAATGTATGCATAAGGGGGAGAGGAATTGTTCCTGCCTAGTGGGTAGGTGAAGGATGCTGCGTTGAGCTTCTGATAGTCTGTAGGACCACAATGAAAACAGCAAAGGAATACTGGAAACCTTTCTACAGCAAACAGTGATGGCCACTTCTGTACTTCAGTATGTCTGTAAGGAATGCATGGAGTGAAGACAAAGAGGCAGTATTTCTAGTTCTGTGAATGGTCTGTGCATGCTGAAGAAGTGGTATGAGCCTCTCTCAAACACCACATAGACAATGTCCAGAATGAAACAGGCCTTGCATGTGAGCACTTGACTGTGCAAGGACCAGCTTTATGGCATTATTTCCTCCCTTCAAAAAGCGGGGGTGGGGGTGGGGTGGGGTGGACTATATTAATTGAGGTTGAGATTCTGTCAGTTAAGACACTACAAGTTAGGGACTGCATCTGGGACCGGGAGGTATATGGCCCTATCCACCACCAGCACACTACCTCCAGTGACGGTTGCTGGTGTCTATCTTGTGTTTCTTTTTAGATTGTGAGCCTTTTGGGGACAGGGATCCATCATATTTATTTATTATTTCTCTGTGTAAACCGCCCTGAGCCATTTTTGGAAGGGTGGTATAGAAATCTAAATCATCATCATCATCATCATCATCATCATCATCATCATCATCATCACAAAATACAAAGATCTACAAATTGAAATTGAAAGGCTGTGGCAGAAAAAGACCAAAATAATCCCAGTGGTAATTGGCGCCCTGGGTGCAGTTCCAAAAGACCTTGAAGAGCACCTCAACACCATAGGGGCCACAGAAATCACCATCAGCCAATTACAAAAAGCAGCTTTACTGGGAACAGCCTATATTTTGCGACGAAATCTATAACAACAGCAACAACATTGACAATAAAATCCAGCCATCCTAGGTCCTTGGGAAGGACTCGATGTCTGGATAAAAAAAACCAGTCAATAACACCTGTCTGACTGTGTAAACAAGAAATAAAAATATGAATGGCTTCCACACAGTGACTGCTCCATGTGATTGCTATAGCATATAACAGCTGCTGTTTGAATTGTTCATACCACATGGAGTCTCCATACTTATTTTACATTTTATATCCCACTCTTTCTCCAAGGAGCCCAGAGTGGTGTACTACATACTTAGGTTTCTCCTCACAACAATCCTGTGAAGTAGGTTAGGCTGAGAGAGAAGTGACTGGCCCAGAGTCACCCAGCTAGTATCATGGCTGAATGGGGATTTGAACTCGGGTCTCCCTGGTCCTAGTCCAGCACTTTAGCCACTATACCACGCTGGCTCCCTTATGACTAACAAACGTCTTGATACAGAGCACACACAAATGCTTTTTGCTTCCCCTTTCTCTTTACTCTATGTGTCCAGTAAAGTTGCACTGGAAAGCAGATGTAGCTGAATTTCAAGTCAGTGTTCACCAACGTTTGCTATGGAAAAGGCCATACTCTTCCTCTATTATTTTCCTCTTGGTCCTACAGACTAACTGAAAACTCTACACAGGCCTTAGTTTTCATATCTATACATATATGAAACTGCATAATAATGCTACATTATTATACATTGCTTTTCTAGTCTTCTTCCAGCTTCTTCCAAAGAATGATATACATTGAGGTCATTCACACAATAAAAAATTGTGTTCTACACAGGTTTGGGAGCTGTGCGTGCTCCCAATTTTCAATTGTTTGGAAGATGGATGCTCAGCACAGCATCTATCACCTACCCACTAGGCAGGAACAATTCCTCTTCCCCTTGTGCATACATTATTTTGGTTTGGCTATTACGATCGCCATGTCACCTAATGGTGCAGTGGGGAAATGGCTTGACTACCAAACCAGAGGTTGTTGGTTTGAATCTCCGCTGGTATGTTTCCCAGACTATGAGGAACACCTATATCAGGCAGCAGCAATATAGGAAGATGCTGAAAGGCATCATCTCACACTGCACGGGAGATGGCAATGGCAAGCCCCTCCTGTATTCTACCAAAGACAACCACACAGCTCTGTGGTCACCAGGAGTTGACACCAACTCAACGGCACACTTTACCTTTATTGTGGTCGCCAGGAATCGACACCAACTCGATGGCACAACCTTTCCTTTCCTATGTAGTCCATCAGCATTCAAAACACTTTCCATATGGCAGCTATAAGGCATTTTGAAATTGTGGTGGTTTGAAAAATACAAGCAAAATAGAACACTAATCTGTAACATTTGGAGATTTAACAATTGCTGCTATTGATCATATTCATATATGTTTGTGTGTATATAGATACGTGTGTGTGTGTACACACACACACACGTTACACACACAAATCTGGAGTAATTTAGAAGCTACATTGCTTTTTGTTTTGTTTTTTACAAGGGTCAGATTTTCTCCCCCAAACCACAATCTTTATTAATCATGCACTTTCTCAGCAGGCCATAATGATGGAGTCATGAATTTCTAAAGGGTGATTTCATTTCACTGTTATTTACAACTTAACTCAATAGCCGAACCTCTTCCTATTATTTGTGGTTAAATATAGCAACAGATTCTTTCCCATTCCCTTTTCTCTACTTTTTTTTTTTTACCACCCACACAAAGTACATGAGTCAGAAGCTATAAGAATGAGTGGTTCCCATCTGGCCGAGCTGCTTGTTGGCAGCTTTGTTGACTTTGCTGATTGTGTTCACACTCCTCAAGGTCACCTCAAACATAAGGAGGTGAAATAATGTCTGTCTGCAAAAATCATTTTTATGCCAGAATTTCAGTGAGTAATATATATACACACACACACATTGGACTTACTAGCATGTCCTTCTCTAGCCACTTAAGGGAATATTGGGCACATACTGGCAACGAGTTCCTCACCCTGCTCCCAACATTACTTTCTTCCAGATCTTGCATTCATTTACTTAGAACTGATTCAGACATAATGTTTTTGGCACAAGCCTCTTCTTTCCAATTTGTATTCTGATAATGTAGAGCATGAATCACTAAAAGACCTTCTCATACATGGTCAGAGCTGTGTGCTCCAGCAGTTTATATCAGAAGCTGGATCTGACTGTAAGTGAGGTCTGTGTGCCAGGGATTTTTTGGAACATCAGAAATTAGCAAGAAGGCATTGTGTATGAGGCGTAAGCTATATTTTGGTAACCTCCATGCAATCACTTCTGAGCATGCACAGGCCTGTCAGTGGAATGGTTATTTATTCAGCAGAGATCATATGAAGACATTTATTTTATGCACTGGTGCTTCCATGCATATGCCCCCACCCCCAATTTGTACAATCACAGAGTGCCTTTTGAATAGCTGTGATTTCATGAATGGCAGCCGCTGGATGTATTGCTCCTACACTGAGGCACTGATTCATACAACCAGTGTTATGCAAACTCTGCCAGATTGGGAACCCACCAGTGGCCCAACACATTCCTGTAGCTGATCACGTGGCAGTGAGCAAATGAACCCAGGCACAGCTATTCTCTCATCTGTTATTTGTATTAAAAATGATTGTTGCCATTTATCTTCAGACTAATCACACAAACAGTTACTTGGAAATATGTTTTCTTTGCTCTGTTTATCTCCCTTCCAAGTACATATGTCAGGCTCAAGCAGTTAGTCTATAGCCATCCTACGCGTTTTACAATTATGTTAGGGGGGAAAACCTAAAAGTATAGTCCAGCTAAAATTATGCACTACTGAACCCCATTGATTTCAACAGCAAAGCTGGGCACCTGCAGAAGTCCTCCTCATTGAAATAAGTGGGCTGAAAATACTTAACTTTGTCAGTATTGTGACTCAGTGACGTGCCAGGATTGTGATTTAGATTTTCAACTGTTGTTTTGAGTTTTACTTCTGTCTCCCGCCACAACCCAGATCCATTTTATTTATTTTCCTATTCAGCAATCCTTTGGTTTATTCAAGGAATACTGACAACATATCGAATATGGACATCTGATTGATTTCACTTGGAATTGCGTGTGTGGATGGGAAAAATCGGGAAGTCTGAGACATTAATGGAGAGGAAATTAGATATTTTCTCCTAATCCATGGTGGAAATGCAGTCTGGGTAAATACTTGAAAGTTAATGTGGCAGGCCAAGAATGACCTAGAGACCATTGGCTTTAGTTTATTCATGTGTAAATTTTAGTCCTGGAGCTTTTAAAAAAAATAAAAATTAAAGACATTTTAAAGACAATTGTTTTAGGTAGCTTGTTAGCTCAGATTCAGAGAGCTTTGTGTTTCTATATTAAATATTTACTTTTTAAATTTCTAGATCAGCTTTCCCAAAGTGGTTGTTCAAGGTGCTTCACAATGATAAAAACAACAGGATACAGACCTATTAAAGGGAACTTCAAACAAAAATGCTTCAAAACAACAACATTCACACATTCAAGACTGGGAGCAACTAGGAGCCCTACATAGGGCTGCATTCCCACAATCACTGTGATTGTGAGATTCAAGGAGCTGGTTGTGAAAATACAGATTTCCTGAGTAGTCCTGGAGGCTCTCCACATGAGCAGTGAGGAGAGCTGGATGGGGTTTGGTGGGGAGAGCAGGCTTGGGCCGCTCTCCCCGCACACGAGCACTCCGCCTTCCCTGGGCAGCCGGATTGGCCACCCACATGATAACCAGCTCCATCACAGAGCCGGTTGGGGCAGTGGGGATCGGGGGCCACGTGGCCCCAAGTGCGCGGGGCATTCTGGGGAACCTCCCAGTCAGGGGTCTCTTCGTGAGTCACCATGGCACAGAGCTGCGCCATGGCGACTCATGATCAGGGAAATGGGGTTTAAACTTTGTTTGATTGGGGGAGTATTTAGTGAGGTTTGCTGCCGGGAGCTACGCGGCTGCCATTGCAGCACACGACCCCTGGAAAGCGAGCTGGGCTCCCTTTCCAGCGGACTGGGCTCCCTTTCCAGCGAGCTGGGCTCCCTTTCCAGCGGACGTGAGAATAGCCTCCTGGTCAAATTGCTGTTGTTAAACTGAATTTAACCTGGTTATTCATCCTGACCTAAGTAAAGCACTTTGAGAACGTTGTCATTAAGAAGTGTAATAATAAAACATCATTATAATAATTAATAACTGAGACTGTAAACATGTGAACTTTCTTGAGAGTGAATTCCATTAAACTAACTGGGTCTTAAAGTTTGCCATCAAGTCGATTTTGACTCCAGGCGCCCACAGAGCCCTGTGGTTTTCTTTGGTAGAATACAGGAGGGGTTTACCATTGCCTCCTCCCACAGAGTATGAGATGATGCCTTTCAGCATATACCTATATCGCTACTGCCTGATTTGGTACCAGCCGGGATTTGAACCAGCAACCTTTTGCTTGTTAGTCAAGCATTTCCTCACTGCGCCACGTAAGGTAATCTAACTGGGACTTACATTTGAGTAAAGATGCTTAGGTCATACTGTAAATTGAGAATATCTGAGCCTTTGAGTCTGAGGCTGTATAAATATTATTCAAATGTGTATCTCATTCTTCTTTCATTATGCTGAGGGTACCTTACATGCATTACTCCACTTTTTCCTCACAACAATCCCTGAAAGGTAGGTTAGGCTGAGACAGTGTGTGACCCAAGGTTACCCAGTGAGCTTCATGGTTGACTGGCAATTCAGGGTGTGAACTCTCTAGAACTCTAACCACTATACCACTATAAACACACCTTCTTAACTCAATGCAGCTTCAAAAGTAGCATTTCAGTTGCCGATCTAGTAGTAGAAGCTCCTTAAAGAAGTACTTTGGAATAGAAGAGAATTTTAGGGCAAGAAGAAATTGAGAGGACAGGAAAGGAAAGAAGGTTTCAAACGTCTATTTTAATCTCCGAGTCTATTTGCTCAAAATAGCCTCAGCCCCCAGCCTTTAGTTTATTCAGCCCCCGACATGGTTGTAACCTCATAAACAGGAAGCGCTCTCCAGTTATTCTTGCAATAACAAACTTCTTGCTTTGTCTTATTGCTTAATCACCTCGACTGGTCAAAACAAATTGCTCGACATTGTCTGGGTTTCATTAAGTATTCCCAAGATTGGTCACACCTGTGCAAATATGGGCACCTAGGCCAAACAAGCCTGACGTCACAGCAGCCTCCTTCCTTTCCTCAGCCTAGTGCCAGTACTTAAGTTACTAGAGGAAAACATTGTTGTGGCTTGGCTGTTGCTGACGTGTTTCCACAAGACCCTCATGAAGAAAGCTACATGAGTGGGCTCAGTTTGGTGTATTTTAAGCATCTTCAGGGAAGATACACAGACAGTGCTTTAAAGTGGGGTGCCAGGCCTCAAATCTGTCTGGGAACACCATCTGTGTTCCCAGACAGTGAACTGGGAACACCACCCTTCGCTTTTATCCTTGATTTGTGGAGATGCTCTGTACTAATTTATTTCCAGATATTGTTACCACATTTTTCTATTTAATTTTTTTAAAAACTCAGAGCAGCAAACAAACTGCAAACACAAGATAAGAGATCCTCAGAGCAATAATAACGTACAAAAGCCCTCAAGAGCAACACATTTAAAATACAGTCCAGCAGGGATGTAGCTGTAATTGAGCGGATGGGATCAAAGAACCTGGCCCCCCCCAGCTCTACCCCTCCCTATTTTCTTCATTATCTCCCTCAGTCTGAGGGGCCGCCAGGGAGAGGGGCAAATATGGGCCCCCTCTCCCCTAGCTATGCCCCTGCAGTCCCGTCAGTTAAGAGGTACTGCAAATGTGCTTTAGAATAAATATATTTCAACAGACTGCCAAAAGGTGAGCACTTGGAACTTGACAGGAGGGAAGGCTTTCCACAATATTTATGCTATGACAGAAAAGGCCCTAATTTCCCTTCCATACCTCCTGTGGCAGAGGGTGTAAAACAGGACTTCCAGTGATGACCTCAGCATTCAGGCAGGCTAATATAGCCCTAAGGCGTGATCTGGGGACACATGATACACCCACTTTGCTGAAACTTAGCAGATCTAAGTCTGGTCAGTTGTTTGGATGGATGATTGCCTGGGAACACCCTTGATGTCACCTTGTGTTCTATGATTGAAGAAAAGCAGGATATTAACTTATTAGATGGATGGACATGGGAGAGACTATTCTTGGTATGTTGATCTGAGGCCATTTCTTCAGAGGTGAGGGGAATATCCTGTGCCTGCTCAGGAGCACATTCATTTTGAACAACTTTGTATGTTAAAATGCTGAGTCATGGCACAAGTAAGGCCCACAGAAAAATTTCTGCATTGCTAATAGTGGGCAGAAGAGAACCTCTTTGGAAAAAAACATGGGTTTTTTTTATGGCCCACTATTGATACTATGGAAGAGTCTTCAAAATGATAAGCAACTGCAGCTGTGTAAAACAGCATAGTTGGGATTGTAACCAGTAAAATGAGGGGTGGCTTATTAGAAATCTGGGGGTTAGTTAACACAGTTGTGCACTGTGGTAGAGGTAAGGTGTAGCAGAAAGTGGTCCAGTAGCTCTTTGGATCTGACTAGTTTAAAATCCCAGACTGGCTAGGAATTAATCAGATGACAAGTCCCGATGGCTTAGGGAGGTTTCCCCACACATAAATATTGTTCTAAAGGGGAAGACTTAGAGGCTCTTCTCACGATCAGTGAGAAGAGCCTGGGGAGGGTTAGCGGGGAGAGCGGGCTTAGCACACGAGCAGGCAGTCTGCTCTGGGCGGCCGAAGCAGCTGCCCACACGACTGCCGGCTCCATTACGGAGCCGGTGGGGGCTGGGAGGATCGGGGGTCGTGCCTCCCCCGGAAGCTCCAGCATGCCCTGCGTGAGCCCGCAGGGCATGCTGGAGAGACTCCTGAGCCGGAAGGCTGCTTTTCGGCCTCCCGGTCAGGGGTCTATTTGTGAGTTGCCGCACCGCAGAGCCACGCCTCGGCAACTCACGATCGGAAAGCCCGGGTTAGCGGAGCACTCGCTCCGCTAACCTGGGCTTAGGGGAGGGCTACTTAAGCAGGTGACCTTCTTTGACTCAACCGGGCTCGGCTGCGAGCCCAGTGAGTCTCGCGATTGGTAGGAAGCGGGATAAGCACCCTTAGCCCGCTTTCCACTGATTGTGAGAATAGCTTCCCTGTCTACTTCAGCAAACACAACAAAGAAACTTGTGGCACTTTAAAGACTAATGATCCAATTCTATGCATATTTACCTAGGAGTAAGCTCAACACAGTGCAGCTTATTTCTGAGTAAACCTTACGTCTGAGGATTGTGTTGTAACAGATTTATTGTGCCATATGGAATCATAGTATGTTGGTAGGGGGAAGTCTTCTAGTGCATGAATCGGCAACCTTCCGCATCCCTGAAAGATGGCCATCAAGCTTTTGTTTGAAAACCTCTGGAGAGGAGAGCTCACCACGGCACAAGGCAGATTGTCGAATAGCTCTTACACTTAGGCAAAACTTCCTAATGCCAAGCCTGAATGTTTCCTTGAAATCTCAGCTCATTGGTTCGAGTTCTGCCCTCAGAAGCAATAGAGAGCAAGTCTGCTTCTTCTATGCAACAGCCCTTAGTCTTCTCTTCTGCAGGCTACATACTCCAGCTCATGGAGGGTTCCTATTAGAACAGTTTCTTGACCTCCTCACCATCTTGGTTGCCTTCCTCCTCGAACTCATTTTAGGTAGCTAGTTATTTCCTGACCAGTGCCTTTTTGGTCTTGAAATGCAAGCCTGACCTTTCAGCATTCACAGTTCTTTCGTGAGGTTATACACATAATGCAAGAGGACCTTTCTGTGTAAAGCTCATGTGTTTACAAGATAAGCAGTGACTATTCACAACAGCAGTAACTGGCGATAACATCTTCACACTCTTTGAAGAATCACAGTTCTCCAACAGTCAGTAAAATTGATTCCATGAGGCTGTTCTCACGAGCAGCCAAGACTGGGCTAAGGCAGCAAAGCCTGGGCTTGGCTGCCCAGGAGAACCACTGGGCTCCACACTGATCCCAGCCCCGCTGCAGCAGCAAACCCGTCTACAAAGCCCACCAGTTAGCCCAAGTTAAGGGCGAGAGCGTGCTCTTTACTTGGAGTAACTGGTTGTGTGCAAGCGCCAGCTGCGCAGACTCCTGGCTGTCACTGGGAAGATCCCCACAATACACTGTGCACTTGTGTGGTACATTGTGGGATGTGTCCTGACAGCCATACTTCCATGCTGATTGGGGCAGCAGCGGACTGTCAAGGTGTGTGATCTGAACAACCAGCAACATCTTGGTCATTATCTGTGGTAAAGATACGGTTATGCAGCATTCCTCCCCACCCTTCCAAATGGCCCTCCCGCCCTCGCAAATGGTTGTGTGAATGAACCCTATTTGTTTAATACTCAGGATTTTCTTCCCCACCACAGGTATTCCCCTCCCCCACCAAAAACTTGTGTGCAAGGGTTCTCCTTCTTGAATGGCTGAGATTCAAAGACTGCCTGCATTTCTCTATCTTCTCATAGCCCTCTCTGGCAGATACATTATTTATTTTCATCTTTCAACATCTTTATATGATGCATCACAATCAAGAACCTGCTTTTGGCTGGCTATGGAGGAAGGGGCAATTGCTAAGGGCCCAATTCAAACTTAGCCGCTGATAGGCACATTTAACAGCACATGTGAATTGTCTTCTTGCATCAGTGGGGTAACGTATGAAGAAATACAGGTCTGTCTCTCAGATGCATAATGGAAGGTGTGTGGAGTGAGGGAAGATGTATGAGATGTATTAGAACATGATAAAAATATTGCAATCCATCTCCATGCCCAGCCAATTGCGACTGAGTTTTTTGAGAATTCTAATTTTTATTGGTGTCCAATTTAGCATTCTTAGTTTCACCAGCATCTTAAAATGCCACTCAAATAAATATTTCTTTTAGCTATAAATGTACAGTCCTAGATTAGAGAAAGGAAGCAGTGGATTTGTATCATCTACAATATGATTGCTATTACTAGACTTGACAGTCATCAATACAAGCAATCTCTTAAAAATGTAATAGTGTTTTAATGGATTATGCATCATTCTCATCCTACTATTCCATTCATTGCATAATTAACTCATTGCATTTTAAACCTGTTGTTTAATTGCTTTACAATTGATTCACAATGATATGGCTTTGATGTTCAACTCAGGATCTGTGTTCTTGCTTGCTTTCCCACTGCACATAGAAACATAATATGCTGTGTCTAATTGCAATATACTAGCTTTAGTAACTGTGATATAAGTAAGTTCAGCTAAATTCCTGCAAACCATATACCCAAAACAAGCTACCATGAAGTCAGTGGAGACTCTCTCAAGTCAGAGTGGTTTAAACACAATGTTCCACATGCATACTTTTGCTGTGGCAACATTTACTCCAGTGTCTGGTACAGGTTTATGTTGTAAGGGTGCAATCTTATCTACACTTACCTGGAAGTGAGTCCCATTTAAGCAGTGGGGCTTACTTCTGAGGAGACATGCATATGATTGTGCTGCAAGAAACTTAAAGGTAAAGTGTGCCATTGAGTTGGTTTTGACTCCTGGCACCCACAGAGCCCTGTAGTTGTCTTTGGTGGAATAAAAGAGGGGTTTACCATTGCTTGTCTTTGGTGAAATAAAGGAGGGGTTTACCATTGCCTCCTCCCACGCAGTATGAGATGATGCCTTTTAGCATCTTAAGAACATAAGAACAGCCCTGCTGGATCAGGCCCAAGGCCCATCTAGTCCAGCATCCTGTTTCGCACAGTGGCCCACCAGATGCCGCTGGAAGCTACAGACAGGAGTTGAGGGCGTGCCCTCTCTCCTGCCATTACTCCCCTGCAACTGGTACTCAGAGGCATCCTGCCTTTGAGGCATCAGGTACTCAGAGGCATCCTGCCTTCCTATATTGCTGCTGCCCAATATAGGTGATTCCCATTAGGTTGCTTTTTTTTTAAAAGGAAGTTTCTCAGGGTCATGACATTTTTTCATACACAAAGAAAACATGGGTACAGGAAAACAGTGATTAATAGACATGACCATGGAGTGAAGGTCTGTTTTACTAGTGTGGTCTCCCACTACATGTAGCCTAAGCAAAATAAACAAGTGCATAGTATATACACAAGACTTTGTCTGTTTAGGTATTATTTATTTTCCGTTGTAAACTGCTTTAAGAACTTTGGTTGAAGAGCAATGTATAAATATCAGTAGTAGTAGTAGTGTTCTTTGCCACCAATTGCCACACCTATGCTATTCCTCCTTCATTTCTTGATCTAATCTTCTTTGTGCTCCTTAGTTGATTAGTTCAACATACCCTCTCAACATTTTACCAATGAAACAGAAAAATTATTCTGAATTTGTTGAGGAGGCGTGAACAAGCAACCTAGAGGGGTGGTGTACAATTCTGACTATAAGTATACCACAAATAGAAAGCAACAAATAAAAGATTAATGCCAATAAGAGCCCCCCCGCCCCCCCACCACCACATTACTACACATTGCTGAAGACTGGATTCCAACTGTATATGCTGTGCACTGCATCTTGCTTTAGTGTTGTGTACCTATTTACGTGCATGAAAGACACAATGCACCCACTTGGAGATTTAATTTCTAGAAAGTCTGAGAAGGGAGCTGAGTCCTGAAATGGGCAAGTGGGCAATTTATATTACAAATTAACGTTTCCCCATAGGATCTTGTGGGTTATTTTGGGAAAGGTTTTTTTTTAATTGCTCACTTGCCCATTTCTTTTGTGGTTGGGTGGTAGGTAGCACCCACACTGCCCTACCACCCAACCCACTTTGGTGTCCCTAGGAGCTACCCATGGGGGGAAATGGGGTATTTCAAGTTTCCCCATTGTTCCCTATGGCCGAAACACCCAAAATGCATGAAATGAACTTGAAACGTTTCTAGTGTCTTCAAGAATGTTGCATTGCAAGCTCTAAATGAAATGCAAAATGCATTTCGTGCACATCCCTATTGCTGCTGCAGACTTGTAAACAGCCCTGACACTGGTCAGAATGAGCCATTGTGCAAGCAGTGCTACTGCATTTTTCCCAATTGCAGTGAATTGGGGAAACTCCAGTAGGGCTGCTTGTGCAACCGCTCATTCTTACCTGTTTTGGTCATGGTCTCTAAATTATCTATCTGTCTATCTATCTCATTCTTACCAGCATCAAGGCTGCTTATGAGTCCACAGCAGCCCAAGGCAGAGCATTCTGGAAACAGTAGGCTTCGCATCATGTCAGGCAGTAATTGATCATCAACAAATTCTAGAAAATAAGGACAAGCAAATAGGGACATATGGTGCCAAAGAGTTCACACATAATACTAACCATGGTTTAGAAGAATGAGAAGGAACCACTGGTGCAGTTAGGGCAGATTTACTTATCTATTTATTTATTACATTTATAAACCGCCCCATCCAGAGGCTCTGGGCGGTGTACAACATGGGGCTTGTGTTCTGCCCCTCACTCCAATGGCCCCTCCACAGCACATTCTCTTGCCGGTGGTGCTTCTCTCCTTACTGGCAGCCACAACTGTATTGGAGATGCAGGTCCTGATGGCATCAACTCCTAGCACCAGCAACCTTATTGACCACTAGGGGCACTAGGAGTAGAGATAGTGAGCAAGGGAATCCCCTCTCTGACTACACTTTCTCTACTCTACTTCCCATTTGTTAGACTGATAGGCTCAGGTTTCATTTTCTCACCTGGAGAGAGAGTTCCTCCTCCCTTCCAACTTCCTGTATTTAGTTAGCAGCAAGGCATGTAGGCCTTATTTATCTCCCTGATGGATTTCCTAAATTAACTACTTTATTTAGAGCTTTAACTATGTCTCCAGACAGTATTAATTAGCAGTGCTCTCCTTACCTGTGCACTTCAGCTGAAGCTGGGGTAGATAAAGAAATCTCCCCTCCAAGCTCTCTAACATACTGCTCCAGCAGGATGCTGCGGCTGCCACCAATATTCACCACTGAAAAGAAGAAGAGACCATATTCCATTCCTTTCTTCTCCTTTCCATAGAGGCTTAAGTTAGTCCAACAAAAAATAGTTTTTCAGTCTTATTGGACTCCGATTAGACTCTGAATGTAGGCTGAACAAATCTGACAAATGTTGGAGATGTGGAGGAGAGGTTGGACTCTTACATCTGTTCCTTAATAGTAAGGTAATAATTTTGGAAAAAGATAAGTGACTATGTCAACTTAATTATAGCAAGGAAATATTCTCTAGATCCTATTACAGTTTTGTTGGGATTGCCTTCTAATGTAGAAGGGATATCCCTTAATCAAATGGAAATGGCTTACTAGGGCCTTTCTGTTGGCTAAACAATTATTCTACAAAACTGGAAGTGTAAATACCCTTCAGATAGTGAAAAATGGCTCTTTGATTTGCTTACTCGAACAGCCCACTACTGGATCCTATTTTTCTAAGTATGAGGGGATTTGGTCTGAGTTTTTGGAATTATTTGCATTGTAAGTGTAATGTATGTATGTACTTTAAATAAATAAATAAATACAGGAATGGGGCCTCCCTACTTCCCAGTGGGCCCTGAGCTGAATGGGGATGGAGAGCACACACTCACCATTCTCTTCCGGCCTGGGGGCTGCTGGGAATCAGGGAGGCCCCATTCCATTCCTCTCTTCATAGAGGAATGGAATGGAGCCTCTTCTTCTTCTTCTTCTCAGTGGTGGATATTGGTGGCATCGGGCAGCAGCGGGTGGCAAGGTACTGTGGCAAAGGGTGGCAAAAGCCATGGTGGCAAGTGGGGGGAGGGTAGGAGACTGCTGAGGGGCCCTCGGAGGGCCCAAACCCCCTGGTGGTCCCGTGTTCTTGGAACACCTTTGGGCGCTGGTAGCTCCACCCCTGGAAGGAACATTGCTGTGCTGTGGGTTTGTGCACCTCCCACACTTTATGCATAGAAAAGGAGACTGAAAACTTCTGCTTTCATTTTTGAATGAAACACCATTTCCTGTTATGTCCAAACTCAGGTAACTATGGTTTGTTCTATTTGTACTTAATGAAGACAAATGAAGATCAAACTTGAGTGTTCCAATTCTAGTTGAACCCAGATTGTCAGATTTTGAATCATATTAATATAAGAAATGTACAGATGTCTGTTTTCTAATACTCTAATAATTTCCTTGGAGTGTATCATCCATCTTGGGATAGCTGTGGTTTGAATGGTCAATTATCCTGTGAGAATTACTCCTTAAAACTCTTCAGCACTTAATTTGCTGCACATTCCAAAAATAAATACAAGATTGACATGTTTGAAGAAAAGGAGTGAAAAAATGCAATAACAGCACTTTCATCCCAGGAATAAAGTGATTTTTAAAAATAGCAGGGATATCTTTGGTATTCAGAAGTGGGTGGAATAAAGAGTTTCCCAACAAACACATAGTGATTTGTGACTGATGCAGGATGGTAAGAAACAAAATGTAGTAATTAGTAACAGAACTCACATGGCCATCTCTATAGAGAAAAGTAGGTTTGCAAGAGGGTGATTTGGAGCAGAAAAGTAGCAGGGGAGTGCTTAACCCTTACTCCACCCACTCCTGAAAATGTCTCTGCAGTCTACATAAGGCCAACTCATGGAACTAAGAGTCTCCTCTTCCAGCTAGGAGGTGTGACCAGAATGTATATTAACTTGTAAGAAGATGATAAACTACTACATGTATCCTAAAATTTCTAGAACTCCTAGCTAGAGCTGGTATCAGGTGTCAGCATCTGAACTGAATTCATGTCGTGATATATCTCTAAATTATACCTTGCTGTTTCCTAATAAAGCTTCCAGCTAATCTAAATACTGAGGTGTGAAAAGTCATCTAATTAGAAGTAATCTATGGCAATTAGTTAGCTGTGGAGGGCCAGGTTAGGGTCTTAACTTAACCTGTAGGCTTTAGAAGGGCGCACTGCTTATCCCTGAGACCCCTTCTATGCCCATAGCTTTCATGTGATGGTGGCAAAGCAACTCTTTTGGGACCTATTCAGGTTGGAGGGAACCAATAGAGAGCAGTTTGCTAAGGGTTCCCTGAAATCTGGAGCCAACCCTGCTTCTAGTTATTCTGTTGCTCCTGTGGCAATGAAGACTCTGAAACTGATTTGCCATGTTGATGTGAAGACATGAGCCCTATTCACACATTGCATTCAACACTTGTACCAGTGTATAGAGGTATAGAACTGTTGTACACCGGTACAGTTATTAACAGGTTGTGTTGAACACAGGTACAGCCGTACACTTCCTATCTGTATCTTGCATTTGAGAGGCCTGTACACAGGTTCATTTTTAAAGTGGACACAGGTACAATCATTCACACAAAAACATGTACAAGTGTACAGACATTTGTACACCTGTACAACATAATGTCTGAATAGAGTTATGGAATGTTCACAAAGATTCTGACTCTTCAGTCAACAAAGCTTCAAGAACATTTGCCATCCAGCTTCTTTGATGGAAGGGAGGGCTGTTTGATTAGCATTAACTTCTCACAGGGGAATTCTGTTGGTTGAAGATTTTACTGTTGCTACAGCATTGTGACTTTATAATATATAGTAGGATTTTATATAAGGATGTGAACTAACAAGCCAATTCCCTGACTGCAACTCTCTAATAATGAACAATTATGGCTATGGCAATTATACACTGGTTTGACCTCTACTGAATATCTGTGTGAAGAATTGAAATGCTTCTACCGGTTATAAGGTAGACTTGATACAGCTAATGATATTCAAGACCTGATAAATTAAAACTTTCTTGATAAAAAGATAGTATCATTTCTCTCTCTCTGTGTGTGTGTGTGTGTGTGTGTACACACACACACACACAACACATCATATATGTAATATATTACACACACACATATTTAGATAAGTAACTTAAGTAATAACTTCTTTGAGAGTGTCAACAAGTGTGTGGATAAGGGTGATCCAGTTGACATAGTATACCTGGACTTCCAAAAAGCTTTTGACGAAGTTCCTCATCAAAGACTCCTGAGAAAACTAAGAAGTCATGAGATAAGGAGACAAGTACATATGTGGATTGCTAACTGGTTGAAGGACAGGAAACAGAGGGTAGGTATAAATGGAGAATTTTCACAATGGATGGAAGTAAGAAGTAGGGTCCCCCAGGGATCTGTACAGTGACCAATGCTTTTTAATTTATTCATAAATGATCTAGAAGTAGGGGTAAGCAGCAAGGTGGCCAAATTTGCAGATGATACCAAACTCTTTCGGGTAGTGAAATCCAAAATGGATTGTGAGGAGCTCCAAAAGGATCTCTCCAAACTGGGGGAGTGGGCGACAAAATGGCAAATGTGCTTCAAGGTTGGCAAATGTAAAGTGATGCACATTGGGATGAAAAACCCCAACTTCAAGTATACGTTGATGGGATTTGAGCTGTCGGTGACTGATCAAGAGAGGGATCTTGGGATCGTGGTAGACAGCTCGTTGAAAGTGTCAACTCAATGTGCGGCAGCTGTGAAAAAGGCCAATTCCATGCTAGCGATCATTAGGAAGGGGACTGAAAATAAAACTGCTAATATTAGAATGCCCTTATACAAAACTATGGTGCGGCCACACCTGGAGTACTGTGTACTCTTCTGGTCACCACATCTAAAAAAGGACATTATAGTAGTGGAAAAGGTGCAGAAGGGGCCTAGAGCACCTTCCTTATGAGACTAGGCTACAACACCTGGGGCTATTTAGTTTAGAAAAAAGACGATTGTGGGGAGACATGATAGATGTCTATAAAATCATGCATGGAGTGAAGAAAGTGGATAGAGAGAAATTCTTCTCCCTCTCACATAACACTAGAACCAGGGGTCATCCCATGAAATTGATTGCCGGGAAATCTAGGACCAACAAACTGAAGTATTTTTTCACACAACACATAATCTTATTTGTTTATTATTTCTCTCTGTAAACCACCCTGAGCCATTTTTGGAAGGGCGGTATAGAAATTGAATAAATAAATAAATAAATAAATAAATAAATTAAATTAATTAAATAAATTAAATAAATTAAATCAACTTGTGGAATTCTCTGCCATAAAATATGGTGACAGCCAACAACCTGGATGGCTTTAAGAGGGGTTTGGATAATTTCATGGAGGAGAGGTCTATCAACGGCTACTAGTCGGAGGGTTATATGCCACCTCCAGCCTCAGAGGCATGATGACTCTGAGTACCAGTTGCAGGGGAGTAACAGCAGAAGAGAGGACATGCCCTCAACTCCTGCTGTAGGCTTCCAGTGGCATCTGGACCACTGTGTGGAACAGGATGCTGGACTAGATGGGCCTTGGGCCTGATCCAGCAGGGCCGTTCTTATGTTCTTAACTAAGTAATATCAACCAATAGATTCTGTAGGAGGGATGAGTAATGCTAGATCTATCTAGAGCTCTTGGAAACACTTGGCTCACATCTCTATATGTGGGAGTTTTCTGGAAGCAATTATGACAAAAATAATGAACTCACCGCCTTCTAATAAATATTTTGTCTGTTAGATAAAACTCTAGGCATTAAAACAATTTTTTTCTGGAAAACGGAAAACTCACTTTTCCTTTCCCACTAGGGATGAGCTGAAATGTGATTTGGTGTCCGAATCGCCAGCACAATCTCTTTTAAAATGTGGGCTTCCACCACCCCTTTAACAAGGAGAAGAGCAGCAGGTCCATACCTGCTCCTTCTCCCACTTGCTGCCACTTCCATAATCTTGGTGCAGCTCCTGGATATCTTTGTGCACCAGCGGGGCGTCTCCCAGCTGCCTCTGCATGCAGTGCTGGCATGCATATGACCTCCGTGCACGTGTGGCAGCCATGTGTGTAGTGCTGACCAATCCGAATCTTTTTGAGGAGATTGAAGACTACTCTTTTTATTTGGACATTTTGTTAATTAATTTGAGGGAGGGTAGGATGGCTTCTTGTCTTAAGGTGGCTATCATTAGACCATACTTGAAAAAAACTACATTGAAAGTTAGGCAACTATAGGCCAGTCTCTAATCTCCCATGGTTGAGCAAAGTGACTGAGAGGATGGTGGCCTCTCAGCTCCAGACACAGACAGTCCTGGAGGAAACTAATTATCCAGACCCATTTCAAACTTTGAGCAGGCTATAGGGTTGAGACTGCCTTGGTTAGCTTGATGGATAATCTCCAGTTAGGTATGTTATTCATTCATTCATTCATTCATTCATTTATTGAATTTATATACCGCCTAATATCGAAATCTCTAGGTGGTTTACAGAATTAAAACATAACATATAAAACATTTTAAATACATAAAAAGATAAAATAGATAAAAACACATTAAAATTTTAAAAGGTATCAGTTGAAGGCCTGGGAAATCATGTATGTCTTCAGGGTCCACCTAAAAACAAACAGAGAAAGGCATGCTCTTATTTCAGCAGGGAGCAAGTTCCAAAGCACTAGGGAGGCCACAGAGAAGGCCTGGTCCCTAGTTGCCACCAATTGAGTTGGCGGAAACCATAACAGGACGCTTCCAGATGATCTTTAGGTGGAAGCGTTCATGACAGAGAACCACCACAACAAATATTTATATACTGCTTTTCAACAAATGTTTACATAGAGAAACAAACAAATAAAGATGGCTCCCTGCCCCCAAAGGACTCACAATGTAAAAAGAAACGTAAGATAGACGCCAGCAACAGTCACTGGAGGTACTGTGCTAGAGGTAGATAGGGCCAGAAGGCACTCTCTTAGGTACCCGGTACCTAAGCCGTTAAGGGCTTTATAGGTAATAACCAGTACTTTGTATTTTGTTCGGAAACATATCAGCAGCCAATGTAGTTCTTTTAGAATCGGTGTTATGTGGTCCCTTCGTGTTGTCCCAGAGACCAATCTGGCTGCCGCATTCTATACCAATTGTAGTTTCCAAACTAAATACAAAGGCAGTCCCACATAGAGTGCATTACAGTAGTCAAGCCTAGAGGTTACCAGCATATGTACCACTGTTTTAAGGTCATTTGTCTCCAAGAATGGACGTATCTGGTGTATCAGCTGAAGCTGATAAACAGCACTCCTGGCCACAGCCTCAACCTGAGAAACCAGGGAGAGTTTGGGATCCAGGTGCACTCCCAGACTATTGACAGTGTGACTCTGCTGATTCTTTTGGACCTCTCAGTGGCTTTCGATACCATCAAACATGGTATCCTTCTGGGTTACCTGTGGGAGGTGGGATTAGGTGGCACTGTTTTGCATTGGTTCTGTTCCTGTCTATTAAGTAGATTCCAGATGGTGTCACCTGGAGACTGTTTCTCTGCAAAGCAAGAACTAAAGTTTGGAGTTACACAAGCCTCCATACTGTCTCCAATGCTCTTTAAAATCTACATGAAACCGCTGGGAGAGATCAGCAGCAGATTTGGTGCAGGGTGTTATCAATATGCTTATGATGCCCAAATATTTCTCCGTATCATCAGGAAATGGCATAACTACCCTAAATGCCTGACTAGACGCAGTAATGGGCTGGGTGAGGAATAATAAACTGATGTTGAATCCAAATAAGTCAGAGATACTGATTGTGGGGTGTCAAGACCCAAGAGATGGTTTAGATGTGCCTGTTCTGGATAGGGTTACACTCTCCCTGAAAGATCAGGTACATAGCTTGGGAATACTCCTAGATCCAAAACCCTCTCTGGTTTCTCAGGTTGAGGCAGTAGTCAGTTTCTGCTGATACATCAGCTATGCCCATTTCTGGAGGTAAATGACCTTAAAACAGTAGTACATATGCTGGTAACCTCCAGGCTTGACTACTATAATGCACTCTACGTGGGGCTGCCTTTGTATGTAGTCTGGAAACGACAACTGGTACAGAATGCAGTACAGAGGCTGGTCTCTGGGGCAGCCCGAAGGGACCATATCACACTGATTTTTTAAAAAAAGAATTGCACTGGCTGTTGATATGTTGCCACGCGAAATACAAAGTGTTGGTTATTACCTATAAAGCCCTGAACGGTTTAGGTCCAAGGTACTTAAGAGAGCACCTCCTTTGTCATGAACCCTGCCGCTTATTAAGATCATTTGATGAGGTCCAGTTACGGATGCCACCGGTTCGTCTGGTGGCGACTCGGGGCCAGGCCTTCTCTGTGGCTGCCCCAGGGCTTTGGAATACACTTCCTGTGAAAATAAGAGCTTCTTCATCTCTGATTGTTTTTTAAAGACCCTCAAGACACACCTGTTTTCTCAGGGTTTTAATTAAAACTCATTTTAAACTGTTTAATTGTTTTACTCTGTGAAATTATTTTAATTGTTTTATTCTGAATTGTTTTTAATTGTTTTTATTTGGTGGAAGTGTTTTAATTGTTTTTATTTTGTTTTATTGTGATTTGGATTATGTACACTGCCTGTGTGTGTGTGTGTGTGTGTGTGTGTTTATCAGGTGGTATATAAATATAGATAGATAGTAGATTCTCTCTGTTTCCCTGATGATTGTAGCTGTTGTCGATTTTTAGTGTATTTTTAAATGAAATATTATTATTTTATCTGCTATTTTTAATTTGTTGTTCACTGCCCTTGGAGTCCTAGAATAAAGGGCAGTATACAAACATAGATAGATAGATTAGACAGATAATCTGGCTAGGCTAGATGAACCTTTGGCCCAATCCAGCAGGCTCATGTTCCTCTGCAGAAAGAACTTTAAAGTGATTCTGAAATGAGCTATGTATGCACTATGCAGTTTCTGTGTGTTTTTCAGTTCTAAGGGATGAAAGGTCAATATCCATATCTAATATTTATAGATTTTCTTATACTGCAGACAATGCTGGCAAGTGCATTGACAATGTTCCACTACCATCCTACAGGAAACAAGAATAACTCACTGAGCAGCCATCATATGACCATTGTGTTTTGATCATTGCTCCCAAGTACTGGCAACTGGGAGGGTAAGAAATAATAATTAGTCCATTACTGATTCTATCTGTCTCTATATGGAAGGAGTTCCCAGAGCCACTACTGACACTGGCAAGAGAGGAAGGCTTCTTTGTCAAGCCCCTTCCTATGAGGAGTGACTATCCAGACAGTCCTCACACCATACTGTAACTATGCATAAGTATGTGAGCATTACATAAGCACATATTATTCCCCAATTTATCCTTGCTTCCACTTCTCTCCCCTGCCTCTGGTGTCTCCCATCTATTTACAGTTGTGAACCCACTAATGCAGGGAGCTGTTTTCTCATTATTTGTAAAATGCCATGTACACCAATGGTGCTATATAAATAGTGACTGATATCCAGAGCAGTCCCTGGTAGCAGAGGCGTAACTAGGGAAAAGGGCGCCCGGGGCAAGCACTGAAATGGCGCCCCCCACCGCGCCCCCCGCCCCCCCAACATACTACATTATACTTCGGTTTTTCCTCACAAGCGCCCACCGCTGCCGCCAAGCCAGGCCACTGACTGGCCGCCAGGTGCCAGCAAAGCAATGGGGGGGGGGGCACAGGCGGCGCGGAAGGGACCACTCGTGGGTAAGGGGGCACCGATGTACTCCCTTGACTGCTGCAGCACTGCTGCACTGAGCAGGAAACATTTGTATTAACAAATTTTTTAAAAAAGATTTGGTCATGGTGGCGCCCCCCACGTGACCAGAAAAGATGGCGCCCGGGGCACGTGCCCCCCCTGCCCCCCCTATAGTTACGCCTCTGCCTGGTAGCATGCCAGGAAGTGCCATATTTCCTAAGGCAGAGGTTCCCAAACTTATATTAAAAAAGTGTACCTTTTCCAAATTTATTTAAAAAGTGTACCCCTAAGCTGAAGCAAAGCAAAGCTTCAGCTTAGGTACTTGATAGAGATTCTAAGGCTATTTTCATGACCAACAGGGCGTGTGGGTGGGTAGGTGGGGGAAAGGCAGGGATGGACCTACCTTCCTCTCAGACAATAGTTGATTAGCCTTTAGGCATGCTGCCATGTGCCCACACAATCCACGCTGCTCCCAGTAGCATGGACAGCCAAACCCAGGCTGGGCTGCATAGCGTGTGTGTGTATGTGTGTGTGTGTATACCAGTGGGAATAGTCATGAATTGGAGTATTTTTTAAAAGTTATTTTGGTTGATGTTTTCAACAAGATAAAAAGATGAAATGAATACAGAAGAAAACAAATGATCAGCAAAAACTTGCAAAGATATCACGTCTAGTTTTGAGACAAATATATATAGTATAGCTATAGAAAGTGAAGGTTGCCAGGTAAATTAAACACCAATGTATAAGTACCTAAAATACATTTAGTGAAGTGTATCATTCCAAGAAGACTGATGGTCTAAGAGTATCATGATTAATATATGATATAAAAGAATACCTAGCAGCCCCTGAATAGCAGAGTGTGATGGGTCAATTTATCTAGGAGAACAAGATGATTTATATAAGTTTACCAACTTTGTAGTTGACATGAGTTGAGTACCTACCCGCACTGGGTAATCTCCATACACAACCAACAGATTATCAGTAAGTTATATGCCTAGTACTCCCTAATTATTTCTCCTCAGAATTAGCAGGAGTGCAAACTCCAGATCAACGACTCAATAAGTAATTTTAGATATTTTCTGGAAATATTTTAATCAGAAACCTGCCATCATACCACAACTCCACCACTTATGCAGGTATGTGCTCATGGAGAGAATGAGTTGCCACCCTGAAGCAAAACATTTCCAGCTTGGTTGCTGGAACAATCTTAACAAAAGCAGTGTTGTCAAACATCAATATTTGGTGCTTTAACACAACAAGAGCTTGCCATACAGACAACTGCATGGACATAGCAAAGACGAGGGAGCGATTTTAACTGCTCTCCCCTCCATTCAAAAGTATATTTTGGCTTCCAGAAATATATCCCTGAGGGCTTCACAACTCTCAGGCACATATTTATGCATCAAAAGATCTTCTGCAGCAAGGGCAGAGATGTGAAAATAGCTCCCACCTTCACACCTGCTCAGCTTTGCAAGAAGCCTTCAGCACAGGGGCACTAAAGGTTGTTTGCAAATGTTTCACCCTTATCCCTATGACTTACTGCTGCATATCATGACGGTCCTTGAAAGTCAAGAAGCAGCTAATGCAACAGATATTCTTGTAAGCTTACGTTTATTAAAACCTATCCTTGAAAGTGACATAGAACTTTTATTTTTATAGTCATAGAGCCTTTGCTGAATTTAACACACTCTCTCCTCTGTCTTTTATTGTCAGGTTGGATGACTTTGGCCTGTGCTACCATTTTTATTACTTGGTGCCTGACGACAACACTTCCTGTATGTGGTTTGTTAAAGTTGCTGTGCCTAGCAGGCCAATTTTTGTTTGTTTGTTTGTTTGTTTTCCTCTGTATTTACTGGCTACCATCAGGTTTTTTTCCTGTCTCTCCTATCCACCCACCCCTGTTTATCTTTTCAGTCTATTGCCTTTTCTCAGATTGAATTGTTCTGTTTTACCCCAGTGATCATAGCAGGTTTAGCTCCAGGGATTATTTGCTGGGTTTTTTTTTTAATTTAAGCGAAAGAGCACAAGACTTTTAGGCCACTGACCTTATTCCTTACAGGAAAATGACATTTAAATGTTGTTCACTTAGCATGAGGATTGTCTGTATCTTATTACATATCAGCAGTGAGTCAGCATGTTTTGGGTTTCCGAATTAATTTACTAAACTGCTGCTACATTATTTCTTTAATCATAATGGCCACAATCCAGCACATATGTGTTTAAACTCCTATTGATATCAGTGGAATTTAAGTGTGTGCAACTCTGCAGGATATTGTGGCCAATATTTTTTACTGTATAACTGGGAAATTAAATGGCAGCATCAGCACTGCATAGGAGAAAGTGTAGAATCTAGTTTACAATCAAGCATGACTTAAAAGGGAAATGGAAAATGCAGTTCTGTGGACTGACTGAGAGACCTAGTCTCTGCCAACCCCAGATGAATTTCATCTGTTTGAACATTCCCTGAAGGGCTTGGAAGAAAAGAATTGCTGATATCTCTACAAAGAGTTTCCAGTTCCTAACCTAAAGGGAGTTCCTGTATTCTGTAATAGCTCCCTGCACATGGGTGAGATTTTATATTTCAGTGGGATGGCTGCCTTGCAGCCTGGACACTTTTGTTTGTTTGTTATTTGATCATTTGTATCCCATCTTCCTGAAACAAGTGCTCCAGGTGCCTGACAAAATTAATTAAATTAAAAATCAGTATTAAAACAGGCATAAACAACTTTAAAACACACACACACACAACCAAAACTTGGAGAGTAACCATCTTAAGAAAATGGTGAAAAGACAGTAAAGACGGCTCAGAATATATATATATATATATATATATATATATATATATATATATATATATTCATTTCTATCTTTCGCTAATTCTGTAAATTTTAATGTGACCATTAATGTGTGATTTATGTATGTTTATAATTAGACTGGATTATGTCTTTGTTAGTTTTAAGTTAGACCCAATGTTTTAACTAAGTGGTGGTGTTTTTGTAATTGTCTGGACCAAAATAAATTATTTCACTGAGTAAAAAGGGTACTAGACAGAGCTCCCAGGATAGGATATTCCACAACCTGGATGCTACCAAAGAAGGCCCTCGCCTCTCCCACATACCCACCAGATAAAGACAGGATGCTTATGAGAGTCTCCCAAATTAATCCTCAAAGTCAGGCAAGATCATATGGGAGGAGATGGTCGTTTAAACATTCTGGTCCCAGCTCACTGAAGGCTTTAAAGGTAAAGACCACCACTTTGAACTGAGCCCAGAAACTGATCAGTATCCAGTGTAGTTGGAGCAACAAAAGGGTCACATGCTCCAGTTGGCCAACCAATCAAACATTCACCAAGTTTTTAGTCTCCAGCTGAAATGGGAGACACAGAAGTCAATACCATGCCACTCATTCCTTCCCTCACCTACTGTGCAGAGGAAGTCTTTGGTGTGCCACTCCGCAAATGAGGGAGTTCCACACATTGGACTGGGGAAAGAAGGGGTGGGAGAGAAAGTTGCCTCTTCTCTTGCTTCAACAGGAAATTTACATGATGACTGGTCTAGGTTACATGGCAGCAGCCTGGGATTTCCATGGAAGGAGGGCAAATAAGCAAGGTAACTTGGGGGAATAAGCAATTTTGTAATATCCAAAGGCCATATTTTATATTCAATATTACATTGCGAAAAATCCCCATTAAGATCATTTGTTGTGGTGAAGCACATGAAAATTTTCCTGACATGGAGAGGCAGACACAGAAAGCTTCATCTGCTTAATATTTAGGCTAGAATAATCAGAACTTGCTTAATTTTTACAATTCAAGCTCAGGCAGAGAAGAAGGATCAGAAAAAAGGACAGTCACCCTGCTTGAAACAGAGAACATGTTCCTATAGAACAGAGTCCCCAGATGTTGTTGGACTACAGCTCCCATCATCCTCAGCTACAGTGACCAAGGCCTACATTTTGGGTACCCAAGTTTGAGAACCCCTTGCAGCCTTGCTATAGAAGATGCAGTAGATCCATGGATATGTTAAGTTCTTGATTAAAATGTTCTTTCAAGTTATAACGGAACATTGATTTGTGACAGAAAACAAAACATTGATTTTGGTATTAAAATGGGCTGAGGCGTCATTCTACAGTGTTGTTAAAAGGAAATTTGAAAAAACCACCTTACTTAAATAAAAGTCTCTATTTCCTCACAAATGAACAGAACTTATGCATAATTAATTATGTACCAACAAAGCAGGGTGTTTCTCTTTGTTTTTTTCCTCCCTTAATGTTGCTCCGTATCAGCCAAATGATACAAATATTAAAGGAAAGCTCACTAAAATGTTTTTGAGAATCACTTAAGCAGAGCTATTGCTTGCTCTACAGTATGATAATGTTCTAATCTCCTGGTGAAGAGCTGTGCATAATAGAGACAGTGACCCTATTGCCGATTGGGAGGGAAGTTAACGTATTCACTTATTGATGGTGGCTGACATACCACACAACACTAGCACTAGCAACTAACATACCTCTAGCAACACTGCATTTCTGCAATTTGTGTAAATGCAGAAGTTGTGTTACACAAGAGTAAGCCTACTGGAAATAATGGGCTTACTCTTGTGCAAATGCAACATTACTAGGCTCCCAGTCCATTTCTGGGCACAATTCAAAATGCTGGTTTCAACTTTTAAAGCCCTAAATGGCTAGGGGTCAGGTTACGTGAGAGAACGCCTTGCCCCATATGTCCCGACTCGGACCTTAAGCTCTTCTTTGGAGGCCCTGCTCCGAGTGCCCCTGCCAGATGAGGTGAGGTGGGTGGCTACTAGGGAGAGGGCCTTTTTGGTCATCGCACCCTGTTTATGGAATAGCCTCCCCATTGAGACTTGTCTGGTGCTGTCACTTTGTCCTTTTAGATGCTAAGTGAAGACCTTACTGTTCACTCAGGCTTTTAAAATCTGATTTTTAAAAAGATTTTTTAAATGTATTTTGTATTTTTTTGTTTTGTATTATGATTTGTTTGTCATGTTTTATTTCTTTTTATTGGACACAAAAATAAAGTTGTGTGTTATTATTATTTCTTGTTTGCACAGTCAAACAGGTGTTATTGACTGGTTTGTTTTATCCAGACATCATCATCATCATCATCATTTTATTTATTTTATTTTATTATATACTTTTGCACAGTATGTCAAGAGCTGACTTTGTCCTCTAGTAATACATTGTATTTACAATATAAGAGTTTTTCATCACAAAAACCCTGTGAAGTAGGTTAGGCTGAGAGAAAAGTGAGTGGCCCAGAGTCACCCAGCTAGTACCATGGCTGAATGGGGATTTGAACTCGGGTCTCCCCGGTCCTAGTCCAGCACTCTAACCACTACACCACGCTGGCAAAAGCTGTTGTGTGATGAGGCATCATAGCCAGTAGTGGTTAGTATGTAAGACTACAAATGGGAAGTTCAGCCATGAAGCTCATACTGGGTGACCTTGGGCCAGTCACTAGTCCTGTTCAAAGAGTTTCCTGCTAGGCAAAAAAGGCTCAGTACACTCCTATTCTTCTTTCTTTCCTTTCATAAGAGATAGGAGGAGAGGTACATATCGAGAGATCTTGAGAAGCAGCTCCTCACCTAGATTATTTTTTTTTAAGGAATAACTACTTTTAGGGGGCAGATACGAATTATTAGGTTTGGCAGGGAGAGTTCAGTAAAATGAGATGGGACTCCTCAAATGCTAAGGGCAGGGTGGGATCTGCATTCCTGGGAGAATGAAAGCTTATTTTCACTTTAAGAACAAATCAGAGTTCATATTTTGTGCTAACTTGGCGGAACTGCAGTTGGTTGTATCAAAATGTGGTCTGATATCCTGGTCTGATATCCTCGTTTAAACTAATTAGCTGACAAACTGCAGTTGCCCAAGTTTCTACCTAACACATCACTGTGGGTTGTTCTAAAGTGAAAGCAGAAGATTACATGCTCCTTCTCTCTCATGCAGCATAAGAAAGAGGAGCACATGAGCCTGTAGCTCTCTGAGGTTCATTCTCATAGTGGGAAACCATGGTTTCCCATTACCTCTGAACCTAGCCACTGTATCTCAGTCCTACCTATATCTCAGAGTAGTCCAGAGGAAAAATGGTGACCGAGTGCCATGTACACTCCCTTGGGTTCCTTATAGGAAGCAACAGGTAAAATATAGGACAACATCCAGAATAACAAAGTTCTGGTACACCATCACTGCACTAGCTGTGGGGAAGGGGTAATTTTTGTTGATCTCCCCTTCCCTTTGAAGCTAACTGTGAGCCACCCCCCAATAGTTCCCTAAAGGTCTCACAGCTGTCAAGGACATATTTTGAGGCAGGAGGGAATCGCATTGGCTTCAGAAGCAAAGGGAGATAGATAAAAAATTGTATCCCAAAAGTATCCCAATGTACAGATAAAGTCAGCTCTTGACATACTGTGCAAAAGTATATAATAAAGTGTATCCCTGTAAGCTCCATACATAATCTCATGCCAATCTGAATCTATGTAAAGACTTCTGTCCATGTAGTTTATTTGTTTACTTAAAGTATTTTCCCCTGCCATGTGCTTATATATATAATTTACAAAGTGGCTTACAATACAAATGAAAACGATAAACCAATAACACAGAAACAGTGTAATAGAAACAGAAAACAATATAAAATGTTTCCTCTGGTTTCTGTGATGGTTCCTCTGATGCTGGGTTTAGTATAAACACTAGTGACCTGTCTCCTGTTGCTTGTAGCATTATTCGCGGTTTCAATATACATGGTTTTGCATATCTGCGGTTTAAAAATAGTGACCAGTTCCATCAATCGCAGTCCAGTGATTTGCGTATCCATGTTTCCCCCCCCCCAACTGGAATTTTTTTTATTTGGGCATCCTCTTCCCACACATGTTCTGTGAGTATTGAGAGAAGCTTGATGGAGGAGGTTGGAGATTTTTGCTTCCTCCTCCTCCTCCTCCTATTTTGTAGAACTTTTTTCAGTTTTGTGGGGTCTTGGTTTCTGAAAGGAGCTCCATGGATCCTTTTTGAGGCAAGGCTCTCTATTTTGGCTGTAATTCAGCTCTATTTTTTTCTGTGTAGGCCTCCAAAGCCGTTGGTAGGCTTTCTTGACTCTTCCCTTCCCTGTTTGTTTATTATTATTTATTTATTTTAACAAATTTTTATACCGCCCAAAATGCAAGTTCTCTGGGCGGTTTACAAGACAATAAAAACAAACCATAAAAAGACTAACATATTTCAACAATTAAAATTGAAAAAGTTAAAATGATTAAAACACAATTAAAACAATATCTAATTAAAATTCTGGGTGAACAAATGCGTCTTGACTGCCTTTTTAAAAGCTGTAAGAGATGGGGAGGCTCTTATTTCAACAGGAAGTGTGTTCCAAAACCTTGGCGCAGCAATGGAGAAGGCCCGTCTCCGAGTAGCCATCAGATGAGCTGGTGGCAACTGCAGACGAACCCCTCCAGATGATCTCAATGGGCAGTGAGGTTCATAGCAAAGAAGATGTTCTCTTAAATACCCAGGGCCTAAGCTGTTTAGGGCTTTATAGGTTATAACCAAAAATTTGTACTTTGCCCAGAAAGTTATTGGCAGCCAGTGTCGGTCTTTTAAGATAGGAGTGATATGGTCTCTCCGAGATGAGCCAGAGACCAACCTGGCTGCCGCATTCTGGACTGACTGCTGTTTCCAGACTACATACAAAGGCAGCCCCACATAGAGCGCATTGCTGTAGTCAAGTCTGGAGGTGACCAGCAGATGTACAATGTTCTGAGGTCAGTTATCTCAAGAAATGGATGCAGCTGGCATATCAGCCGAAGCTGATAAAAGGTACCTCTGGCCATTGCCTCAACCTCGGACACCAGGGAGAGTTTTGTGTCCAGAAGCACCCCCAGACTACGTACCTGTTTCTTCTGGGGAAGTGTGACCCCATCCAGAACATGCAGATCAAAATCATCTCCCGAGTTCCAACCTCTCACAGTAAGTACCTCCATCTTATCTGGATTCAGTCTCAGTTTGTTACCTCTCATCCAGCCCATCACTGCCTCCAGGCAGACGTTTAGGGAGGTTATGCCTTCTCCTGATGATGTTGACATGGAGAAATAGATTTGGGTGTCATCAGCATACTGATAACACCCTGCACCATATCTCCTGGTGATCTCTCCCAGCAGTTTCATGTAGATGTCAAACAACATTGGAGATAATACGGAGCCCTGAGGGACACCATACCGGAGTTCAGTTTTTGAAGAACAACAGTCCCCAAGAGACACCATCTGGAATCTGCCTGAGAAGTAAGAGTGGAACCACTGCAAAGCAGTGCCTCCCACCCCCAACCCCCTCAAACGCTTCAGAAGGATACTATGTTTTATAGTATTGAAAGCCGGCGAGAGGTCCAAAAGGACCAATAGAGTCACACTTCTCCTGTCAATTGCCAATTGGAGATCATCCATCAGGCCGACCAAGGTAGTCTTCACCCCATAGCCCACCCAAAAGCTGGTCTGAAACGCGTATAGATAATCAGTTTCATCCAAGACTGTCTGGAGCTGGGAGACCACCACCCTCTCAATTACCTTGCCCAACCACGGAAGGTTGGAGACAGGCCTATAGTTGCTCAACTCTGAGGAATCCAGGGCAGGCTTCTTAAGAAGTTATCTAATAATTACCTCCTTGAGACAAGGAGGCATCCTGCCCTCCCTCAGAGAAGCATATATGATCTCTACCAGGCCTTCTACAACAACCTCCCTGCCAGATAGTATTAGCCACATCGGGCAAGGGTCAAGAGAACAGGTAGTAGGCCGCATCACTCCAAGTGGCTTGTCCACATCCTCACGAGTCACAAAATGAAACTGATCCAGCTCAACCACATAAGAGGAGTCGCTGGACACCTCTGATTCAGACACTGCAGTAATTGTGGGGTCTAAATCCAAGTCTGCCCGAATACGAGTGATTTTATCCACACACAAAACACTAAACACATCACAGTGGGTAAAAGATGGTTCTGAATTCAGAGTCTAGGGAGAAGGGGCACTCACTAGCCCTCTCACAACCCTGGACAACTCCACCGGACATGAACTTGCAGACGCAATATGGGCCGAAAACAATTGCTTCTTTGCCGCCCATATTGCCAGAGCATAGATCTTCAAATGTGCTCTATGTTGTAATCTGTTGGATTTGAGTCGAGTCTTCTGCCACTTGCGCTTCAGTCATCTACCTTGCTGCTTCAGCCCCCGTAGTTCTTCCGTATACCAAGGGACCAATTTTGAAGTGGGTCGGAGAGGACGCTTAGGTGCGATCATGTCTACTGCCCTGGTGAGCTTGCTGTTCCAATTCTTCACCAGGGCATCAACAGGATCACCGGCAGAGCCAACACTAAATCCCTCCAAGGCTTCTTGGAATCCTATTGGATCCAATAACTTTCTCGGGTGGACCATTCTAATGGGCCCCTCGCCCCTGCAAAGGTGGGGGTGTGACAGTGAGTCCAACCTTAATCAGATAGTTGTCCATCCATGACAATGGGGAAATCACAGGAGTCCCCACCCACAGAACACCACTCTGATCAAAGTTAAAGACCAGATCAGGCCATCATTGTCATGGCCTCTATGAACTCCTGAGCCGCCCCAGACAAATCGGTCCCAAAGTGGACATTGAAGTCCCCAGCACCACAAGCCTGGGAGACTCCAACGCCAAACCCGAGACCAAGTCTGTTAGCTCAGTTAGGGACTCCATTGGGTAGCGGGGCGATCGGTACACCAAGAGAAGTCCCAGTCTATCCCTGGTCCCCAAACTTAGGTACACACATTCAATAAGGTCAGACACTTCCACAGGGATCCTGGTCAGGGAGAGGTTATTCTTATAGACCACAGCCACTCCACCTCCCTGCCCATGACCCTGAACCTTCTCCTCAACAGAGTACCCTGGAGGAAGAAGCTGGGACCAGACTGGGCCACTAGCCTCCCCCAACCAAGTCTCTGTAATACATATCAGGTCTGCCCCTTCATCCAGAATCAGATCATGAATGGTTTCCGACTTATTCTGGACAGACCTGGCATTATAGAGGAGCAAGGTGAGAGTCTGTGGGAGGCTGGCACTGCTCCCCAAGGTCAAAGAGCTGACAGGGCAGCTGGAAGGGGAAACAGCTAATTGATTTCTGACTTCCCTTCCCCTGTAATGATGCGTTGACCTGCCAACTTTACTTCCTCTATTCCCCACCACCACCGGAATAGCCACTCCACAGTCAGTGGACACACCCCATCTCCCCATCCCCAGATAAACCAAAACACATCTGGAACACCCAGGATCCAAAATCAACAGAAGAACAGTGACCTTCTCAGAGGAACCTCCTGCAGCATCTAGAACCTTGGTAAGATCCTATTTCAGCTTTGCAATGTGAGTTACTGTAAAATAAAAATAAATAAGAAGTACTGTACTGTATACAGCCCAGAGATTAAAGTTTAGGGTGGTGTACAAATTTGATAAATAAATACAACTAATAAATAAATAAATAAAACCATGCTGGCATTCCTGGTGCCAGTTTGTGGAATTGGTGCCAAGCGCTATGTGCTGGAAACTGCTTTAACACATCTCCTGAGCACTGAGCTGGCATTTCGGGTGCCAATTTGTGATGCAAGCAGTCAGGCCTGTGATCTGTGCTGCAGAGTGATGGGCTTCAACATGGGGATGATCTTGAACTCTCCTGTGCACCCAACTTGAAAAGACTCTGACTCTGTGATGCCTCTCTGGACAACCATACAAGCAGTCAGGCCCGTGGCCTGTGCTGCCTAAGTGGTGGACTTGAACAATGGCTTTAAAAGCTTCTGAGAGCAATCTGCCAACCAGGACTTCAACGGAGGGGTGAACAAGCTTCTTCATTACCTTGATAATACTACAGTATTGGTATTTCTGTTGTCTAATACAGTACAGTTATATGCCTGATCAGTAATGTCCTCCCTCATTTGAAGCTGATTTAGAACCCATTTGTCATTTTCTTTAGTTTGGGAATCTAACCCCTCTTGTGCCATAGACTTAATGACTCATTGGGGCTATTCTCACGAACAGCAAAAATCGGGCCAGGCTCCCCTAGCCTGATTTTTGCTAGTCGTGTAAACCACTGGGCTCGCAGGCAAGGCCGGTGGTTTACAAGCAGGTAACCCGCTTAATTGTCCCTGCCCTTAGCCAAGGTTAGCGGAGCGAGCACTCCGCTAACCCCATCGTTGTGCTTGTGTGTTGCTGCAGCACAGCTCCGCACTTTGGCAACTCACGAGTAGACCCCCAACCGGGAGGCTAAAAAGCGGCCTCCCGGCTTGGGGGGTCTCTCCAGTATGCCCTGTGCATTCGTGCAGGGCATCCTGGAGCTTCCCGTAATGGAGCCAGCAGTTGTGTGGGCGGTCGCTGCGGCCACCCAGGGCTTCTTCCCTGCTTGTCTGCGGGGAGTCCGCTCTCCCCGCAAACCCCATCCAGGCTCTTCTCACTGATCGTGAGAAGAGCCTCATTATTCGCTGTTCCAGCATCCACAGCTGCAGATTTGGCTTTCTTAAGGCCTTTCCCCACGACTGGGAACCTAACCAATGGGAAAAAGAAAGCTGTGAGTACACCATGGGAAGTGAAGCCTCTCTCAAAGCATTTTCTAACTTAAATAACAACAACAAAGAATGCTAGTCTGCTTTTTGGTTTTTAAGGTACTGCATCATTCTTTTTTCCAGTTAAAAATATTCACACCCATGACTTCTTAAATTGTTTCATATTTATGGGGCATAAATCCCCATGTTGAAACTGGGCCCAGAAGCCAGGAATTACTATCTGTATTTGAAACAAGGCATTTTTTCTCCACAGGTTGCTCTAAACGAAAGAATAGGGTTTTGTCTCTTAGCAGGCCATCTTTAAATCAAATATGCCTACTGATCAATTCGGCCATTATATATATATATATATATATATATATATATATATATATATATACACACACACACACACATACACACACACACACACCATTCTTAGCAACACTTTTATAAATGCCTTAGTACCAGAATATCTGTGAGTGTGCACTGTGTGCATGAGTGTGCTGATTCTGCATGTTGGTGTATAAATATATCTCTGTGTGTAGCTGGATATCTATGCTTACATTTGTGGGTGTTTGGGGCTGCCTGTGATGCCTAAGAGCAGGTGTTGGGTAAAGAAATTAGTAAGTGGGTTGTTTGGAGAGGGCCCAGAAATAATGGATTAGCACAAATCCTTACATCCTTTCCTCTGGCTTAACTGTTTCACTTTACTGAACAGATCTTGCTAACTACAAGGGTTACTAAAAGTCGTTATGACCGATCGCCATCTGCTGGGCAGAGTTAGAATAAAATTTTAGCCATTTAGCTATATGTAAGTATTTTTCATGTTAGGTTTTTTAAAGTAAAGTGTGCCGTCAAGTCAGTTTCGACTCTTGGCACCCACAGAGCCCTGTGGTTTTCTTTGGTAGAATACAGGAGGGGTTTACCATTGCCTCTTCCCGCACAGTGAGATGATGCCTTTCAGAATCTTCCTATATTGCTGCTGCCCGAGATAGTACCAGCGGTGATTCAAAACGGCAACCTTCTACTTGTTAGTCAAGCATTTCCCTGCTGCACCACTTAAGGTTTTTGTAGTAGCACCTGAAACCCCAGGGAATAGTGGAATTGGAGCTGCAACAGGTCATCTAGTTCAACCTCCATGACAGAATATGGCCGCCTTTGGACACAACATGAAACCTGGGTAGACAAAGCTGTGGTCAATCTGTGAGCATGTGAATCATCCCACAGACAATCGCCAAACCATGTTCCCACAGCCTCCAGCTTTTGAGCAGAGGGGCCCCTCCCTCTTCCTGGTCCACCAAGGCTGCATCCCAGCAAGCTCCATAGCACACGTATCACCAGACTGTGGGCAAAGCATCAGACGTCAGTAGAGCGGCAACCATTGGCCACGATCTTCAAGGGGGCGTTCCCAGCACTCCTCAGAAAGCTCCCCCTTCACTCAGGTGGTACTTCAAACAATAACTGGCTGCCTTTGAACCTAAGCCTGAGTTTTCTGCCATGGCAGTCCCAGCCTCCCTCCCCCACTCCCTGCCAGGTTGCAGGGGTGGCCTAAGTTATTTGCAACACCTGAGGTGGGGCACCAAATGCTGCCTTGTCCCATGCTGCTGGGGCGGACCAGGCCCCTGTCAGACAGACCCTTGCAAACTTTGAAAGTGACACAGGGTTGGGGAGGAGGGGAGGTTGCTGGCAGTCTCCTCTTTTCTCCTTGTGCTTTTTGCAGGCTTTGCACAGAGTGCGAGGAGAGACACTTCTTGCATAGCTTCCAAGGGTCAGACTCAGATCAGTCCCAAAGAGCTGCTCCAATGGCGTCTTGCAGAGGGCATCCAGATGGCATCCTGCAAGAGGGCTCCCCTTTTGACGCCTCCACAATCTGCCGCCTGAGGCAACTGACTCACTTCACCTCATGGAAGGGTCGCCTCTGCCTGGTGGACAAATGTAAGTCAATACATTGCTGCCACTTCTCAGGGAGATCAGGGCAAAGTCAACCTGACAGACAGCAGAAAGTGGGGAAGGTTGTGAGCTGGGCAGAAGCTCTCCTTTTGTTTCCAGGTTTCACTGAGCTTCCTTCCCAGTGAGGCTCTTGGGGATGAAGGCTTATCTTCTCCTCTATGTTATTCTTCCCAGAATGACATAGATAGCCAGCATAGTGTAGTGGTTAGAGTGTTGGATTAGGACTGGGAAGGCCCGAGTTCAAATCCCCATTCTACCATGAAACTCACTGGGTGACTCTGGACCAGTCATGTATCTCTCAGCCTAACCTACCTCACAGGGTTGTTGTGAGGATAAAAATAAGCATGTACACCACTCTGAGCTCCTTGGAGGAAGAGCAGGATATAAATCTAAAATAATAATAATAATAATTCTTTTTTGAGACTTTTTGACCCCACCAAAAAGAGGCCTGCCCCAAAGAATAGTATGGGTGCTTCCAGACAACAATAAAAATCAATTTATTTGTTCGTAATTATGTAAGATAAGGCATAATTATCATAGAATAAGCTTAGTACTGCTAACTGAGCAAAGAGACACCTTCTAAAGTGGTGATTCTCTTATGTTTAGCAGCAGAGGAGCAACTGGTCCTATCTCACCTCAGCACAGCATCCCTCCAGTGGCTGTTGCTGGTATCTGCCTTATGTTTCTTTTTAAATTATGAGCCCTTTGGGGACAGGGGACCATCTTATTTATGTATTTATTTTTCTATGTAAACTGCTTTGAGAACTTTGGTTGAAGAGCGGTATATAAATATTTGTAGTCGTGGTAGTATAAAGTGAACTTTTAAAAAAAATCACTAATTTGTGGTTGTCTCAAATTACTTGTGTTTTATGGGCAAAGCTAAATGTTTAGTGTCATTCCCAAACCTGGTATTTGCCTCTAATGTGCAAAGCGAGATGTGAGTGGTGGGGGGCAATGGGCAGGAGGGGGATGTTTCTGCTGCCTTTGCTTTTTCTCTGCAACTCCTACCACCTGTCCTCTTTTCCCTTAACATAGTCCTGAAACCAAATCTTTCAATCAAATGGCGCAAAGGCATCTTGTGCGGAGGATCATGAAACTCATCAAAAAGGTGTGCGGGGGATCAATGATTGGAGGGAAAGGAACGGCCCCACAGCTTCTCTGGGAAAATGCTCCTCCATCGCCATTCTCCCTCCTTGGATTTGTATGGTAAGGAAGAAGGGATGCTGATACTGAAAGGAGAGGGGCTAGAGTTCCGTGTCAGCACAGGTTCAAGCCTCCGGCATCTTCAGCAGGGCTGGGAAAGACCTCAGTCTGGGATCCTCCTGCAGAGCCACCCATGGCCAGTCAATGTTGAGCGAAATGAACCAATAGCCTGACTCAAAATAAGGCAGCTTTCTATGAAAAAACTGCTGAGCTTCTTTTCCCATCAGCTTCTTCCTGCTTTTCCATTTTAGTTTGCAAATGCTGAACCAGGAATAGGCACTTCCCTTGCAGGCACACTATTTGCATGGAGTTAGTTATTTGTACGGCAGATTGTATTCCCTGCGTGCACTAACCCCATGCTGCCTCCTGACTGCGGTCCAAGGAGGCTGAGCCTAGGTGACACACATGGCACAGAATCTCAGCCCCCAGTACTCCGTGCAGATATGCTCTTCTGCTACAGCAGTGTTTTAGCTCCCTCCTGTCCCATTTATACATATAAAAAAATGTTGCCCTGGCAGTCTTGTTAGCTCAGCTCTCTTTTGACCTTCCTATGGTCTGCAGCACTTTGCTGTATAACACACTCAGCTGTTTTTGCTGTTCAGCGATATTCTCAAAGGGAGAGGAGATTAGAGCTTTCCCGAGAATATGCATCGTATGGCAAAAAAAGAGAACAAAATCAAGAAACTTTGAAGAGAGGCAAGAAGGACAAAAAGGATGAAAGCCAAGAAATAATGAAAGTGGAGTTAAAACATCTGAAATTAGTAGTAGTAGGAAAGTTTTGAAGCTTGTGGGGTTTGGGTTTTTTTTTTTTTTACACTAAAGCTTAAAGTCTTAGGAAGCAACATTTTTATACCGGTTATATAGCAAAGAATGAAAAAGATGAGATTCTAAAGTTTGTTTGTCTTATTATTATATAAAGAAGGGTGTGATTTCCAAACCAATTTTGAAAAGCCAGCTGTAATATGACTTAAGTAAAGTAATACATAATGCTGCTTTTGGCAGCAGGAGCGAGATTTCCCCAGCCACAAAAGGATTTGATGAAATGCTTGCTCATTTGGCCATTTGCACAGTAGGCCATGACATGTCACAATTATTTTTCCACTCTGCATATGAGGTGGGACCTCTCCCTAATTTCTGTGGGAGCCCTTTTCTTTTACCATGCGGATGTTCAATGGACCCAGAAGCTGAGCAGCAGTTCACTTTCTCAGGTGCTGCAACCTGATTTTCTTTTCTGCTTCTTTAGTGCTTGGAGCATCTAGGTTGGCAATGAGTACCCCCATCTACTTGGGTGCCATCATGTGGGCAGTCTTTTTGCCAAGGCTGAGGTTTTGGCCCCTTGCAAGACAGGTGATGTTTGCTCCCCATCTGAGAATAAAAATCTCCCACCTCTGCTCTAGTTACTTTGGCTGACATCTAGATGAACAAAGCACAGATGCTATGTGAGAAGTGCCAATACAGTTTTTACTAATTCAGCGATGGAATCAAATGCAGGTTGGATTTTGATTACCTCCTCTTTACCTGCAAGTATTCTGTGCCATCCTGAGGATCGCATAGTCCTCAGGGACCTATTTTCTGTTGGCACAGCATGCTTCTAAGGGAAGGAGAGAGAATCAAATTTCATACACACACACACACACACACACACACACACCATGCAAGCACAGGTGCTGCATTAATCAGGAACTCATTAGCAGCACTGGTGCTTCTCACTCAACACTGGCACGTATTCTGGACGTCAGCCGTTGTGTGCTTATGTTACTCTTCACGTAGATCAGTAACATACAGAGCATTTAAGCATGTTGATGGGTGCAGTATCACCAGCCTAAAGCCATTTTTAACCAAGAAAAATATAGTTAGTGAAAGAAGCACAGAACGATTACATTGCAATCTTTGTCTATGCCTCTTTACATTTAGAGAAGAGAGAAGGAAAGAGCACCCTATAGTTGTGTGTACTTCGTGGGGTCTTCCTTGTTCTGTGGCTGTCTAATTTGAATTTTGCATACATAGCTGATGCAGTTGCAGACCTATTTTCCTGGGAGACAACCTAGAATGAGCGAGTAATATTCTCTTGCAGAAGAGCAATTTTAAACCCACAACTGTTTAGCTCACCTTAAGTGGTGCAGCAGGGAAATGCTTGACTAACAAGCAGAAGGTTGCCGGTTCAAATCCCCACTGGTACTATATCAGGCAGCAGCAATATAGGAAGGTGCTGAAAGGAATAATCTCATACTGTGTGGGAGGAGGCAATGGTAACCCCCTCCTGTATTCTACCAAAAGAAAACCACAGGGCTCTGTGGGTGCCAGGAGTCTTTTGAGATTTTTTTAGCCATAATAAAAAATTAAAAATGATGATACAAGAAACCAAAACAAAGCACCAAAAGGGTGGGGGGATAACTTTTTATTTAACAAATGCTTTTAAAAAACCTTTTCTGTGCAAATGCACTAATATTTGAGGAAAATCTAGCTTTTGTGCAATGTCACAGCTGATATTAAGCATGGCAAGCCCATTCAAACACTCTTGTCCCATATCTGATCATTCTTCTAAATTTGAGACCCCCTTTGAGCTTGATGCCCACACCAAATGATCCTCCTGACACCCCCTCTGATTGGTCCTGCTGGGTAGCCACTAGTACAATTAGCCATTCAGTCTTATGTGCCTCCATGCTGAACAGAAGATGCTTCCTGCTACCAGTCAAAGGCTATGATTAGGCTCTCAGTCAATACATGGATCTGTGTTGCAGTTCAATAGATCAAGTTGTGACTAGGGTAGGGTCAATGGGGTAGCAAAGGTATCTTAACCTGCATTTGCATCTCATAGGCTAGTTAAGCCATTTTTCAAATAGTCCATTAAGAGGACTCCATTATTGCCTCTTTATCTTCTTGTGTGTGTGTGTTTGTGTGTGTGCATGCACATGTGCATAATCTTGTATTATTCCTAATAAAACAAATGGCTGTACATTATGTTGTACTTTGTCATTTCTGTAATTGATAAAGAGGGACTAGTTATGAATGGATTTATGTTCTGATACAGTTAGTTAATTTAACTAGGCAATCTATATCCCATACTTTGACTAACTGTTCTCCAAGAGGAACACTGCAAATCCATCATCTTTTGAACATGGATGCTTGCCAACAACTATATAATGACACACATGAGAACATGGTTGTGGTTAGAAAATTACTGTTGTAAAAGTAATCAGTATATAGTTTCAGGCAGGTACTGTGGACAAATCACACTGCTATAAATAAATGTACTGTGTAGCTGCCTTAAGATTGTCACTAATTTGAAAGATGAGAATTTTGAAAACTATAACTCTGCAATAGACTGAAAGCAACCTGGCTACTGCCAGCTGCAACTCCCCCAATGCAGTCATAATACTCTGAAGATATCTCAGGTCTGAAAAGCCTTGTCAATATTTGTTGCTAATTGTTTATAAGCTAAGATCTCAGGCTTATCTCAAAAGGTAAACACGTTTTACATGCCATATATATCCCCTTTGCCCCATACATTTTACCAAAAAACCCCACCCCTATATACTAGGTTTGCCAACTGTTTTGAGAGGCTCTGCATAAATCAACACAAGCAATATTTTTCTTCAACATTTGAATTTCCATCTTGCTTTAAATAAGGGCAAGGTAAAACAAAATAAACTGACAATGAAAGACATATATTGTCACAAGATATTTAGGCTTGGTTATTGTGCATGGCCTTTCATGATGGCAATGCCTGTCCAGAACCTGGGATTTCATAGAAGAGGTAATGTCCCTTAATAGTCTATTGGTGCTTCTTCATTAATGGCAGATATCTCAAGACTTCTCTGGGAGATAGAAAAGCCAAGAGCTGAAAGCTGATGTAAGGCACCTTGGAGAAGTGTTTCCCAGTGCTCCTTGCCTGCATGCACACTTAATTCCCTCCCATACAACCTGCAACACACTGGCACCTTCCCCCTTTTGCAGTGTCAAAGCTACAGTGCAATTTTTAGCTTACTTTCCAGTAGGCTTATGAGATCACCCGGCATTCTGTGTGTGTGTCTGTTCGTGTGTGTGACCCCCCCCCCGCCATATCAACTTCGCAACACCTGGACCAATATGGACCAAATTGGGTACAGTTGTAGAGACACATAGAGACACCTCAGTGGCATAGTTTGTGGTGATGTCATCCATTCCAATCCAAGATGGTGGACATGCGGACTCCAAGATGGTGGATGTGTGTGAGACACAAGTGGGCTAACTTGTGAACCTCTTAACCGATTTGAATCAAATTTGCTACAGCTGTAGGGCTAGGGATGCCCAAATGGCGTGGTGTGTGATGATGTCATCCACTCCAATTCAAAATGGCAACCATGTGAACATCTGAGGCACAAGCAGGCTAATTTGTGGACTGTCTAACCAATTTAAACCAAATTAGATACAGTTGCAGTGAATGACACACAGGGTCACCTCAATGGCATAGTTTGCACACTGATTCAAGATGGTGGTATGCACACAGGTATGCACACTGATTCAAGATGGTGGACGTGTAAACGTTTGAGGCCAAGTGGGCCTGATCCAGCAGGGTTGTTCTTATGTTCTTTTAAGCTTCCAATGATGTTTCCTCCAAAGGAAGCCAGGATCCAGGTAGCACTGCCTCCCTGGAACTTTTCACTGCTCGGGGAAGTGAGGAGTATGTATAACAACATTATAGGGCTGTTCACATGACCGAAAACTGGGTAGGACAGGCATCCTACCTAGTTTCAGGAGTTGTGCATGCTCCTGATTTTTGATCATGTGTGAGCAAACAACTAGGTGGCAAGGGGACTGGTCGTGTGTGATAGAAGAGTTGGGTAGGACAGTGTAATCCTAGCCAGATCTCATACCTAGCATTTTAATAAGGGGGGGGGGAAGCCATCCTACTCGATTCCTCTCTCATCATGATCATTCCCCCCACCTCTGCTACCTAGTTGTTTGCTCACACATAATCAAAAATCAGTAGCACACAAAAATCAGGAAGTGTGTCCTACCCAGTTTTTCGTCGTGTGAACAGCCTTTATGTGGATTTAAAATGCTACTCCATTTCTTAAAATAAAGGAAATATAGTTAAGGTTTTCACAGTCATTGCGGTAACCTGCCCCAAAATTTTGCTCTTCAGAGCTATGTTACAACCACATGGGGCCGCTATCCACAGACAAGTTAAGCCTTAGTCCCTCGGTTCAAATTTATTTACAGCCTACCTATGGGCTGGCTGCAGAAAAAAGATAGATATGTGGCTGATATGTGGATAAAAGAAAGATGTGTGTCTTAATTCTTGTTTTTATATAGATTATGTAACATTTAGAAAGCAAATTATGCATGTGAGCGGTGTTCCCTCTAAGGTGTGCGCATGTGTGCCTGCTCACAAGTTTTTGGATGTCCACTCAGTTAATTTTAGATCCCGCTCAGGTTGAATCAGGAAAGCCCCATTCTGAATGCACATGCCCACACACTGCCTTGATACTGCTACCCAGAACAATACACATTCCGCACACAGATGAAAAAAAATTAGAGAGAACACTGCATGTGAGATATGCAAGCTATTTTCAGTAACTAGTTTGCACATCCCTCTCATACAATTTGCCTTTTTTAATATAATGTCACAGCAGCTGTGCAAAGAATAGGAAATGCAAATGACTAATGCTTCCTGTTATGCTGTGATCAGGTAATGTTTGAAAAAGCACTGTAAATCTGCTTGTGACGTGGCAGCACAGTGGCTTCTGCTGAGAAAGCCTAAGAGACAAATAATGGCTATAACAACATGCAGAGAGTGACAGTCTGGACCAGGGGCGTAGCAAGGTTGTAGTGGGCCCAGAGACAAGATTTTAAAATCCCGCCCCCTCACTGAAGCTCAGCTCATGAAGTAAAGAAATCTTAAATGATATATAACCTATGTGCCACAATAGAACATCATCCTAAACTGTTTTTTAAAAGGTTGTGGACGATGCAAGTCTTTTAATGGTACTAGAAAAAGACATGCTGTTCTGGTAGCTCCAGGTCTTAACACTCACATCAATTTTGGAGGATGAATACAATTTAAGCAAGCCCAGGTGGGTGCGCAGATGGGGGAGTCAGTCATGTGACTTGCCTCTGCGGGGGGGGGGGAGGCAGTGGGCCCCCAGACAACTGTCTCCCCTTGCCCTATTATAGTTATGCCCCTGATCTGGACACAGGTTAAGAGCCACTACTGTGGATGTTTAGATTAGCACCAGGGAGACCCAGAGTCAAATTCCACCACTAGGCCATCACGCTCACTGGATGGCCTTGGACCAGGCAGGCACCATCTCTCTGCCTAACCTACCGTGCACAACTGTTGTGTGGATAAAGATACCCCTGCTAACTTGGCAAAGAGGCACCTTTTAATGTGGTATTTCTCTTTATTTATCAGGGGGAGAGTAATTGGCCCTATCCACCCCCAGCACAGTACTTCCAGTGACGGTTGCTGGTGTCTATTTTATGTTTCTTTTTAGATTGTGAGCCCTTTGCGGACAGGAATCCATCTTATTTATTTGTTATTTCTCTGTGTAAACCACCCTGAGCCATTTTTGAAAGGGCGGTATAGAAATCAAATCAATAATAATGACCATCAATCATGCTCTGCACCCCCGCAGTGATGTAGATAGGCTATACCTCCCTCGCAGCTCAGGTGGAAGAGGAATGCTTCAAGTCCATCAAACAGTAGAGGAGGAGAAAAGAGGCCTTGAAGAATATATCAAGGACAGTGAAGAAGATGCACTTCAAATGGTCAATAACGAGAAACTATTCAACACCAATGAAACAAAGCAGGCCTACAAGAAAGAACAAGTCAAGAACCGAGCAGAAAAATGGAAAAATAAGCCACTGCATGGTCAATATTTGCACAATATAAGTGGAAAATCAGACATCACCATGACCTGGCAATGGCTTAAGAATGGTTACTTGAAGAAAGAAACAGAGGGTTTAATACTGGCTGCACAAGAACAGGCACTAAGAACAAATGCAATAAGAGCAAAAGTCGAAAAATCAACCACAAACAGCAAGTGCCGCCTTTGTAAAGAAGCAGATGAAACCGTGGACCACCTAATCAGCTGTTGTAAAAAGATTGCACAGACTGACTACAAACAAAGGCATGACAAGGTAGCAGGGATGATACACTGGAACATCTGCAAAAAATACAAGCTACCTGTAGCCAAAAATTGGTGGGACCATAAAATTGAAAAAGTTGAAGAAAATGAAGATGTAAAAATATTATGGGACTTCCGACTACAAACAGACAAACATCTGCCACACAATACACCAGATATAACTGAAGTTGAGAAGAAGGAAAAACAAGTTAAAATGATAGACATAGCAATACCAGGGGATAGCAGAATAGAAGAAAAAGAAATAGAAAAAATCACCAAATACAAAGATCTACAAATGGAAATTGAAAGGCTGTGGCAGAAAAAGACCAAAATAATCCCAGTGGTAATTGGCACCCTAGGTGCAATTCCAAAACAACTTGAGGAGCACCTCAACACCATAGGGGCCACAGGAATCACCATCGGCCAGTTACAAAAAGCAACTTTACTGAGAACAGCCTATATTCTGCAAAGATATTTCAGCCTATATTCTGCGAAGATATTTTCTTCTATTCTGCTATCCCCTGGTATTGCTATGTCGATTATTTTAACTTGTTTTTCCTTCTTCTCAACTACAATTATATCTGGTGAATTGTGTGGCAGATGTTTGTAGTTTGTAGTCACCCTTGCTAACTTGGCAAAGAGGCACCTTTTAATGTGGTGATTCTCTTTATTTAGCAGGGGGAGAGTAACTGGCCCTCTCCACCCCCAGCACAGTACCCCCAGTGACTGTTGCTGGTATCTATCTTATGTTTCTTTTTAGATTGTGAGCCCTTTGGGGACAGGGATCCATCTTATTTTTTTATTATTTCTCTGTATAAACCGCCCTGAGCCATTTTTGGAAGGGTGGTATAGAAATTGAATGTATGAATGAATGAATGAAGATATCTATAATAACAGCAACAACATTGATAATAAAATTCAGCCATCTCAGGTCCTTGGGAAGGACTTGACGTCTGGATAAAACAAACCAGTCAATAACATCTGTCTGACTGTGTAAACAACAACAACAATGATAAAAATAATAATTAATAAGTAGGAGGGACCATGTATACCACTCTGAGCTCCTTGGAGGAAGAATAGGATAACTCTATAAATACAATAAATTCTTTAGATGGATTTAATGCACCAAATTCACTGGAAAAATAATCTCATTTTTATCATTTCAGCAGGTTAAAAATTAGGTAATGTGGAACAAATCTTTAGCATACTATTCCAAAACCTTATTCAACCATGATATATTTAATTAGCATAAATTTCCCCACTTAATTTCCCCCCACTTAATCTGACTGGCTGGTTTCCCTAAACGATACCAACCAGAATACAAGACTGTTGTATACTTCTTTTTGTAGTAGAACTTTTGGGAAATGGCATCATTGGTTTGTTTTAATTTTCATCCTGCCTTTCTTCCTAGAGTTCATGGTGGCATCGGGTTGGACAGGTTGAGCATGGGCACACAGGCTCACACCTATTCAAGGCCCCACCCAGCTCACCCTGGGAGCTCCTGAAATCTGAGTTCTTATGAGATGCATCTGCTGCCGCTACTACTGCCCAGTATACCAGGGGTATTGCATGGTTGAAGTGGGCCCTGGGACAAGAAGTAAAGATGGGTCCCTGGGTCCCTTGCCTCCTTCTCCTCCACCACCCTTTGTCTTTGCTGCAGAAGAACTATGTGGACATGGTGAAAAACAATACTTTCTTGGCATGTCCTTTTTCTCACTCTTCTGCAAATAACATCATACACTCCAGTCAGGAGCCAGGAGCTTGTCAATGAGAGAGGGAGGTGTGAGGGAGAGTGAAGAGCAGGCTGCACAATCAAGGCTGCAATCCTTGGCTGCAAGCTGTTATAAATGGTACAATCAAGGCTGCAGTTCTATGCACATTGGCATGAAAGTAAGTTTAATTATGTTCAGTGGAATTGGGATCTGATCTACCTATGTAGCAGAATGAAGTGGTAGAACACTGAGGTGTGGGAGTGGACTGTACCACTTCAGAGTGCAGGTGGGGGATGGTATTTTTTTTAAAGACGAGGAAGCATGTGAAAATGTGATTTCTCCCCCGCAGTCTGAAGTGGAACAGCCCACTCTTCTTCCTCAAGGAGGTTCTACCTCTTAGCTCTTTTGCATACATAGACCAAACTTTACTTCCAAGTAAAAATGTTTAGGAGCAAATCTGTTAATATCGAGGATGTGGAAAGACATTTTTAAGCCTATCAAAACATAAAGACCAGAATTAATATTTTCAAAATTGCCTTTTATACCCCCCCCTTTTTTTCCTTTTAAAAATGGGATTGACAGGACAGTATAGTTCTGTCAATCCCAGATAGGGAAATACAGATAGGTAGAGAAAGAGGGAAAACATAATGAAGGGCATGAGTCATCTCTGTTTGGTTTCTCAATGCAGCTATTATGTTGCCAAGGGGAAACCCCTCTTAAGAAGGCAGCCCAGACAAGACTGTTTATTTTAAATAAAAGGCAGGAAGAATAACAAGGAATCCACAAGTTTAGAGCTTAGGACACTTACTGCTTTGTTACACTCCTTGACCTTGAAAATAGCATATTTTTAGGAACTCTGAGAAGGGAAAAATTGAAAACCAAAAGAGAATATCTATGCCAGGGGTTCTCAAACCTTTTGATACTGTGAAATAATGTAATCTTGTAATAATGTGATATTTAATATTAATAATGTAATATTTATGCAAATAATGTAAAAATGTAATATTTGATACTGTAAAATAATGTATACAGCTATGTGATGACCTGCCCCATGACTAAAGCTAACGACTAACTTTCTGACTACGAAGTCAGAGGGTCAAGCAATGTGTTTCCTGTCTGGCAGAGCGTTCCCAGAGTACAGGCAAGTACCAAAAAGTATTGGCACGCTTGTCCAAGAGGGAAACGGGACCCATTGTTTGAAATTCACAGCTGACCAGAGCCAGACTTGGTTCTGTGAGCAGCAGAGGAGTCAAGCAGTTGTCGGCTTCAAAGAATACAAGATATATTGACCAGGAATCACTAACTCGCAGCACGCAAACTAGATCTGGCTCCTTAGGTAACATTATCCAGACTGTGATAGCCCTACCAAATTGTAATTAAATTATGATTAAAAATTTCTCCATTGTATCAGTCATAGGGAAAAGAAACATGTTGTAATATCGAAGAAACATTCCATGCTTTAGTGGAACATTGCTCTTTTTGATTTTGTATGTTTGAGGTATGTGTCTGGGTTGTTCAGAGGTAGGGAGGTGGGGGTGACTGTGGCAGCTATTCCAGTGGTGATGGTGAAGATATGGAGCTGGTAGGTCAGTGAGCTGTTACAGGGGAAGGGAATTCAGAAATGTAATTGCTGTTTCCCCCTCCAGCAGGCCTACCACCTCTTTAACCTTTTGGAGCAGTGTGGTGCCTATTATCCACAGAACCTCACCTTATTACTCTGTAATGCCAGGTCAGTCCAAAATAAGTATGAGATCATCCATGACTTGATTATGAATGAAGGACGCTGATGGAATCTGAGCTGTCGGTGACTGGCCAGGAGAGGGATCTTGGGGTCATGGTGGACAGCTCGTTGAAAGTGTCAACTCAATGTGCGGCAGCTGTGAAAAAGGCCAATTCCATGCTAGCGAGCATTAGGAAGGGAATTGAAAATAAAACTTCTAATATAATGCCCTTATACAAAACTATTGTGCGACCACACTTGGAGTACTGCGTACAATTCTGGTCACCACATCTAAAAAAGGGCATTGTAGAACTGCAAAAGGTGCAGAAGAGGGCAACCAAGATGATCAGGGGCCTAGAGCACCTTTCTTATGAGGCAAGACTACAACACCTGGGGCTTTTTAGTTTAGGTGGGGAAAAAGACGACTGTGGGGAGACATGATAGTCTATAAAATCATGCATGGTGTGGAGAAAGTGGATAGAGAGAAATTCTTCTCCCTCTCACATAACACTAGAACCAGGGGTCATCCCATGAAATTGATTGCCAGGAAATTTAGGACCAATAAACGGAAGTATTTTTTCACACAATGCATAATCAACTTGTGGAATTCTCTGCCTCGAGATGTGGTGACAGCAAGCAACCTGGATGGCTTTAAGAAGGGTTTGGATAACTTCATAGAGGAGAGGTCTATCAACGGCTACTAGTCGGAGGGCTGTGGGTCACCTCCATCCTCAAAGGCAGGATGCCTCTGGGTACCAGTTGCAGGGGAGTAACAGTAGGAGAAAGGGCATGCCTTCAACTCCTGCCTGTGGCTTCCAGCGGCATCTGGTGGGCCACTGTGCGAAACAGGATGCTGGACTGGATGGGCCTTGGGCCTGATCAAGCAGGGCTGTTCTTATGTTCTTATGTTCTTAAGGAGCTGACCTGGTATGCATTACAGAGACCTGATCGGGAGAGGCTAGTGGTCCAGTTTGATCCTAGGTTCTCCTGGTAAGTTTCTCCATGGTTGTTCAGGTGAGAGGATATGGGCAGTGTGGTGGGATGGTTGTGGTCTATAAGAATACCATCTCCCGTATAAGTATCTCTGTCAGGGAACTGGCCTATATTGAATGTGTGTACTTAATCCTAGGGACCAAGGACATTGGGACTTCTCTTTGTGTTTGTTGTTGGACCTCAATGTTCCTTTTTTGGACCGGGTTGTTGGGAGTGGCTCAGGAGTTCAAGGAACTGCCGTTCAGGGGTTTTGTGACCTGAAGGGCTGGGAATGGCCTCGACTCGCAGGGGTGGGGGGCGGCATGACTTACCAGCTCAGAGCTTTGGTGACTTGGGTTTGGGGTGGGTCGGGCCACTCCCCCCCCCACAGTGGGGTGAAGCCTCATGGTGAGAGGAGGTCAGGACATGGCGTCTGACCGAATCAGTACCCGGCCCTTTGTCTTGGTGTGGGATGGCCCTCACTAGGAGGGGACCAACACATGGGAGGAGTACCCGCACGCTGATTAGTTAGGGACCTAATTGCAAGCTTGTTATCTGCAGTATATTAATAAAGTAGCCCTAATTCACTCCCAACTAAGCATGTCCTGTCTTCACTGGGGCCTGGGGGTGCAATTCTGCAAGTTCAGCAAGTTCATATCTCTGTGTTTCTTCTACATAAAATGATAATTTCTGTGAAGAGAGTCAATTGCTATTATGCAACAGTGTTTTGAAATAGGATAGCCTGCAGATGTAGAATTGTTGCAATGGCATCTGAAGTCATTACTGTATTTATAAACATGTTCATGCAGGTATATACAGACCTACAGTATGACCTGGATTGAGGTGAGACTTTGGGAGGCTTGTAAAAATAATGACTTGTTTAGAGCAGAGCTTTTCAAACCACCTACTGTCAGCAGGGGAGGTCTGATTTGCTGCCTGAGGTAGAGGGAAATATGACACCACCATGTGGGTGGGTGCTCAGCACTTTGAAGCCATGCCGCTGAAGCTGTGATGTCGCTGAAGCAGACTATACCATCTTTCAGACTATACCATCAAGCCAGGCAGTGGCAGCTGGGGTGTTCCTAGCTTGCCTTATGGGGGGCGGAGGGAGAGAAAAGAAGAGGCACATTCCAGTGGGGTGAGAAAGGGGGGGATGAATGTCATACCTCAATGGGGTGAGGCAACAGAAAGCAGCATTTCTGTGGAGGGAAGAGCTGGTCTTGTGGTAGCAAGCATGACTTGTCCCCTTAGCTAAGCAGGGTCTGCCCTGGTTGCATATGAATGGGAGACTAGAAGTGTAGCACTGGAAGATATTCTCCTCAGGGGATGGAGCCGCTCTGGGAAGAGCAGAAGGTTTTAAGTTCCCTCCCTGGCTTCTCCAAGATAGGGCTGAGAGAATAGGCCTTGGAGAAGCCACTGCCAGTCTGTGAAGACAATGCTGAGCAGGGGCGGAGCTACCATCAGGCAAATGGGTTCAAAGAACTCAGGCCGCGCCCAATCAGGGCCCGTGCCTCGAGGCCTCAAAACGACCCCCGCGTCTGATGTCAGATGTCAGACGTGGGAGTGCTGGTTTAGCTCCCGAGCAGGAGCTGCGCAGCCCCCGTTCGGGAGTTAAATGGCTGCTGCATTCAGGAATTAAATGGCAGGGAAGAGCCACTCCTGGCCGCACCGCAAATGCGTGGCCCCTTCAGGAGTTAAATGGCCGGTGCTGCATTCGCATTCGCAGCGCGGCCAGGAGCGCCTCTTTCAGTGAAGAGCCACTCCTGGCTGCACTGTGAATGCAGCACCAGCCTTGGTTTAGCTCCCGGAGGGGCCGTGTGGCTCTGTTCAGGAGCCAGACCACGCCACCTGTGTCTGACATCAGACGTGGTGGGTGAGCAGGGCCGCCACCGCACACGGGCCACCGGCGGTCAGGCTCCACACCTGATACTGAGCTAAATAAACCAATGGTCTGACTCAGTCTATGGCAGCTTCCTATGTCCCTAAAGGGCCTTGGTGGGACACCCACCTTTGCTACCCTCGTGCCCCTTCTTGTGTCTGCACCTGACTCACTTTTTGCCTCATGGAAGGGCTGCCTCTGACCTTCTGGCTGCCCTTTTCATATGACCTGTTATGGAACTTCTCCCACACTTACCTAAGAACCTGTCACAGAATCACTGCATGTTGCAGAAGATTTTGGCTGTGTTCTAGGGCAGGGCTGCACAATTTTGGCCCTTCAGTTGTCCGACTACAACTCCCATAATCCCCAGCTCCAGAGGCAATAGTCAGGGATGATGGAAGTGGTAGTCCAACATCTGTAGGAGGGCCAAAGTTGTGTAGCCCTGTTCTACGGGGTACAATCCATTCACACAGAGTGCATTGTTTCTTGAATCTTGTCTAGAATACAGGCACCACAAGGTGTTAGTAACTTAACTGATCTATTAATAATATTTTATACAGTTAGCTGGCAGGAACCTTAACACAGGTCTTCACAGGATTCCTCCTAGTCTGAGGGACGAGAGGAAGTGGGGAATCTGGAGACAGGCTGTATTGAATGAGACAGTGCATAGTTTGTTTGAGTTCAGCGCATAGTTATCTTGCATGAACTGAGAGGGCATGCTTGAATGCATGTGATGTTCTTCTCTCCTGCACATTTTAGAAGAAGCACATTTCAGAGGAAGATGGTGGTGCGCAAACTGCTTTTCAGGCTAGCTTGTCACAATCTGAGGAACTCTTGGAAATGTTCCAAGGAACTCCTGGACTCCTTACACCACTATTTTTCTGTCTCAGTCCCTGATCCCATTTCTAACATTGGGATAATACTGCCTTACCTTTTGCAAAGATTGATGAAATAAATACATTTAGGAAAAAAGATTATGTATTATTATTCCTTTGTTTCTCCCTGGCTCTCCAGTGTCATGGACATATCTTTGTGGTAAGCACCCTGCAAATAACCATAACTTATAAACACAATAAAGTTCTAAGCAAGCTCAACCAAAGCTCATTAAGTGTACTCATTCTGTCTTGCAGCTGTTTCATTTATTAGCTTTTATACCAATAGATTGCTGAGGGCTAAAAAGGGGGAAAGGAAACAGGATCCCTATTATATTTTTATCTCATTACTTCTCGTCATTACTTAAATATTAACTTGTCCATATGTGCAAACTGAGTACAAACACCACACCAGGAAAAGGCTCTTGCAATAGGAGTATTAGGAAAAAGTAAATATGAATTATTGTAGACATAGACAAGTGCACCAAAGGGAATCTTTGCAGAATGCTTTGTCAGGTAGTAGCAATTCCCGCCCCCACTGGAAAAAGCTAGCCCCACCTTGTCCCCAGCAGTGGCTTCCATCAGATTCTGCTAGAGCAAAAACTCTACAGGATGTATGCGAGACATTCCACACAGAGGCCTATATGTGCAATGGCCTGATTAGTGAGATCTTCCACTGCCTTTTTGAGGGGAAGAGTAATATGAATCAGGCAGTGCCTGCCTCATACATTACAAGATGTGCATTGTAGGGAAAAGAGATGCTTAGTATGCATCTCTTTTCCCTACAATGCACATCATGATACTGGTGTAGCACCAGAAATATATACCCAATAGGTTTGTAGAGCAGTAGTCAGTGCTGACTTAGGTGCATGCGCTGTCTGAACAGCCCCACACCACCACTGGCCACGCCCTTGATGCTGACCATGCCCCCTGCATCAAGGGGTTGGGCCAACCAGGTCAGCTCCACCTCAGCTGCCTTGCATGGTGCCTTCCCCTTCTCCAGCCAGTGTAGCTTCTGAGAATTTGGGGTTGGATGGGATTGAATCCATCCTTGTGAGCTCAGAGCGTACAGTGGCCAGAGAAGGGAGAGAAGGGGGAAGTGGTGCCTCACTTGCTGCCTGCTCGTGCCACTGTAGCTTCTCAGCGTGTGGGGATGAATGGTGTCGCTTCTGCTGCCACTGCAGCTTCTGAGCACAGGGATGGATGGAGATTTAAAACCCTGTCCATTCCCACATGCTCAGAAGCAACAGGGGCACAGGAAGGTGGCATAGAAGGCCCTCCCATTCCCTTCTCTGTAGCTTCTGGGTACACAGGGATGGAAGGGGTGTGTGTGTCTCTCTCTCTCCTTCCTCCCTTCCTCCTCGGAGAAGAGAGCTGGTCTTGTGGTAGCAAGCATGACTTGTCTCCTTAGCTAAGCAGGGTCCCCCCTTGTTGCATATGAATGGGAGACTTGATGTGTGAGCAGTGTAGGATATTCCCCTCAAGGGATAGAGCTGCCCTGGGAAGAGCAGAAGGTTCCAAGTTCCCTCCCTGGCTTCTCCAAGATAGGACAAGATTTTTTTTTTAATAGGACAAGATTTTTTAATTGAACCAACAAACTACCAAAGCATACAGTACGTTGCCAAAGCACAATTATATACAAAGTGGTTGTTTGTACATGATATATCTACAAAGATTTACACACAAGAATTTGGAAACACACAAGTTATGAAGTATATGCAGGTAGTACTGTAACTCAGGGGTGGGGGATTACAAGGCACATCAGGTAATCGGGGGGGGGGGTTACGTCCGACGTCCATTTCCACAATTTGTCCCATTGCTGTTTAGAAGAGATACTCTTGTCTTTTTGCACATAACCATACAAACTTTTCCAGAAGAGATTTACTGTCTCCAAGATAGGGCTGAGAGAGATTCCTGCCTGCAACCTTGGAGAAGCCGCTGCCAGTCTGTGTAGACAATACTAAGCTAGATGGACATATGGTCTGACTCAGTATATGGCAGCTTCCTATGTTCTTCCTGTGTAATCCTTCTCAGAGAAACACACACACATCAGTTCAAGGGTGGAGTGAAAGAAAATCCTCCCCGCAAACAAACAAGTTTACATTTCTTTGCAATCAGGTAATTTAATGAGAAGATAAAAACAATATGCAATAATTTGGTTTTGAAATTATTCCCTATGTCCTTCAAGACTGCTGGCCTTGTGGTAGCAAGACCTGGTGTTGCGGAGAGCTGGTCTTGTGGTAGCAATCATAAATTGTCCCCTTTGCTAAGCAGGGGCTGCCCTGGTTTGCATTTGAATGGGAGACTACATGTGAGCACTGTAAGATCTTTCCCTTAGGGGATGAGGCCACTCTGAGAAGAGCACCTTCATGCTTGCATGCATAAGGTTCCAAGTTCCTTCCCTGGCATCCCTGGGATAGGGCTGAGAGAGAGTCCTGCCTGCAACCTTGGAGAAGCTGTTGCCAGTCTGTGTACTGAGCTAGATGGACCAATGGTCTGACTCAGCAGAAGGCAGCTTCCTATGTTCCATTGTAGATGCTGAAATGTGGTATCAAAATGTACAGCGCAGCAACATCTGGTTATAATTGCTGGCTCAAATAATATGGTCAGCTCTTAGAGCTCTTCATTCTTTTGGAAGGAGGTTTTGAGTGGGATGTCTTAATTCAAAGGTTGGGGAAATCTCCTACCACGAAAAACAGCAAATGTTTATAGTGCATTTTATGCCAATGGTCTCTCTCTCTCTCTCTCTCTCTCTCTCTCTCTCTCTCTCTCTCTCTCTCTCTCTCTCTCTCTCTCTCTCATATTTTTTTATACCACTCAATATGTACATCTCTAGGCGGTGTTATATCTATATCTATATCTATATCTATATCTATATCTATATAGAGAGAGTAAAGAATAAGACAGAGCTGATGTTTTCTACAGACTGGAAGGGCTGGTGGGGGTGGATGGGATGCTGGAATTTTGAAGCCATTGAATTAATAGGAATTAAAGAACATTTGGCAGACAAAATGTTATTCTGCTGAAAATGCATACCACAACAAAAGAAGGAAAGTGAATCAGAAAGAAGTTGCAATCTAGATCTCTCTCTCTTCACTTTCCCTCTTTTTTCATTACCCGGGCTCACTGCTCTGCTGTCCATTCCTTGATATACTGGATGCAGGTGGCCTTAGCTGGTGCCAGCAGCAACAGTGCGTGAGACTGAAGAATGCAAGGGAAGGGGGAGGAGGACCCCAGAAGCTGGATCCCTTGGAAGATGCATTGCAATGAAGTACGTGTAAGGCCTCTCTCTCCAGCAGGGAGTGGAAGTGGGAGAGGAGGATGCTCACCTTTACTGAGGTTGTGTGCATGAGGCATTGGCACAAGTCTGCAGAGTGCAGCAGCTATTAACTGTCTTCAGTGGCATGGAGGGGACATTGGCGGATTCTCCTTACAGCTTGGATGCTCACTCTGCTTTGTGAATGCTCAGTCAGAGGGTGGCCATTTCATGGGCAGCAGTAACCAAAACCGGGCTAGCTGGCTGCTGCTATATGGTGCATCCACTCCCACCAAAAGCAGATTAATTTACTCATGTGAGTGGGTGGGTTTCAGCAGCATCCATGCCCCATGCCCCCAAGAATAGACACACTAGACAGTTGCCTAGGTCCACCTAATGGGCAGGTGAGCCCTGGTGAGAAGGGCATAGATCCCTGTGACCAGGTTTACTGGCCCAGAAATGGATATATCTGGCACACCAGCTGACGCTGAGCAAAAGTGCCTCTGGTAATAGCAATCATTTGGGGATCCAGGAGTAATGCCACATCCAGGAGCACTCCCAAGCTGCAAGAGAGCCACCTAATGGCACAGTGGGGAAATAACTTGCCTAGGGAGCAAGAGGTTGCTGGTTCGGATCCCCGCTGGTATTTTTCCAAGACTATGGGAAACACCTATATAGGGCAGCAGATGAAAGGCATCATCTCATACTGCGCAGGAGATGGCAATGGTAAACCTCTCCTTTATTCTACCGAAACCCCCCACATGGCTCTGTGGTCGCCGGGAGCTGACATCGACTCGACACAAATTTACTTTATTTTACAACCTCATCCAGAACAGGCCAACAACCTACTTCAAGGACAATGGATCTCCCGACCAGAAAAACCTCTGTCTTGTCTGGATTTAATTACAGCTTTAAATGCACAGTTTTAAATGCAGTTTTTAATTAAATAGTTGTAAATTAGAAAATGACAATGGACATGGCACTCTTTTACATAGAAATGTTTTGCTTGTTTGTTCACCCAGAACAAAGACGCTGAATTTCAAATGGCAAGCATAATATAAATGGTAAATTAGCAAAAATACATTTCCTGTTACTAGTAGATGCTCCTAATCACCATCAAAATTTATCATAAAACTAACATCCTGTATGTGGTGATATTCTAAAATGTCAATGAAGGTATAATTCTGTTTTATCTGTATCATAGGTCGTTGAACTGTTCACTGTTAGCTGAAGTTTAAAACTTGTTTACAATGTACTTTCTTGATTTAGACAATGCAATTAAGATGGTTATGCACTGAATAAATTATGTTTGAGAGAGTGGATAGATAGAGGTTTTTCTTTACCTCTCATAACACTAGGATCAGGGGTCATCTTATGAAACTGATTGCAGGGGCGTAACTATAATAGGGCAAGGGGAGACAGTTGTCTAGGGGCCCACTGCCTTGGCCCCCCCCCGCGGCAAGTCATATGACTGACTCCCCCAGCCACGCACCCACGAGGGCTTCCTTCAGTTGTATTCATCCTCCGAAACTGATGTGAGTGTTAAGGCCTGGAGCTACCAGCACAGCATGTCTTTCTCTAGTACCATTAAATGACTTGCATCATCCAGAATTTACAAAACCTTTTAAAAAACAGTTTAGGATGATGTTCTATTGTGGCACATAGGTTATATATATATAAAGCATATATTACTATGCTTTTTGTTACCACTATTCAGCCTCCTTTAAGATTTCTTTACTTCATGAGCTGAGCTTCGGGGGGGGGGGCATTTTTAAATCTTGTCTCTGGGCCCACTCCAACCTTGCTATGCCCCTGACTGATTGCCAAGAAATTTAGAACCGACAAAAGGAAATATTTTTTCACACAATGTATAATCAACCTATGGAATTCTCTGCCACAAGATGTGGTGACTACCATCAGCCTGGATGGCTTTAAGAGGGGTTTAGATAAATTCTTGGAGGATAGGTCTATCAATGGCTATTAGTCTGAGGGCTATAGGCGACCTCCAGCCTCAGAGGCAAGCTGCTTCTAATACCAGTTGCAGGGGAATAACAGTAGGAGAGAGGGCTTGTCCTTGCGCTCAGCTCTTGCCTATGGGTTTCCCAGAGGCATCTGATGGGCCACTGTGTGAAACAGGATGCTGTTTCACACAGTGATAGGACTAGTTTTGTTTCTGCTAGGCACTAAGGAGCTTCTTGTTTCACCTAGCCTTCTTTCAACAGGTGTAAGTTACTGTTGTGGCTGGCTTGTTTATTCTTCTCTTTAGTCTGGCATTCTGTTGCTTTTAGCTTACTTTCCAGTAGGCTTATGAGATCACCCGGCATTCTGTCTGTGTGTGTGTCCATATGTGTGTCCGTCTGTGTGTCCCACCCCATCAACTTTGGAATGCCTGGACCAATATGGACCAAATCGGGTACAGTTGTAGGGACACATAGGGACACATTTATGACAATGTCATCCCCCCCAATCCAAGATGGTGGACGCAAAAACTTTTGAGCCGCAAGTGGGCAAACTTGTGAACCACCTAACCAATTTGAACCAAAACTGCTACAGCTGTAGGGACACATAGGGATGCCCTAATGGCGTGGTGTGTGGTGATGTAATCCACTCCAATTAAAAATGGCAGCCGTGTAAACATCTGAGGTGCAATCAGGCTAATTTGTGGACTGTCTAACCAATTTAAACCAAATTAGCTACAGTTGTAGTGAATGACATACAGGGACACCTCAGTGGCATAGTTTGTGATGATGTAATCCACACTGATTCAAGATGGCAGATGCGTAAATGTTTGAGGCCAAGTGGGCTAGTATGTGAACCGCTTAACCAATTTGAACCAAATTTGCTGCAGCTGTAGGGACACATAGGGACACCTCAGTAATATAGTTTGTGATGATGTCATCTACTCCAATCCAAGATGGTGGATGTGTGAACATTTGAGGTGCAAGTGGGCTAACTTGTGGACTGTCTAATCAATTTGAACCAATTTAGGTACAGTTGTAATGAGTGACACACAGGGACACCTCAGTGGTATAGCTTGTGATGATGTCATCTACCCTGATTCAAGATGGCAGATATGTACACTTTTGAGGCGCAAGTGAGCTAACTTGTGAACTGCTTAACTGATTTGAATCAAATTTGCTACAGCTGTAGGGACACATAGGGACACCTCAACAGCGAAGATTGTGATGTCATCCAACTGAATTCAAGATGGCTGATATGAAAACTTTTGAGGTGCAAGTGCAATAACTTGTGGACAGTCTAACCAATCTGAACTAAATTTGCTACAGCTGAATGGACACATAGGGATGCCCCAATGGTGTAGTTTGTGATGATGTCACCCACCCCAATCCAAGATGACAGATGCATAAACTTTTGAGGCACAAGTGCACTAACTTGAGGACTGTCTAACCGATTTGAACAACATTCGGAACAGCTGTAGTGAGTGACACACAGGGACACCTCAATGGTGCAGTTTGTAATGATGACATCCACCCTGATCCAAGATAGTGGAAACATGAACATTTGAGGTGCAAGAGATCTACCTTGTGGACCTCGATTTGCACCAAATCTAGTCCAGATGTAGTGATAGTGAAAGGAAAGTAGTCTGATTAGTTCTTACTAGAACAACTTATTGAATTATCTTTTTACTTCATCTGTTGATAACCCTGTGAAAATTTATTTATTTATTTTCACATGTATATCCTGTTCTTCCTCTAAGGAGCCCAGTGCCGTGTCCATGGTTATGTTCATCCTCACAACAACCCTGTGGGGTAAGTTAAGCTGAGAGATGAGACTAGCCCAGAATCACCCAGTGAATTTCATAAAGTGATTAGATTGGAATTGAATAGTTGGAAAGCATTTAAATGCACAATGAATCTGTGTACCCTGCTCTCTTTATGGCAACTGAATGTGTGGGTTGCAGAAATCCTCAGGTTCTCCAGCACTATGGGAAAGAGAGGAGTGTTGGCTCCTAGAGCTTAATCCAGAGATTCTCAACATTAGGTCCCCAGACAGTGTTGGACTACAACTCCCACCATCCCCAGCCACAATGGGAGAGGAAGGTTGGTTCCCAGAACTTAATCCAGGGGTTCTCAGTCTTGGGTCTCCAGATGTTGTTGCCATTGTAGCTGGGGATGATGGGAGCTGTAGTTCAACATCTGTGGCATGTCACCTGGGGTCCCACTTGAAACTGAGAAGTTTCTTGAAACTGAGAAGTGCTGGTGCTCAACTCAGGCCTGCCAGGGAGTGAAGCCACATGACCTCCAAGGCCCACTCACTAGTAGTCCCTCTGGTGGCCACCTTTCTCCAGGAGCCCCAGGTGCTTTCCTCTCCCCGGGGTTTCGCTAAGCTGTAGAAAGAAAGGCAAACCATTCGCTTATCCCGGCGGCATCTCCATCACCATGTTTGCCTCAACCTGCCCTGCTGTTGTTGTTCTCTGTCAACAGAAAGAAACAACTTATTACAGTACAACTCTACAGGGTCAAAATGATTTTGTTTTGTGGGTGGTGGTGACGATGAGAGAAATCTACGCAGAGATAGTCTCGTCTTTACTATATCGGGGCGGCGGGGGGCTACGTCATTGAAGCTCAGCTCTCTCTCCGTATCATTTGGCGCGCTTTCGATATTGGCTTCTCACATTCGCTCTGCCACCCAGTCGACGCGGCTGCCGCGCTGCCAAGTTCGCACGCGCGAGGGGTTGGGCTTCTGCTTGCCTGTGCTGCTGCCGTTGCCCTCACTTCCCTCCTCCATATGGTCTCCCCCGCTCCCGCCCCTGAGTTGTGCATCCGCCGTAGGCGCTTGCTTGCAACTGCCTCTTACTGCACAGTGTTAATAGGCAGGGAGACCCTTTCCAGAGCCTTTTTTCTCCTTCCAGGATGACCAGCGGGCAGGAGTGCCGGCAGGACAGGTGAGTCAGGCGCCCGAGCAGAGCAAGGCTGAGGGGCGGGGGCGGGGGCGAGCGCCGAGAGGATGGAGAAGGCCACGGGGTTTAGCAAGACGCCAAGTGAAAGCAAGGAGGGGATGAGAGACGGCGCACGAGCGCCCAGCAGCTGCTTGTTGCACGAAAGGTGCCCTGTCCTCCCGCCCCTGGCAGGTAGCAAAGAAGTGCAGCGCGTGTCCTCCTGAGGTACCATCCAGCAGCGCGAGGGTCAGGGGATGGAGAGAGCGCACGTTGCTCAAAGCAACAACAAAGAGCGCCATTGCTCAAATGGGCGCTGAGGAGGAGGCGGAGACGGCTGCTGAAGCTGGCATCGAGAGGCAGACTGCAGGCGAGATCTCCTGTCCCGACCTGAGCTCTCACAGCACATTAAAGGATGGGTGTCTGGGAATTCGGCAGTTTAGAAGAAGGTTTGCTAACCGAAAAAAGGTCCTTCCTTTCGTTCTCGGCGGCGGGGCCTGAACTCTTCTTCACTGGAGGGGGAATTATGTTTCCTGTCTATCTACTTTCTCTCCCTCACACTCAACTGCTTGCAGCCATTAGCCCTTTCCTAAACCAGTGCTGCTGCAGCTGCAGCTGCAGCTCCTCTCCCTCCCTGCTTTTTGCAGCAGGCAGAAATGCATGAGGTAACACACCCGCCGCATCACTGTATTTCTGTGCTAGGAAAAGCTGCACTACTACTAACTAGAAATGAAACCACTAGGCACATTGTTTCCTTTTATTCATTCTTGGACTGAAATTGATAAATGCATTGGTTAGGTGTAGGGGTGCAGACCCTCCCCCCCCCCCGCTCAAGCCTCCCTCCTTTGACTGAACTCCTCCCACAAAACCCATAACCCATATAGTTCCCCCGAAAGTGAAGTGAGGAGGTGCACCTCAAGCATTCTCTCTGTCTGTATCCCTGGATAGGAGCAGTATGGCCATAAACTCGGAATAAGGCTGGTCCAAAGATTGCTGGCGCCCCAGGCTTTGGTGCTCCTACCGGCTTCACCCACCCCACCACCTTTGCCTGTGCAGCCGGGAGCCTCTGGTTATCCAGATGGGTGGATGGGCAATCCCTAGTCATCCGAGCCGGCAGGCAATCTGTCCATATCGCCTTCCCACCCAGCCACTTGCTGTCCTTCCCGTTTTGCTGCCTTTGCCTGCCACTCCTGCCATTGCTGGCTGCTTCTGGGCAGCCAGCCTGCTGCGGTGCATTAAAATGACACCACTGTGCGATGCAGCAACATGATTATAATGCACTGCGGCAGGCCAGCTGTGGCAGGAGTGGATGGCAGAGGTGATGAGAAGAGCAGGTAGGCAGTTGGATGGGCAACAGGGATGGAGAGTGCCCTCTCAGTCACCCACCCACTTATTCACTTGGATGGCGGGGGGTGTACACATGGGCAAAGGGGGCGAGGGAGTGCAACAGCTCACCTCACAGGTTGTTGCTCCAGGCAGCCGCCTAGATCTGCCAGGTGGCATGTGGCCCAGGCTATTGGTGCCTCTCCCTGCTTGGTTCCCTAGGCAACCTCCTAGTTGATGAGCTGACTCTTTCGACTATCTGATTTACAAACATATGAAGGACTGCTTTTCCCTTCTAACTGGGCAAAGAGGCACCTTTTTAACATGGTTATTCTCTTTATTTAGCAGGGGGAGAATAACTGGCCCTATCCACCCCCAGCACAGTACTTCCAGTGGCTGTTGCTGGTGTCTGCCTTTTTTGTTTGTTTGTTTAGATTGTGAGCCCTTTGGGGACAGGGAGCCATCTTATTTATTTATTATTTCTCTATGTAAACTGCTTTGGAAACTTTTGTTGAAAAACGGTATATAAATATTATTTGTTGTTGTTTTATTTTACTTGGAAACTGGTATAGACCTATGTTCACTTTGGCTAAGCCTCCTTGCACATAGAGGACTCTTAATAAACATGCTTACGATTACTTTGCACCAGTGTGAGTTCAAATGTCACCTCAGCCATGACCTCATTGGCTGAGTTCAAACCACTGCTCTGAGTTCAAACCATCATCCACTATCTATAGCATTCGCAATATGGGGATAATACTTGCAGGACCATTATGTAACCCCTGCTAACTTGGCAAAGAGGCACCTTTTAATGTGGTGATTCTCTCTGTTTAGCAGGGGGAGAGTAACTGGCCCTATCCACCCCCAGCACAGTACCTCCAGTGACTGTTGCTGGTGTCTATCTTATGTTTATTTTAGATTGTGAGCCCTTTGGGGACAGGGATCCATCTTATTTATTTATTATTTCTCTTGTAAACTGCCCTGAGCCATTTTTGGAAGGGCTGTATAGAAATCGAATAAATAATAATAATAATAGTAATATGTTTTATGCACTTTGAGAAACTGAGCTGTGCTACATAAATGCTAAGTATTTATTATTTTGATATGGCTTTCTCTAACAGTAACTTCAGCATATTGGTATATCCATGGTATGTTCCTTTAGATAAATAATTTTGCAGCATCAAACTTGCATCTAAAGTGCTTCCTAGGCCATTCATAGTAAAAGTTGTAGCTCTGAAAAATACCAAATTGGTGTCCAAATCCTGATATAACAGCTTTTTAGCTTCCATTCTTTTGGTTTAGCTGATGATCAAGAACTAGGAGATGTTTTCCTTGAGAGAAGAGTGATACTTTCAGTGGCTGACATCCAGCCTAAATCATTCTTGAACAGTCCTGCTGAAGTTAAATAGTTCTTTAAAATAACTTGTGAATAGTACTATTGAGTAACTTAGTCTGGATGTCAACCAGTATTACACTAGGGAGATAGAAACTGAAGATGATACCTTGCTGGTCTTGCATGGAAAAGTTAGTTTACGTAAATGACACGAGAGCTTTAAAAACTCAATAAATTTGGTAAGAATTCGGGACAGTGAGGCAGTAGGAAGGCCAATAGCTCTGTGCTAAAGCACATGCTTTGCTTATTGAAAATCCTAACTCCAATCCTTGGCATCACCCATTTTAAAAACAAGGAACTGAGACAGCAGGCCTGGCAAAAACCTCTTCTAGGCTAGGTGGACTAATGGTTTGACTCTGTATGAACCAGCTTCTTACTGTATTTTCATAGGATATTTTGGTCTCTTGGATTGATCTCTTTTGATTTCTTCTCAAAGATAAATAAAGTTGGAGAAAAGCGGTGAAAAGTCACCCTGTGAGAAAAGGCTGTGAGAAAAGGCTGCTATTGGTTCCTTGACAATTAAACAAATAAATAGACATGAATAAGTCTGACTTTTGACTCTGCACTCTCCTTGTAATTTGAGTCCTGTATTTTAGAGCCCTATTTTTGAGGCAAGCTTTCAGAATTTCTGTCCAGTCAGAAAGCTTAGAAGCTTACATCTCTTTTAAACTACTGATTCTCATAAAGTAATTTGATACCATCTTTTAAAAAGATATTTCATGAATCAGAGTTAGTTCACATGAAGCATGTCAATCTCTGCTTCTGTTTGTAATACCCTGAGGACTGGCAACAAGCCACATACTCCAGTGTTATCTCATTTGCTCTGAAATATAGGTAGTCATACTAGTCTACTGCAGCAAAACCAGTAGAGTACTATGGCATTTTAAAGAGGGACAAATTGATTGTGGTGTATAGTTTCAGTTTGATTGTGGTGTATGGTTAGAGTTTACTCTGCCAGATGTGTAAAGTGGGCTGTAACTTGGTAGATTTATTATATGTAACATGCAGCTGAGGAAATATAATTTCCACTGTGTATGTGGAAAGTCCAAATAATGACACTTCTTGATGTTATCAGTTCAGTGTTAGGAGTATCTTAATGTCAACGTGTAGATTAATGCAGAGCACCAATGAATTGGTTAGCACTTTGTTCTTTTATGGCCAATTTATATGCTCAGCTGGACCAAGGGTTTTTATAGGAACAGTCAGGAGCTGTCCAAATTGTTGTAGTGCCTGAGCAAAATGCTGCTTTGCCTCACACTGGTGAGGGCCAGCTCCTTTCAGAAACCAACCCATGCAAACTGAAAGTATATAGGGGGCAGAGAGGAGGGAAGATTGCTAGTAGCCTTCTCTTCTCTCTATGAGCTTCCTTGCAAGCTTTGCAAGGGGTGTGAGGAGAGACTCTTCTTGAAAAGTTTGTAAGGGTCAGATGGGTCCCAAAGAGCTGTCTAATGGCAACAGTAGGAGACATCTGGTCACTCTGCTGTAATCACAGTGGCTGACATGGTAAGTTACTCAGTAGTTACTTTACTTAGGATTTACTCTACTCAATTTCAGTAGGACTTCCTCTAGTAAATTTAGTCATGATTGTCAGCTAGTATAAACTGGGATAAATAGACATGCATATTTCTTGCAAAAAGTTGATGGTGTTATATACATTAAAAATCCGATTTTTATTTTTGTTTTAATGGATTTTTATTAGTCCTGGCACATCTTGGGTTTCTCTTGCTACAGGCATTAGCTTTTGTGAAGAGGAACTGAGTCACTTAATTGCCGTCACTGATACTGAAAAAGATATCTAGCCACAGACGCTAGAAATCTGTCTCGCTATCATAAAAAGGAAATAGAAGAAAATATCAAATACCAAAAACCCCCTAGGAATAGTGGTGGGGTGAGGCAGAAAACCTGAGGTTGCCAGGATTCCTGTTTTTTGCACCCCCAGGCCCCAGTGAAGACAGGACATGGTTAAATGGAGTAAAATAGGGCCACTTTATTGATGACTTACAATGAGGAAAAAAGAAAATTTAGAAATAAAACTTGCAACGAGGTATCTGACTAACCAGATTGTGGGTACTCTTCCCATGTGAGACCGCCTCCTAGGGAGGGCTATCTCACCCCAGGGTGAAGGGCCGGGTGCTGATTCTGTCAGGTGCCAGGTCCTGACATCCTCTCACTGTGAGGCTTTCTGCTGAGGAAGGGAGGGCGACACAGCCCACCCCAACCCAAGCTGCAGAGCTCTGAGTAGTGAACTGAGCCACCCCCTGAGGAGGGGCCATGTCCAACCCTCCGGGCCACAAAAGCCCTGAAGCCCTGCCCCCCTTGCCTCAAATGGCCCTCCGGCTGGACAATCTACCTACCTTGCACCTGCACTCTCCTGCCACAGAAGTGGGGCAAACCTCTTTTTTGTCCCACATATCCCACCCCACTAGCGCCTCCTGAATACCACGTTGCAAGTCTTGGAGGAACAGATCGTTCCCATGATCAGACAGATGTACCTATTCGCCCCTGAACAGCAACCAGCCTGAGCCTGATGTGAGAGCCCCTCCACCCCAAACGGTGACACAGTGGACCCCCTTGGCCAGCGGCCCCTCCTGGCCCCTCCACCTCCGTTGTGGAACCATTCTGGACCGTATCTTGTTGGACCAAACCAAGCACAAGCCTGGCCACCGCGTAGCCAGCTGATGTGGGTCCTGCCCCTGCAGCAGGTATCAAGGCCTTACTCTGCAGCAAGCCGATGTCATTGCCCCCAAGGCGAATGATTAGCATATGTGTTGGCCCCAGCCAGAGGCGTATCTAAGGAAAATAGCACCTAGGGCAAGCACTGAAATTGCGCTGCCTGTCCAAACATCTGACACCCATCTTTAGGATAACTTTACCATAATATCAGCTCAAAAATACAAATCAAGCTCATTAATATTTTAATATTTCAAAAACTATTTAGCAGTGGACGTAGCCAGACCAAAAAATGCTCGAAAACTACACGTTTCAGTATGCTGGGGCTCATGAAATACCCAAATACTATGTGGAGGTATTCTTGGAAAACTAAACAGAAGTGCCTGTCTAATTCTCTACTGTGCATTGTAGCATCACTATTACATAGGTTTTAAAAATAAATGGAGAATTTGACTTTTCCCAGATACTAGGGCCTTGCAGAGGCCATTTGAGCATGTGTGGTGACCATTTTGTTTTCGGTGGCCATTAAGATTTTTTTTTTCATTTTAAAAAAATGGCGCCCCCCTTCAAGTGGTGCCCGGGGCACATGCCCTGCCTGCCCTACCCTAGATACCCTGGCCCCGGCAGTGAACCCACCCAGAAGCAGTAGGAAAAGGTTTCCCACTGTTCCACAATGCCCCTAGCCAGTCCATCTCCGCATCGCCGGTGATGCCCAACTGGGTGCCCACATTAGTCTACTGAGCCCTCTGTCAGGCTATTCAACTGGCCCAAAACACATAGCTGTGACCGTAGATGAGTGCAGGAAGAGGGGGAGGAATCCACTGGTGGTCTGCAAAAACAAAAGCAAGTTAGAACATCCATCCGGGAAGCCCCCCCTTACCCCTGAAACAGACGTATGTAGCAGTGGTAGGCAGGCAAACTCCGTGTTTGCATACATCCTCGCTGCCACCGCTTAAGAAGCTGCCCCAATCATGAAGGAGGAGAGGGGGCCATACTCTGCCGGGCTAAGGCCTACCCTCCGCAATGCCTGGGTCAAAGACAAGCAGAGTTATGTTACAAATGGAAATGACTTGTTTTGGGCTCTACAAAGGAAAGAGTGACAGGGTGCGCTTGCAAGTTGTGACCTACTGGGGCACTGTCACTGTGCTCATTAATTAATCAAGGACCTCAAGATACAACCATGCAGAGGGGCTGTTCCCCAATACGACTGTTGCTGTCATGCTGAAGGTGTGGAGCCTACCTCACGAAAGTGGGAGGAGAAAATGTCACAGCTCCCCCAAGGTGAGGAGCTGATCTCCAATCGGAGAGAAGGAGTTGCAGTGCCCCATAGGGACGCTTTCACAGTAATATAGTCTGCTGGAAGAAAGCCAGGTGCCATCGCTACATATTCACCTTTATTAAAGTTCAAAGAGCACATGGCACTGGCCAATATACAAATCTGGAAAAAAGCTTCAGAGACTAAGGTACGGCAATGTAGGCCGGCACGTGTTTGAAGGGACAGGGATTGAACATGAGACAGGGCCCCCATACACCAGAATGGAATGGTGCAGCATCAAGGAGGCTTGGCAAACAGGTTATGGGGAGAAGCCTGGAGGAATGTCTGCAATGTACAGAGTGGATTGCCACCAAAGCCTCTGAACTGTGGTCACAGGCTCCAGCACCCCTAATGTTGAACTGGTGCCACTGAAATTGGGGATGTTGTGAGCAGACACGTGAGTGGACTTGTATACCTCTCCTTCTATCTGGTGAACCAGATGTAACTCCTCTGAAGTTATGTAGCACCACTCAACTAGAGGGTCCGGGTTAGTGAACCGTGACGTGAGGCCAGTAGAAGCTATGAATGGATTCTTGCCAGTCAAAGAAAGAATGGATCCCTGCTAACTTGGCAAAGAGTTTAACGTGGTGATTCTCTTTATTTAGCAGGGGGAGAGCAACTGGCCCTATCTACCCCCAGCACAATACCTTCAGTGACTGTTGCTGGTGTCTATCTGATGTTTCTTTTTAGATTGTGAGCCCTTTGGGGACAGGGATCCATCTTATTTATTTATTGTTTCTCTGTGTAAACCACCCTGAGTCATTTTTGGAAGGGCGGTATAGAAATCAAATAAGTACCGTAAGTAAGTAAGTAAGTAAGTAAGTAAGTATCCCATGTGGTGCCCCGGTACCGGCTTACCTGCATCTGATCGTATGCCCTGAAAAGGATGCTCCTGCGCATGCCAACCCCACAAGCTAATAAATGAAGGAAAGCTGCAAAGAAGAAACCAAATCCCTGCACCAGAACAAGACGTGGACTCTTGTGGAAAATGCTCTTTACAGGATTTTCTGTGTTTAGGCTTTGGGTACTCTGCCTCAATAATTTAACTGCTGTTTTCCAATGCCACTTGATTTCTGGGGTGGGAAAGGCTAATGGAACTTATGATTCCCCTGTGACCCAGTAGGCTCAGTTGAGTGCATGGTTTGAGATTAAATAAATAAAGGCAGACCAATTAGTAAGGGTCTGAGTGAAGCACCAGCTTATTCTCACATGCCCATAAGGTAGGTCATTCTGAGAGGGGTTTGTGGCTGAATAAGGGTTTGAATCCAGTGTCCCCCTACAGCCGGTGGTATCACACCATCTGGATTTGCACCCTACATCTAATTATCTGTAGGCAACCAGATTTAGGCATAAATGAAATGAATGTAAATAAGTGAGCACACTGACTGGGGGGCAGCCTTAATATTGGGGGCATCCTGAATGCATCGACTGAAGGCATTCCCTCTTGATTACACTTGGGTGCATCGACCTATCAACTGCCATTGGTGGGGCCTTTCCCCACTCTGTGGGGGCTCTCAGTTGATTAAAGGATCACAGAAAGTGTATAGATTCAGTCTATCACTGTCACTGCCATATACCAGGGCAAGAAGTGGCCTGTGTGAATAGGAATATTATTCAAGGAAGTCATTCTATATTAGTGTTGCTGTGACAGGGGCCTCAACAAGATCACTGTATTTAGTTTGGAAGCACTGTAATTAAAGGGAGACAAACAAATCAGGGAAGGTTCAAAGGGAAAACATTAAAAATGCACAAAAGACCCTGAAAAATCAGAATCACTGCAAGACATTCCCATGGCTAATCCCATGTGTGGCAGCTCTTGCTAGAGTTCAGAGAGCTGCCGGATAGCCACAGGACAGGCCAGAGAAAGAATATGGCAGCGGTGGCGGCGGCCAGCAGGCCGAAGAAAATGGTGGCAGGTGGCCGAGTGGCAGTGACTGGTAGTTGGCTGGCTGGCCGGCAGGCGAGCAACCAGAAAGTGGGAGCGGCGCAAAAGAAGGAGTTGAGGGTGAGCGGCAGGTGGGGAACAAGAAGAAGAAGGCGGTTGCAGGCCGGCGGGGGGAGAAGAAGACAGGCAGGAGAGAGAAGATGGGCAGGGGCAGGCAGGCAGGCAAAAAAGCGGGGGTAGGGGGGAGAAGGCGGTGGCGGTGAACTAGGGGCACAGATGCTCTGCGCCGGATCAGCTAGTTGTTGTTTTTATTTTTATTTTAAGAAGAAAAACCACTTCAGAGGAAAAAATGGTTCTATTATTAATTACAAGATCTAGAAGTTGGGGTAAGCAGCAAAATGGCCAAATTCGTAGATGACACTAAACTATTTAGGGTAGTGAAATCCAAAACAGATTGTGAGGAGCTCCAAAAGGATCTCTCCAAACTGGTTGAGTGGGTGACAAAATGGCAAATGTGGTTCAATGTAAGCAAGTATAAAGTGATGCATATTGGGGCAAAAAAACCCCAACTTCACATATACACTGATGGAACCTGAGCTATCATTGACTGACCAGGGGAGAGATCTTGGGGTTGTGGTGGGCAGCTTGTTGAAAGGGTTGACTCATTGTGCAGCAGCTGTGAAAAAGGCCAATTCTATGCTAGGGATCATTAAGAAGGGGATTGACTTTAAGAATGCTAGTATTATAATGCCCTTATACAAATCTATGGTGCGACCACATTAGAGTACAGCATACAGTTCGGTCACCATATCTTAAGAAGGATATTGTAGAACTGAAAAATGTGCGGAAGAGGGCAACTGAGATGATCAGGGGCCTGAAGCACCTTCCTTATGAGGCAAGGCTACAGCATCTGGGGCTTTTCATTTTGGGAAAGAGGCGACTAAGGGGAGACATGATCAAAGTGTATAAAATTATGCATGGAGTAGAGAGTGTAGACAGAGAAATTTTTCTCCCTTTCTCACCATACCAGAACCAGGGGTCATCCCATGAAACTGAAAGTTAGGAAATTTAGGACCAACAAAAGGAAGTACTTCTTCACAAAATGCATAATTAATCTATGGAATTCTTTGCCACGGGATGTGGTGATGGGCACTAGTTTGGATGGCTTTAAAAGTGGCTTAGACAAATTCATGGAGAACAGATCTATCAATGGCTGCTAGTCTGGTGGCTATAGGACACCTTCAGCCTCAGAGGCAAGATGCCTCTCAATACCAGTTGCAGGTGATCAACAGCAAGACAGAGCATATGCCCTCAGCTCTTGCTTGTGGGCTTCCCAGAGGCATCTGGTGGGCCACTGTGCGGAACAGGGAGCTGGACCAGATAGGCCTTGGACCTGATCCAGCAGGGCTGTTCTTATGTTCTTATCTACATGAGCCACATTGTTAGCAGTTTAAACCTGTACTTCATGTCTCTATAGCAATGGTTGTTGAAGTGTGAGTCTTTTGCCATGACCAACTTAAAGCACATGCAGGGGTAGAATAATTGAATAAGGGGGACAAATGTCCCAGGGCCATGAGGAGAGAGATGCTGGGAGACATCCTCCTCTTTGTTTTCCCCTCTGGTCTCTCTGACTGTTTCCTAAATGAAAGGGCATGCCAAGAATATTTCCTTTTTTACTTATGCCCTGCAGCTAAGACTAGGGGATGGGGGTGGAGAGAAGACAGAGGGCTCAGGGGCCCACATGTTGTTCTCATCTTTTCCCAGGGCCCACTTCAACCTTGCTATGCCCCTGAGCACAAGTACTGACTACTACCAGAATGTGGTTGGGAGAGTTTCATATTTGAATCCATTCCCATATCAGAAATGTTCTGTATGTGAGAAGGCTAGGGCAGAGTCCCTTTCCCGATGTTCTAGTTTGACAAAAGGCAAGGGATTTACTTTTAACATATGGGGTAGGCATTTGGACATTTGATCTTCTACCTCCATTCTGAAAATGTTAGTACTAACTTGAAGATGTTTCTGAAACTACCATTAGTACAAAATACATCAGTGAGTTTACTAACTAGGACTGGTTGTGAATATGGTTGAACATGTTTTGTCAGTCTTAAAACAGCTGCACTGGCCTCCAGTGCATTTCCGGATCCAATTAACTTTTAAAAACTCTGCGTCACATCCGCTTGAGATCAGGAGATCCAGGGACTGCCTCCTCCCACATAACCTGTCAGAGTATTAAGAACTTTATTAGAGACCCCATCATTGTAAGAGGTGAGATGGATAGCAAACCAGGACAAAGCCTTTTCTAGCATGGCACCCTGTCTTTGGAATAATTTTCCCAGGGAGGCTTGCTTCTCTAATGGTGCTGACTCTCCTTTCAGCATCAAGCAAAGACTCTTTTGTTTGCCCAGGCTTTTTAGTGTTGTTTTAGCTTGACTGATGGTTTTATCTATCAGCTTGATGGTTTTAAACCATCAAGCGTAAGCGGGATTTAAATTAGCTTGCTTCATGTCTGTCTTTTTTCTTTCCTTGTGATGACTGCATTTTTTATATTTTCATTTAGAAATTTGGGTTAGTGAAACCTAAAGGACTACCTCTCCCCGGATGAGCTGGCCCACTCACTAAAGTCATATAGACTCTCCTCCATGTTTCTCTGCTATATAAAGTACTGCTGGAAGGCATGCAGGAGAGGACCTTTTCTGTGGCAGGACCCAGAATATGGAACTCCATGCTCTTGGAAATCCTCCTAGCCCCTCTTAATAATGCTTTCAACGCCTCCTGAAACTTATTTGTTCAGACTGGCTTTTAATCTCATTTGATAGCTTTTGGGTCTATTCTCCCATTTCTGATTTTAAAGCTACTGTCGTTATCTGTCTTTGTTGTTAGTTTCTGTGTTTTTATTATTGTGTTAGTTTTTTTAATAATTCTGTGCACCACCTGCTTGAACACTTTTGAAACTTTTCTTTTTTACACTTTGTTTCAAATGAAAGGGCAAAAGGTGTATCTTCACTGGCATTCTTGCATACACAGTTGTACATTAGTTTAGCATCACTGTAGAAATATCTTGTGGGATTTGTATTGTGAGTTGAACCAGAAGAGTCAAATAACATTCTTTTCTGTGCACTTAAGAACATAAGATCAGCCCTTCTGGATCAGGCCCAAGGCCATCTAGTCCAGCATCCTGTTTCATACAGAGGCCCAACAGATGCTGCTGAAAGCCTAGAGGCAGGAGCTGAGGGCATGCCCTCTCTCCTGCTATTACTCCCTGCACCTGGTATTCAGAGGCATCCTGCCTTTGAGGATGCAGGTGGCCCATAGCCCTCCGACTAATAGCTGTTGATAGACCTCTCCTCCATGAAGTTATCCAAACCCCTCTTAAAGCCATCCAAACTAGTAGCCAACACCACATCTTGTGGCAAAGAATTCCACAAGTTGATTATGCCTTGTGTGAAAAAGTACCTCCGTTTGTTGGACCTAAATTTCTTGGCAATCAATTTTCTGGGATGAACCCTGGTTCTAGTGTTATGTGAGAGGGAGAAGAATTTCTCTCTATCCACTTTCTCCACACCATGCATGATTTTATAGACCTCTATCATGTCTTCCCACAGTCATCTTTTTTCTAAACTAAAAAGCCGCAGGTGTTGTAGCCTAGCCTCATAAGAAAGGTGCTCTAGGCCCCTGATCATCTTGGTTGCCCTCTTCTGCACCTTTTCCAGTTCCACAATGTCCTTTTTAGATGTAATGACCAGAATTGTACTCAGTACTCCAGGTGTGGCCACACCATAGTTTTGTATAAGAGCATTCTAATATTAGCAGTTTTATTTTCAATCTCCTTTCTAATGATCTCTAGTATGGAATTGGCCTTTTTCACAGCAACTGCACATTGAGTCGACGCTTTCAATGAGCTGCCCACCACGACCCCAAGATCCCTCTCCTGGTCACTGACAGCTCAGATCCCATCAGCGTATACTTGAAGTTGTGGTTTTTCATCCCATTGTGTATCACTTTATGCTTGCCAACATTGAAGCGCATTTGCCATTTTGTCGCCCACTCCCAAAGTTCGGAGAGATCCTTTTGGAGCTCTTCGCAATCTGTTTTGGATTTCACTACCCGAAAGATCTTGGTATCATCTGCAAATTTGGCCACCTCGCTGCTTACCCCTACTTCTAGATCATTTATGAATAAATTAAAAAGCACCAGTCCCAGTACAGATCCCTGGGGGACCCCACTTCTTGCTTCCGTCCATTGTGAAAACTCTCCATTTATACCTACCCTCTGTTTCCTTTCCTTCAACCATTTATCAATCCACACATGTACTTGTCTCCTTATGCCATGACTGCTAACTTGTGATCCTGGACTTAATGATTGCAGATATCATATCATAATAATTCTGAATTATTCTGTGTCTTTTTATTCTTTCATTAATTCACTTCTTTCTCTCCAGGTTGGATGAGAAAAGGGCAGCATATTGTTGTAGCTGGGGCCAGACATCGTGTTGGTGGTATACATTGAGGCTATTCTCACCACCCGCTGAAACTAGGCTAAGGGAGCCCAGCCTAGTTTTGGCGGGTCGTGTGCTGCAATGGGAGCTGTGTGGCTCCTGGCTTCAAGTCCGCTAAAATGCCATCCCGCAAATGAGGTTAGCGGAGTATGTGGTCCCCTAACCCCGTTCCACTGTTCATGTGTCGCCACAATGTGACTCCGCACCATGGCAACTCACAAGTAGTCCCCCAACTGGGAGGCTACAACAAGCCTCCCAGCATTGGGGGGGCTCTTCAGATTGCCCTGCGCACTTGCGCGGGACATTCTGGGATGTCTGGGGGCCAGAGGGCCCCGATCCCCACCTCCCCAACTGGCTCCGTGATGAAGCCAGTAATCATGTGGGTGGCTGATCCAGCCTCCCAGGGCGCTGCTCTCCCTGCAGACCCCCTTATGGCACTTCACACTGCTCATGTGAAGGGCCTTATTAATTTTCCCAATCAGCAGGAGTTGCATAAAGCCTATTGTTGATTCTGCTAAGCATTGACTGCCTGATGCTAGTACAGACTGCAGATTGCGGAAGGGATGGCGGAGACGTTCAGACCGAGATATGGTAATCTATACATTCTAAACAAATGTCTCATTTATGGTGTTCTGCAGTTAAATTGTTCATCACAGTCTGGCTTTGTGTGATAGACAACACACTAATAGTGCAAATTTATGAATGAATAGTTCATTTTTTATTTTTTTGACAATTCAATAGCAATGACTTAAGACTATAACATTGCTACAGGGTAGCAAGTCTTTTCTATAATAACAAAAAAACCCCTTGTTTTGTCTTTCAGTGAATCTGAAGTTTCAGCTTTGGAATATAAAGGTATCGGTTTTTATAGCATACCATATTTTAAAGGATTGCCATGGTTTTCACTAATTGTGTTTTAGACTATAAACTTTTATTTGTATTCCAGATGTATAGAGAAACCATAGTTTCTTTTGGGTTTCCTGCCTTTATTTCCTTGCCTTCCCTGAGAACCCAAGGAGTTCCATATACATTAATTATATCTAGACTGGACTATTGCAGTGCTCTCCATGTGGGACTGCCTTTAAATATAGTTTAGAAACTGCAGCTGCTGCAGTATGCTGGCTGGAGTTTGGCATATGCCCATTTTGTATCCATCTAACTGGTTTTCTGTTGATGTAGTGCTGGCCTTAAGGCCCTAAACATTCTGGGCCAAAGTTACCTGAAGGACCACCTTTATCCATGTGAACTTTCCCATGCCCTCAGCTGGTTTTAAAGGGCATGCTCTTGGGCCTACCATCCTAGACTATGTGGTTGGTGGGCATCTGGTGCAGGGCTTTTTTTTTTCTTCTTCTCCCCCCGCCCCCGGTGGCTGAAATATTTCACATTTGAACCATGGAATGTCTCTACTGGGGAGATTTGGCAAGCTCCCTTTCCCCCAGCCTTTAGGTGGACTGTTTATTTCAGCAAGAATTTGGAATCTAACTTTACTGCTGCATTTTTAGTTCTTCATTGTTGAATGGCTGCAGAACTGATTGCTTTAATTAATCTGTTTTAAACATTTTACCATCATTTTAGTATATTGTACACCACTCATACCACCTTAAGTGGTGCAGCAGGGAAATGCTTGACTAACAAGCAGAAGGCTGCCAGTTCGAATCCCCGCTGGTACTATATCAGGCAGCAGTGATATAGGAAGATGCTGGAAGGCATCATCTCATACTGCGTGGGAGGAGGCAATGGTAACCCCCTTCTGTATTCTACCAAAGGAAACCACAGGGCTCTGTGGGCGCCAGGAGTCGAAATCGACTTGATGGCACACTTTACACCACTCATAGAAAAGTGGTAAGCAACATGACATAAATAAATATCCCAAACTGTGGCCTTTGAAGACAGAGCAATATCCAAGTAACATTTGTCAGTTCAGATGCAATGACAAATTAGTTTTCTCTAATTGTAATTTGCAATCCAGGTTCAAAATTTGATTTCAGATCCTGACTTGGCACTCACAGCCCAGTGTCTGTCAGATGGTGATGATTCAGGCATCACCATAGTCTGTCACTTTGTCTGAAACATCTTTTGTTCTCTGGCTGGCCTTGAGAAAACCCTAATTCCTCCATGTGTAACATAGTAATAGAAGAGACTTACAATTTGAAACCCTATGATATTAAGGGGGAAAAGGGGCATAGTCTCTTATACAAAAGAACTTTTAGAGTCAAATTTGTTATTTCAAGATGATTATGGGAGAGTATTGGTGGTAGTAACAAAGGTTGGAGATTCAAAGTACATAGCAGTGGGCATACAGTATATGCCTCCAATGAGGCAAAAGTAGAATTTTGTTGAAAATTGGAAAAACAAACAACAGAAACAGATAGGCATCAGATTATATTAATGGGAGACTTTTTTTTTTTGAACTGTTTTAATGTAGGCTGTAGAGATATAACAGATTTGAGGAAAAATTGATGGGAAATTATCAAGAGTTTTGCTTCAACATGATTGAGCACTTTGGTTTATATGATATATGGTGAATCAAATAGATGCGAGGGAGTAGACCTTTTATTTCTTATTTTTATTTTTTAGATAGACATAAAACGTATAAGAGAATAGAAGATATGGGCCAATGTAGATGTGTTGATAATAATTAATAGATAACGTTTTATGAACTACTGGGGAGAGAATGTTTAACCTTTAGGCAAGATCTTGATTATTGATAACAACACTTGTTCCAAGGATGAGATGGAAGTCCTTATAGTGTGTGTTTGTGAGTGTTTGTGTTATTTGTGTTTGTCTTTCGATGTTGTCAAAATTCAATAAAAAGTATGTGCAAAAAAACCACATAGTAATAGAAGAGACTTATCTTGGGCATTTTCACACAGTACATTTAAAGTAGTTCTTGTTTTGCTTGATAATGTGAATTGTAAAATGTGCATTGATTAGAATGATCATTCCTATTGCAAATTGCTGTTCTTAACTTTCCATTAACAATAACATAGCAGGGATCAAGGGGGAGGGGGGAATGTTATTTAGCGCTCACATTTCAAAATAGGTCTCAGGATATTGTGAGGATAAATAGGATAACAAAATTCTGTGACATGTACTGGTTGAAGCATAGTTTATAGTCAAGCAAGGCTGTCCTTAGGAGGGTGTGGGGCGGGGGTCAGCAGCACTCCCCCTCAGCCACACTTCTCCTTTATTGCCACTTCCTCACCCATCACCCTGCTGGATACTCAGCAGGGCGCTCCCCATCAGCTGCACCCCGCCTGTGCTCCCCATCAGCCGCTGCTCCTTGCCCACCTTCCCTGTTCAGTGAAATGAAATTAAAGGAGTGCTTCTGTAGAGGAAATTTCCCTAGTAGCTTTAGGGTTAATTAAGTCCATAGTGCTAAAGCGTTCAATCAGCTTCTTCCTCTGAGCAAAGAGAGAGGCAATCGAACTTCCCAGCCCTGGGCAAACTGGATACTAAATGAGAGGCCTGTATGCACCCTGATTAAACATTAGGGCGCATACGTGCTTCTCATTTAGGATACAGTTCATGGGGTGCTGGGAGGTTCGTTTGCTGCTCTCCTCGTTGGAAGGAGGAGGGAGGTGATCCAACTTCTTAGTGTTGCAGTACTAGATACTCAGTAGTGCAGCTATAAGGAGTTTGATTGCTTGATAGTGTAGAAATGTGATGTCCTCTGTGATGTCATGCAAGTGTCATTACTTGGTTCTTTTGCACTGCAACAGGACAGATGGCAAATAGCAGCACCAGTGGTTGCTGCCATGTAATCCTGGGTTCAGAGGGTAGAGTCACACATTGTGTGTGCTCATTTGAATCAAACTCCTATTCAGTCAAAACTGCAAGAGGTGCCCCACCTCCTGTACCTACAAGATAGAGGGGTGGGACACAGTGGCATTTGGGAAATCTCTTCAGGTGCCCAAAGATCCCTAGGAATAATTATTCACAGTCTTATAAAGTTGGTCCACAAAGTTGGTCCACAAATCTTTATGTGTTCTAAACATAATGTTCTCTTGTTTTTAGAAAAAAAAAATATTATTTAATACTTTCCCACAAAACAGATAATGACAACTCTAAAGATGAAGATTTTTCTCAAGAAAATCAATTGGGTAAATATTATTTATTTATTTATTTGATTTCTATACCGCCCTTCCAAAAATGGCTCAGGGCAGTTTACACAGAGAAATAACAAATAAATAAGATGGATTTCTGTCCCCAAAGGGCTCACAATCTAAAAAGAAACACAAGATAGACACCAGCAACAGTCACTGGAGGTACTGTGCTGGGGGTGGATAGGGCCAGTTACTCTCCCCCTGCTCAATAAAGAGAATCACCATGTTCAAAGGTGCCTCTTTGCCCAGTTAGCAGGGGCAAGTATTAGCTTATTGGTAAAGAAACATTCAAAACACACATTTTATTGAAAGGCTGTTGAAAACTTCTATCAATTAATCTAAAGAGGCACATTATTTTAGCTTTGAAATGTTATGTCTTGGTGGTTTCTAAACTTTGTACAGCTAGATTATTTGTTGTTTTCTAGCCAAGGCATTGGTGGTTATTAGGTCCATTACCTGATTGATTGATTGGTTGGTTGATTATTTATTTAACACATTTGTATACTGCCCAAAACTTGCATCTCTGGGTGGTTTACAATAAAACTTTACACATTAAAATAAAATTAAAATGTTAAAACATTAAAATAATTTAAAATTTAACACAATGTTAAAAACTATAAAAACTGCAAATCTCATTAAAAGCCTGGGTGAACAAATGTTTCTCAACTGCCTTTTTAAAAAGAGGTGGGGAGGGTCTTATTTCAGTAGGGAGTGCATAAGTCTTGGGCAGCAATAGAGAACGTCCATCCCTGAGTAGCCACCAGATGAGCAGGTGGCAACTGCAGATGAACCTCTCCGGATGGTCTCAGTGGACAGTGGGGCTCATGGCAAAGAAGACGTTCTCTTAAATACCCAGGGCCTAAGCTGTTTAGGGCTTTATCCATTATAATCAGCGCCTTGTATTTTGCCCAGCAATTTATCGGCAGTCAGTGAAGTTCTTTCAATACAGGAATAATATGCTCTCTTCAAGACGACCCAGAGACCAACCTGGCTGCCGTATTCTGTACCAACTGCAGTTTCCAGACTTTCCAGTTTCCAGGGTTGAAGCTGTAATGTGTGTGGGTTTGTCTGGAGATGGGGAGCCAGGGAGTGCCTTCGTTGAAGGTGGGGCAGCTATTCCTGTGGGGGTGGGGAATAGAAGAAGAAATGCTGGCAGGTCAGCAGGCTGTTCCAGGGGAAGGGTGGTCAGAAATCTAATAGCTGTCCCCCTTTCCGGCTGTCCTGCCAGCTCTTTGACCTCAGGGAGCACTGCCAACATCCCACATAACCTTACCTTGCTCCTCTGCAATGCCAGGTTGATCCAAAATAAATCAAAACCCATCCATGATTTGATCATGGATGAAGGGGCCGACCTGATGTGTATTACTGAGACTTGGTTGGGGGAGGCTAGTGGTCCAGTTTGGTCCCAGCTTCTCCCGCCAGGATATGCTGTAGAGGAGCAGGTGAGGGGACGTGGGCGGGGAGGTGGAGTGGCTGTGGTCTATAAGGATAACATCTCCCTTACCAGGGTCCCTGTTAGGGTATCGGACCATATCGAATGTGTGTACTTGAGTTTGGGGACCAGGGATAGATTGGGACTTCTGTTGGTGTACCGATCGCCCCGCTGCCCAATGGAATCCCTTACTGAGCTCATGGACTTGGTCGCGGAACTTGCGTTGGAGTCTCCCAGACTTTTGGTGCTGAGGGACTTTAATGTTCATTTTGGGACCAGTTTGTCCGGGGTAGCTCAGGAGTTCATAGTAGCCATGACGACTATGGGCCTATCCCAAGCGGTCTCTGGATCGACGCATATTGCAGGTCACACGCTTGATTTGGTCTTTTATTCTGATCAGGGTGGTGCTCCGAGGATGGGGACTCCTACGATCTCCCCGTTGTCATGGACGGACCACCATCAGGTTAAGGTTGGACTTACAACCACTTCCCACCTCTGCAGGGGCGAGGGGCCTATTAGAATGGTCCGCCCAAAGAGGTTACTGGATCCGGTAGGATTCCAAGAAGCCTTGGAGGGATGTAATGTTGGCTCTGCTGGTGATCCTGTTGATGCCCTGGTTGAGAACTGGAACAACTTGCTCACCAGGGCAGTAGACACGATCGCTCCTAAGCGTCCCCTCCGACCTGCTTCAAAATTGGCCCCTTGGTATACAGAAGATCTACAGGGGCTGAAGCGGCAAGGTAGGTGACTGGAGTGCAAGTGGAGAAAAACTCGACTCGAATCCGACAGATTATGACATGGAGCACATTTAAAAATCTATGCTCAGGCGATACGTGCGGCAAAGAAGCGGTTCTTTTCTGCCCGTATTGCCTCTGCGAGTTCACATCCGGCGGAGTTGTTCAGGGTTGTCAGGGGACTAGTATCTGCTCCCTCTCTCTTGAACCAGAATTTGGAGGCATCAGTTACCCGCTGTGGTGTGTTTAATGAATTTTTCGCAGGCAGAATCTCTCGGATTCGGGCCGACCTAGATGGAGACTCCACAATTAATTTGATGTCTAAACTGGAGGTGTCCGACAACTCCTCTTATACGATTCGGCTGGATCAATTTCAGTTTGTGACTCCTGATAATGTGGACAAGCTGCTTGGAGCGGTGAGGCCTACCACTTGTCCTCTTGATCCTTGTCCAACATGGCTTGTTCTATCTAGCAGGGAGGCTGTTGTAGGCGGCCTGGTAGAAATCATAAATGCTTCTCTGAGGGAGGGCAGGATGCCTCCTTGTCTTAAGGAGGCAATTATTAGACCTCTTCTAAAGAAGCCTGCGTTAGATCCCTCAGAGTTGAGCAATTATAGGCCAGTTTCCAATCTCCCATGGCTGGGCAAGGTAATTGAGAGGGTGGTGGCCTCTCAGCTCCAGGCGGTCTTGGAGGAAACTGATTATCTAGACCCATTTCAAACTGGTTTTCGGGCGGGCTATGGGGTGGAGACTGCCTTGGTCGGCCTGATGGATGATCTCCAATTGGCAATGGACAGAGGAAGTGTGACTCTGTTGGTCCTCTTGGATCTCTCGGCGGCTTTCGATACTATCGACCATAGTATCCTTCTGGAACGTCTGAGGGGGTTGGGGGTGGGAGGCACTGTTTTACAGTGGTTCCGCTCCTACCTCTCGGACAGATTCCAGATGGTGTCGATTGGAGATTGTTGCTCTTCAAAATCTGAGCTTAAGTATGGTGTTCCTCAAGGCTCCATACTTTCTCCAATGCTTTTTAACATCTACATGAAACTGCTGGGAGAGATCATCAGGGGATTTGGAGCTGGGTGTTACCAGTATGCTGATGACACCCAGATCTATTTCTCCATGTCAACTTCTTCAGGAGTTGGCATATCCTCCCTAAATGCCTGCCTGGAAGCAGTAATGGGCTGGATGAGGGAGAATAAACTGAAGCTGAATCCAGATAAGATGGAGGTACTTATTGTGCGGGGTCGGAACTCTAGAGACAATTTTGATCTGCCTGTTCTAGACGGGGACCAATTTGTCCGGCTTCAGTTGGTCCAGAATGCGGCAGCCAGGTTGATCTCTGGGTCATCTCGGAGAGACCACATTACTCCTTTGTTGATGGAGTTACACTGACTGCCAGTAGGTTTCCAGGCAAAATACAAAGTGCTAGTTATAACTTATAAAGCCCTAAACGGCTTAGGCCCTGGGTATTTAAGAGAGCGTCTGCTTCGCTATGAGCCCCACCGGCCGCTGAGGTCACTTGAGGAGGTCCGTCTCCAGTTGCCACCAACTCGTTTGGTGGCTACACAGAGACGGACCTTCTCGGCTGCTGCCCCGAGATTGTGGAATGCGCTCCCTGCTGAGATACGATCCTCCCCATCTTTGGCAATTTTCAGAAAACACCTGAAAACACATCTCTTCAGCCAGGCTTTCTCAGCTTTTTAAAACTTGTTTTTAAATTGTTCTGATTGTTTAATTGTTGTTTTATGATGTTTTTAATTGTTAATCATTGTTTTATGTTTTATAATTTTTTGTTTTAATTATAAATTGATTTTAATGGTGTTTTAATGTAAACTGCCCTGAGCCTTTTGGAAGGGCGGTATAAAAGTTTTAATAATAATAATAATAATAATAATAATAATAATAATAATAATAATAATAATATGTACAAAGCCAGCTCTGCATAGAGCATATTACAGTAATCAAGTCTGGAGATAAATCAGTAGATGTACCGCTGTACCGAGGTTGTTTATCTCAAGAAACGGACACAGCTGGCATATCCACCAAAGCTGATAGAAGGCACCTCTGGCCACCGCCTCAACCTGGGACACTAGTGGGAGCTTTGGATCCAGAAGCAGTCTCAGACTCTGTATCTGTTCCTTCTGGGAAGTGTGACCCCATCCAGAGCAGGCAGATTAAAATCATCTCCTGAGTTCCAACTCTGCACAATAAGTACCTCCGTCTTATCTGAATTCCATCTCAGTTTGTTTTCCCTCATCCAGCCCATTACTGTCTTCAGGCAGACATTTAGGGAGGTTATGCCTTCTCCTGATGACATTGACATGGAGAAAAAGATTTGGGTGTCAGCAAACTGATTGCACCAAATCTTCTGTTGGTTTCTCCCAGTGGTTTCATGTAAATGTTAAACAACATTGGAGACAAGATGGAGTCCTGAGGAACATTATATGAAAGTTCAATATGATTTTGAAGAGCAACGGTCTCCAAGGGACACCATCTGGAATATGCCTGAGAGGTAGGAGCGGAACCACTGCAAAGCAGTGCCTCCCACCCCCAGGCTCCTCAGATGCTCCAGAAGGATATTATGGTTGATAGTATTGAGAGCCGTTGAGAGATCCAAAAGGACCAACAGAGTCACACTCCCTCTGTCAATTCCCAATTGGAGATCATCCATCAGGCTGACCAAGACAGTCTTCACCCCATTGTCTGCCTGAAAGCCAGTCTGAAATGCATCTAGATAATCAGTTTCCTCTGCCTGGAAATTGGAAAGACTGCCTGGAGCTAGGAGGCCACCACCCTCTCAATTACCTTGCCCAGCCATGCGAGGTTGGAGACAGGCCTATAGTTGCTTAACTCTGTGGGATCCAAGGCAGGCTTCTTCAGAAGAGGCCTAATGATTGCCTCTTTGAGACAAGGAGGCATCCTGCCCTCCCTCAGAGAAGCACTTATGATTTCTACCAGGTCTTCTAGAACAACCCCCCTGCCAGATATTATAAGGCATATTGGACAATGGTCAATAGAACAGGTGGTAGGCTGCACTACTTCAAGCAGCTTGTTCACATCTTCAGGAGTCACAAACTGAAACTGATCCAGCCTAACCACATAAGAGGAGTTGCTGGACACTTCCACATCAGACACTGTAGTTATTGTGGGGTCCAAATTTAAGTTGGCCTGAATACGAGATATTTTATCCAAAAATAACTCATTAAAAATGTCACAGCCTGTAATTGATGGTTTCAAATTCGGATTCAAGGGAGGAGGGGCATGTATTAGCCTTCTCACAACCCCGAACAACTCCTTTGGGTATGAGTTTGCGGATGCAATACCAACAGAAAAGAATTGTTTCTTTGCCACATGTATCGCCTGAGTACAGAGCTTCAAGTGTGCTCTGTGTTGTAATCTGTCAGATTTTAGTCAAGTCTTTCTCCACTTGCGCTCCAATCATCTATCTTGCCACTTCAGCCCCTGTAGTCCTGTATACCAAGCTTTGCAAGCTTTTAAAGGAGTGCCTCTCTTCACACGCCAATCTTGCAAGAAGTATGAGGAGAGAAGAGGAGGCTGCTGGCAAACATGCCTCCAACTCACTCTGTGTGCTACTTTCAAAGCTTGCAAGGGTTGGTTTTGAAAGGGCGCCATGGGGCAAAGCAGAATTTGTTATCTTGCCTCAGGCACTGCAATAGCTTGGGCCAGCCATGCTCTCAAAAATATGTCCCTCAGGAGCAGATTCTCAGGGGGTACAGGGACATGTCCCACTCTTTTGTTCTTCTTCTATTCATGGAACTACTAGGGTTCAATCCATTCATTCTGAAGAGCATACTGTGATGGCTTTTACATTAATGTGTAATGAACTGTATGTGTTGTAAAAAGAATTATTTTTTGTGCGAGAGAGAAAAGGGGATGCCTCTTCAAAGATGGGCTTGCCATCTGCAATTCTCTCATTCATATATATACATATACACATATTTATTTATTTATTTATTTATTTCTGCTATCACATTACTCAGTACCAGTCTTTCTTCTAACAGAGATTCCCAGATGTTGTTGACTACAACTCCCAGAATCCCCAGCTGCAATGGTTTTTGGTTGGGGATTATGGGAGTTGTAGTCAACAACATCTGGCTATCCCTGTTAGAGGGAACACTGATCAGCACATTATTTTAGTTGATCAGAAAGTTTTTAATCTAACTAAAAAAAATGAGTAAATGTTGCAACTTAATTATTGTACCTATTAAGACCTTCTGAGATTTCCCAGGAAGTTCTGATAAAGGCACCATGGTTATTTACTTTAACAAGTCTGTCGTATTTCCAAATTAGAATTGAATGCTGTTTTAATTGTTTAAATATTGCCAGATCTAATAGATTTTCATTTTGTAAAGGTAATGACAGTTGTAACGGCAGCTCTGAGAGCAACTCTGAAAGTGAGTCTGGTAAGTAATTATTTTGCAGCATATTTTGATCCATATTCTCTCTCACTGACTGTTATACACAGCTTAAATTGTTAAAACAATGGTTAGCAGCTACTTATGTAACACAGCGTTTTGCTTTTACTAGTACATTCCCTTGCTGCTTTTCTTTGGATATGTTGCTCCCATGGCCATTTATGAGTGAAGAAGAAAAGGGAAAAGATGGCAAACAGTATTTTATCTCAGACAGAATACTTGTTAAAAACAAGTCTTTGTGTGAAGGCTGTAGTCACAGCAACAACAGGCCATTAACATGCTTAGAAATTGGCAGCATAAGCCGCAAAACAGGATGGACAGGAAAAGAATTGGAGGAAATGGTTGCTGTCTGTGAGTGGCAAATATATTTTTGAATTCATGTGTTTACATCCCTGCACCTATCTATATTTTAAATAAATTAACATTGCATTATTTCAACAATTGTGCTTTTTCATTTACAGATACAGATGAGGCAGATGACAAATCAAGTGAGTGCAATTCAGTTTATTCTTCATTTTATTTCTTTTCAAGGTAAACATCTATAAAGAGTGGTTTGCAAAATACTGAGAAGGAAAGCAGATGGAAAGCAAATTACTGAATGTCTACATTAAATGGAACATGGCATAGTTTTAAAAAGATTATTTTTATTGAATATTAGCCAGCAATATTAGCAACTAAGATATTCATATGAGTGTTACATAGAAAGCTACCTTATACTGAGTCAGATCATTGGTCCATTTAACTCAGTATTGTCTACAACAAGGCTGCACAACTTTGGCCCTCTAGCTTTTGTTGGACTACAACTCCCATCATCCCCAACTACAGTGGCCAGTAGTAAGTAGGGGTGTGCACAGAACTGATTCCGGCGGTTTGGTTTGAGTTCAAGCAGAACTCGAACCAGACCACCAGATTGTGAGCTGATTTGAGTCAAACTGGCCCCCAGTCCAGTCTGAGTATTGAACCGGGCTGAACTGGTTCGGAACCGGTTCTGTGGTTTGAGGGGACATGCCTTGAAGGACAATCCTGGGAAGATTCCCCTTTACAAGCAAAGGGGGGAACCCTGCCTACCTTTAAAAATCCTAATTCTTTACCCCTGTAAAACCTGTACAGGGCACCTGCAGATGGCAGGCCCTTCAACTGGAGGGTTGAAGTTGTGTAGCCCTGGTCTACAATGACTGGCAGCAGCTCTCTGGGATTTCAGGCAAATATTTCCCAGCCCTACTTGGAAATGGCAGGGATTGAACCTGGGACCTTCTGCATGCAAAACAGATGCTCTTCCATTGAGCTATGATCCCTGGAGAGTATATGTATGTGCCCACTATTGGTTTTGTAAGTAAAATTCAAAGTGATATCTTATGGTTAGACAATATGAGTGGCAGAATTAAGGATATCTGGAGGGTAAGCATCAATGAATACTCGCCATGATAGCTAAATGGAACCTATGTATTAAGGAGTGATATATTGTTAAAATGCCAGTTGCTCAGGATAAACAACAGAGGGCTGTTGCTTCCCTGCAGTGACACTAGGAAGTGTCAACTTCCTAGTGACATCTGGCTAATCATTGTTAGAATGCTGGGCTAGATGGGCTTTTGGACAGATCCATCTGGGCTCTTGTGTCCCTAAATGCTTGGACACTACTGCTGAACACACACATTATAAAATATAGCTCTGGTTTGGCCCTTAATTCAAACATGCTTTATAACAGCTGTTTATCAAGCCTCCAAACCATTTCCATTCTCATTAGTTTCTGTTTATAACTCACACATTACTGTTGCCATGTAATCTGTTATACTTTTTTATTTGTACTGATAATCAGTTATGTGCAGGCAGTTTGTACAGGCACTTCATTACACTGCTAAACTAGACATCACTATAGAGAGATACTGTTATGACAATGGACTACATCCAGACTAATGTTGCACCAGCTTAATCCTATTGAACTAAAATGTAAGGATGTTGTGCTAAAAAGGGAACATCTCTTCCAGACTAGTTCTTGAGGAAGCAGGAGATGTCGATCGGTTGTACAATATGTTGCACAATCTTGTAAGTCTCCCAGAGAAGGCCTTCTCCTATTGGTTGCACAACATCACAGAAAATTGCAACATTCCACAGCTCCACAAACTTCTTAGGTGTGTGCAATTTAACTCATTGCACTAGAGCATTGTTAGTCTGGATGTATACATTTTAATGACTGGCTTTACCCAGGTAGGGCAGCCCTACCTGGATATGGCCTGGTTGTGAGAGGCACTGGGATCCCAGCCCTCCATGACAGAGTAGCTTGTGTATTTTTTTACACAGGCTAATAGTGGAGGGGAAGGGTGCAAGTGTGCCCTTCTCTCCCACTCCCCATTGTGTGAATGCTGAGGGATTTCCCCGGCTGAGGGGAAATCCCTCAATGCACCATGCTCCTAGCAGGGTGGGATGCCGGAGGACTGTGGGATGCCGGAGGACTTCCTCCTCCAGCTCCTGGATCTGCTTCTCGGTGCCATGTGGCTCGTGTGCTGCATGAGCAGCAGAGCTGCTTGTACAACTTTGGTTGTGTGTGGGGAGGCAGATAAGAGCCTGCCTCTCCACCAGCCCTCCCTACCCCTGACATTTTTGGTCATGAGAACAACTTTTCTGAATGACACAGAACAGTACTTCTTACATTGAGGTTATAACACATCTCTTACATCCTCAGTGTTATAAGTGTGCAGGACAGCAGAGAAGAGTGTACAACAATTTTTTATATCTTATTTGTGATTTATTTATTCCTTTATTTATCAGTAAATAAATTATCAGTAATAGGCTGATAAACAATGAATACTCGGTTTCCCAAAGTATGACCTGCAACCCCTCTGGAATTAGTGTGTCACATAAATCCTTGGCTGCTGTGGGTCCAGTTACTTCGGTTAGCATGGCTCCGGAGAGTGATGGGGTTGCAGATGTAGGCTGATAAGGCAGGAAGTGGCACAGAAGGGTTTTAAAGCAGGGCAGGTGGAGAAGTAGCAGCACAAGAGGTATAGAAGCAGGCAAGTATATTCGATCAATTTTCTAGGCTGGTGTGAATGAAACATCACAGCAATGCATCTTCTTTCTCTCTCCATTCTGCTTGCTCATTATTATAAACATATGGTTTTCTGTCCAGTGTTGTCTTTTTCACTCTCTCCTCTCTTTCTGTCCATATCTTCTCTTTATCTCTTTCTCTGCCCCTGTCTTTCTGTCCATTTTTGTCCTCTCTCTCTTTTTATATGGCTGAGTTCACAAATAGTGGGGAACCTGCAGTTGCCCCAGCCAGAAGGATAAAGAGAATCTGAAGTTGGCTTTACAGATGTGGACTGCAGTTTTTTAGGAGTCGTTGAGCTGAATCAGCCTTAGGGATGTGCGGACCGGTCCGGCGGTTCGATTTGGGGGTTCGTGATTGAACTGAAACCCTCCCCGGTTCCATCAGACCAGAACCAGACCTCCGGGTCTGGTCCGGCAGGTCTGCAAACTTTTTTAAAAATTTTTTTAAAGTTACTGAAGTACCTGTAGCCCCTTCGGAGGGCTTGCTGAAGCTGCAGGGTGGGGTGGGGGCCTGCATGGGTTCCCTCTCCCCCCGCCGGCCTTCCTCATCACCGCCGCAGCCTGGTAAGTAAAGCCTTTTGGGCCCTTTCGGGCCTCTGTAAGAGCGGACGGCCGCCATTTTGGTGGCTGCCACGCATGCACAAATGCCCTCTGTGCAAATGCCCTCTGCAAATGTCTATGAACATTGGTGGACCAGGGGGGGTTTGATAGGGGCTGGACCAAACGGACCCAGTTCCATTCGAGGCCGGTGTGGCCTTGTACTGAACCGGGCCAGACGGTTCCATGCACACCCCTAATCAGCCTCTCTGTGCCTCCCCAAAAGGCCCTGGTTGCTATCGGAGCCTGTCTTGTGTTGCCCTTTGACTGGCAAGCCTTCCCTATATCAGCTGCCTCACAGACTGATGGCAAAGGGGGCTGGATTGCCTGGAAAGAACCAAAGGCTCATGAAGAGCATGGGTTCGGACATAATATGCACCTCAGGGCAAGCATCACTTGGAGGCTGTTCTCACACGCAGCTTAACCCAGGCTAGGGAAGCCCAGACTGGATTAGGCTGAGCATGAGAACCACTGGAATTGGGCCCAATCCCAGAGGGGCAGTGCTGCCTGGCCCGGCTGTTAGCCAAGTTTAAGGCAGTGAGCACTCCCTTAACCCAGGCTTCCTGCTTGTGTGCAAGCTCAGGCCGCTTCCAGCCCGGTCGCACACAGAGACGAGTGCCTAGAGCGCCCATCTCCAGGGGGAATTCCCCAATGCACTGTGCTTGGCATGCGGCCCATTGTGGGATACCTGGGGGCTGGGACATGTCATCCCAGCTCTCCGACAATGGATCATGTGGAAGCGTGGACGGCACTCCCACCAACATTTTGCCAATCGTTCGGGGGTGGGGGGAGGTAAGTGAAGCTGCACCTCCCCACCTCCCCTACCTCCATGGTCATGAGAACAATCGCTTGGTTTAGCAAGCTAACATCAAATTTTGGTTATATGTCTTGGTTTGGCGCCCTGTGTGAACTTCACTTTCTGCCTTGGCATAGGTTCAGAGAATCATGGACAAATCTGTTACTGGCTTTGCATGTAGATTCTGTGCCACATCTGAATCCAGCCTACATCTTTCTTCCTCAGTCCGCCCCCCCCTCCACACACACATTTCCAGCAGTGGCCAGTCATATGACTGTGGGAAGCCCACAGGCATGTTGGTCTCAACAGCCTGTACAGTATACCAAGCAGTGTACGACAGTACATTTAACTAGTAGTGGTGGTAGTGGGTACTACTATGAATGGACAGTAACCGCTGATAGACCTCTTCTCCTCCATTATTTTGTCCAATCCCCTTTTAAAGCCATCAAGGCCAGTGGTCATTGCCACATCACCTGGAAGCAAATTCTTTGAGTTAATTATACGGTGTGTGAAGAAGTTCTTAATTTTGCCTTGAATCTACTGCCAGTCAGCTCTATTGGGTGACCTCAAGTTCTAGTGTTAGGGGACTATTATGTCTTTAGTCTTCAAGTATTGCAGAACTTGTGGTTTTTAATACTGGATAAATTATTTTTTGCTAATACTGCTTTTATACTCATTCACATAAAAATTATGACACTACTTCATTCTATTTCTGGTAGTTTAAAGAAAAAGAATTTGTGATAATGGGGGTAGGGGAGTAGCTTCATCTCAATTGCACTAGCTATTGCAGTGGTGCACAGGACTACCCTGAACAGAGTTTTGCCTAGAATGCTGGCAAATTTATAGTGCATGCAGAATTAATACAAGGCATGCTGGAGTGAATTTCGCAATGAAGCAGAAAGCACTTACTCAAGGAGCCTGATATGGCTTCAAATGGTTATGCAGTCATTTGAAATGTATTTTTTATCAAAATAATGAAATATACAAACTAATTAATATTTTATAGATGAAGAACTGGAAGAAAAAGCACCACTGTCATATTGCGTTAAATCAGGTATAGTACCTTTATTGGACTCATGTGTGCTTGACAACTTTAATAATTTCCAGTTTTAAAAAAATCTTGTTTTCTTTGTGTCCATTTAGGGGTTAACATCCAACAGCACTGTGAACATTGCAGGATTCAACAGGTAGGTTTTAAAAATTAGGGATGTGTAAAATGTTTTGACTTGAAATGGGCCATTTCAAGTGCTTGGAGCTTGAAACAAAACACATTTTAAATAAAGGGCCTGTTTCAAACTTGGAACAAAACAACCCCGTTTTGATTGAAATGTTTCAACATTTCAAGCACCATTTTGGAGGCCTGTTTTTCCCTTGCTGTTTTCCCCTTGTTTTCTATCTGGTTTTGCTGGATCTCAGATTGACAAAGGCAGAGCTTGGTTGCCTTCCTTCCTTTTGTTTGTGAGATTGTATTGTGGTGAGAAATAGACAGTGGCAGCACTCTGTGTGTATGGAATATTTCTTGGTGATATCTGTGATGAGCTCCATATCTGGCCTTGAGACTAACTTGTGCTTCACTCACTACCCTGGTCTGCTCTGCAATCTGCATTGCAAGGTGTAATCAGTCAAACTGTGACTGAAGTTGCTCTAGTTAAGCTTATGGCTGTGTTTGCTGCTAAGGGTGCTACTGTGGCAGGTGTTGCAATGCTAGGAAGTAATGTAAGGAGTCATAATTGTGTGTGAGAGAGCAACTTGTACCAATGATGTTATTGCAGCGCAGGCACTGTGGCTGGCAGTGGATTCTGGGTCAGTGATTCTTTTTTGGCCATTTTGAAGTATGTTTGAAATGTGTGTGCTGTGTTGGGAGGATCAAATTACCTTTTACTGTGTGAGTCTGCAGTGTTTTTCAAAGCAGTGTTGCAAAATGCATTGCAAATTGCAATGCAAAACATATACTCCATGATTGCAGCTTGTTCTGGCCACAGGAAACAATGGAAAAACTCTAAACACACAATTGTTCCCCATGGGTAGTCATAGGGACACCAAAGTGGGTTGGCTGATAGGGCATGATGGGTGTTACCTATCATCCAACCCACAAAAGAAATAGGCAAGCGGGCAATTTTAAACAAATTTTTAACCTTTTCCCCAAACCCCCATAGGATCCTTGGGGAAAAGGTAAAAATTTGTTTAAAATCACTCCCTTGCCCATTTTTTTGTGGTTTAGTTGATAGGTAGCACTTATCATGCCCTACCACTCAACGTACTTTAGTGTTCCTAGGAGCTACCCATGAGGAACAATGGGGTGTTTCAAGTTTCCCCATTGTTCCCTATTACCAAAACACTTGAAACAGTTGGGGTTTTGTTTCATTCAGACAACCAGTTCGGCTGCTGTTTCAAAGATACATTTTGGTCATCTGTATTCTTTTCTGAGCTCAAAATAAAATGCAAAATCCATTTCGTGCACATCCCTGTTGAAAATCCGGGTAGCCATTTGTGTTAAGTGTTGCTTCATAAAGGATACACTAGTGTCTCACCAATTTGCTTTTTAATTATTTTTTAACATAAAGGGACAACAAGAACAAGTAACCCCCAGACGACTTGCCAGAGGACAATTTTGGTAGGTTTTGTCTACTTCATCTAATCACTGTATGACAGACAAGTGATAATTTGTGGAATAGATTTTGGAATGTCCATGAACATTTGTGGAATGGATTTCCTCCCCATGTTTTCACACATGAATGCTTTCATACACAGGCTTGCAGATTTACAAATACACACATGCACACTTTCACACAATAAGTGGGATAGAAGAGCAGTGTAGGACATTCTCCCTCTGCTCTGTTTTTATCCCCATATTTTTCAACTAGCTGTACAGAAAGAGCAAAGTGTCTTCTCTCCTTCTGCCTAGCCCCTTGAGTGATATGGGTGGAGAGAGAACAGAAGGGGAGAGGTAAAGGCAGGGAGGGGGAATCTTTTTTTATTTTCTTTGGTAATTTGGATATTAGTAGATAGCTGGTTCTGCTCACTTTGATAATTGTAGGATGTTGTTGCTAGGACTGGGCCACCTAACACATTTCAAAGTAGAATCTTTGCAAGGTGAGTTGTATATTCTTATGCTATAAAAATTCATGATTAATTTTAATAATTAATTTGTGGCTACACATATAAAATAAAAATTGTGAACTTTAAGCCTGCTGTATAGAAAATTGAAACAAATGAAATACCTGCAAGCCCTATTGTGCAGTATTAAAACACATCTGAATGCATTCAGAGAAAGCAGTAGGTAAGAAAAACAATATAAAGAAACTGTACACAGAGATTACTACTCAGCATATTGTTGAACAGCCTACCCAAAGATGATGGAAAGCTAGAAACTCAATATTTGGTTTTGCAATTTTATTTTTTTTGCCTTATATTTTTTGTAATATGTGTCACCAGTCTTAAGTTAAACTTTTATTTTTCTTTGGTAGAATATCTGAAGCAAAGGCCATCTTCAATGTTTCTAAAGTGCATTTCTTAAAACAGGGAAGGTCTACAAAGAGGCCAGCTTCCTGTTCAGATGAGGAAGAGCAGGGACCACATCGGTTTCCATTCATGTATTTTTCATAGTATTTAGAAGAAAAGGAAATAAATGATCATGTATGATCTTCTTTGTAGTAAGTGTATGTTGCATGTAATAAAAGGTGTGCTACATGTGTTGTATATGTTTCATGCTTCAGGTTGAAGCTGGATGCTGAAGGAATTTATCAGTGTGAGATCACAGGTTTAATCTTTGAAGTAACAAAAGCTGCTGTCATTCAATATTCCCTTTTGTCCTGGAGCAAGTATGCTGCTTATGTTAAAGAGCCCTGGATGGTTGGAGGCCCTATATTTGATGTCACATGTACATCACCCTCTGTTCTTACATCCATTCAGTTTCCACATGCCCTCTGCCTGAAAGGTAAGGACTGTGCACTGAATTCAAAACACACATTTTATTTGTTTGTTTGTTTGTTTGATGTTTATCCCAAGGTAGCTTACAAACATAATTAAATAGCCAGCAATAAAACAATCAATAAAGACAATTTAAATAACAAAAATATAAAGGCAGCATAAAACCATTTTTAAAAGGACACTAAACGGCATATTAATTAGGGATGTGCACGAAGTTTCTTCGGCACCGGCGGGGGTAGTCCTTTAAGGGCGGGGGAGGGTGCACTTACCCCTCCTGCTGCATATACCCAGAATGTTGGGGAGCAATATGCTAAATCATTGTAAACTGCTTAGAGAGCTCCGGCTATAAAGCGGTATATAAATGTAAGTGCTGTATGTGCTATATCCCCCGCCGGCGCTCCGTCACTGTTAAGCCCCTCCGCCCCGTTTCTGTCATTGGCCGGAAGTGGCCGGAAGAAGCAAGCGCGCGTGCGCCCGTTGCGGGAGTGCACGCACCCATCTGCCGTGCAGGTGCGCGCGCATGACGGGCGCACACGCTCTTGCTTTTTCTGGCCACTTCCGGCCGATGACAGAAACGGGGCAGCAGGGAACCCCAAGGGGCTTAACAGTGACGGAGCACCGGCGGGGGATATGCGGCGGGAGGGGTAAGTGCACCCTCCCCCGCCCTTAAAGGACTACCCCCGCCGGTGCCGAAGCACCGAAACGGGCCCCGGAGCCAAAACGTTTCGGAGGCCTCCATAATGGCCTCCGAAACGTTTCGGGCACAAGCCTAATATTAATAGAAGAGTAAAAATACAAACACAACAGAGTAGCAGTTAAGAATAAAGAAAAAAGTTATCTTTGGGTTCCAAAGACTTGTTGAAATACCCAAGTTTTATGATTTTGTCTGAAGGTGAGCAGAGAGGGTGCCACACATACTGTGGGACAGAGCTCCATTCTGCTGTGTCCTTAGTGTCCATTCTGCTGTGCCCTAACAACCAAGCCTTCACTGATGGTAGGATGCTCAGGAGGGCCTCTCTTGTGGATCTTATAAGGCAGGTAGATACATGTGGGAGAAGGTGGTTCTTAGGGTATCTTAAAGACCTTATATCTCTACTGTTGTACATTTCTGAAATGTTGACACTTTGGCATTTCTTTGCAGATTGTTTATCTGACATGACCTTCAAAGTATTCCATTTCAAAAGTAATGGTGCACAATTTGAACAGTCTGTTGATCATTCAGCTACACATGTCAAATGGCAAGTGAGCACACTGTCTCCTGTTGGACCACTTGTTCAGGGAAATGGAAATACCCCAGTGTATTACCATGGGGTTGTTATTTTATACAAAGTTGTCAATGATCACCCTTCTTTGTCATTCCGTGTGTATGTGGCTAGTAACGACGACTCATTTATAAAGGTGAGATTAACTTTTTTTGTGTGTGGTTATAGTTTTTGAATACATAAACCTAAATCACTTTTAGTTTGCTCCCAATGTGTAGTTTGTCCTCTATCCTCACTGTTGGGGCTTCCAAATTTCATGCATCTTCATGAAGTCTGTAGAAGTGTTAGGAAGTGGGTCAGGACAGGAGCCACACCTTGCATACATCTGCAGGCAGACTCTAGAGAACATGCATTTGATTGATTGCTAGCCTGCTTGCTTGCTTGCTTATTCATTGGTTATGCTGCTTTATCACTCAAAAACCTCAAAGCAGTTCACACAAACATTTAAAACAATAAAAATGAAATAAAATACAGTAAAATAAAGTATTAATCTAAAGCTTAAAGCTATTTCCTGTGATTACAGATTTCTTCTAACAAGCAATATTATCCACATAAGATATTGGGCCCCAGCAATCAATGCAATTCAGGTTACAACTGTGCCACAATCTGGAAGCAAGAAATATCCCTCATGTAGAGCAAATCGTTCAAGAAAGTGAGCCTAGACACAAAGAGTAGGGCAGCCCAGCCTGGGCTAGGCTGCACATGTGAAGCTTGATCCCAGTGCTGCCCCCGCACCAAGCCCGAGTTTTTAACCTGGCTGGCAATAATCTGGGTGACTGCTGCAGACTTAAAAGGCTCCCACCTGGTCCGCTCCTGGCAGCAAGCCGGGGGGAAAGAGTGGCCGTGCACATGCCCTGGGGCACCCTGGGACACAGGAGGAAGGAAGTCCTCCTGTTCCCAGCATCTCCCTTCAGCACACTGCCACTTGTGTGGGCACGTGGTGTGGCGGAAAGGAGGGCTGCTCATCTGTTGGGGAAGGCAAGCAAGCTCCTCCCTTCTCCACAGCCCGCCTGCCCTCCCCAGTGAGGTCGTGTGCACAACTTCACAGACTACAGATCAAGTCATACATTGATCAAACATAGGAAGCAGAAATGCACAGACACTTTCTCTCATTTGATCTGTGCACAGTGTCACACATACTGAGAGCAGACCCAAATACTCCCTCTCACTTTATTAATGCACACATGAAGCACAAACAGAGAAACATGAACCAGATTATCTTCCCCACTGCTTTTTCTGTCTCTCTCTCTCTTTCTCCTGTCTGCACACACATGTGTGTGATTAGCCTGGCATGACCTGTGGCTGCTCCTCTGCTGTACTTGCAGGTTGCAATCTGTTCCTCTGGACCCTCCATAGCCATGTAACTTGCTACTCAGCTTCCCTGGGCAGGCAGGCACTATGTCTGTTGTACTGTTATTTGAGCAAGCCAACCAGTGTGACTCCTTGCTACCTGTCCTCCACTTCTATGGCTCACTAACATTGGCAAAGTGAGCATGGACATTATAGCCCTCAGAAGTGAACAAACTAGGCAGCTAGCTAGCTAGCCAGGACCATCACTGCCACTTTGCCGTACCAATGGGGAGGTTTGGGTATGAATGGCCAGGCACAGCAACCACATTCAATTGTTTATTAAATAAAACAGCACAGTGTGGGCTAGTGCTGCCCACACCCCTGCCCATTTTTAGAGCTCCCTCCGCTTAGTATATATGCATGGGCACATTTATAAAAAGAACCAATTTTTTAAAAAATGGGGACAAGAAGACCAGACAAGAGGGGGAAACTGGCCTGTCCTCCCTTGGATGCTCCAAAACTCCAAATCCTGGCTGAGACATCTGGTTTTCCAACTGATTGGCAACTCTAGTATTTGCAGCTTGGAGATGCACCCACAAGAGCCCCATGAAATACCAGTTTTTGGGTGACTGATTAGCACATGGATCTTAAGTACATTCTTACTTGCTACACTGTGGAACACATTTCTGAGTAAACTTGCACAGGATGGTGTTGTGTGGCAGTTTTCAGAGAGGACAAAGGATCTCTCCCCATCGAAGAAGAAGGAACTGACCAAAAGAGTGACCCTCCTGCCTTTCTGGGGTCTGCTGTGCCTGTGCCTGCCTGATACTGCTGATGCTATTGTTCCATCCCACTCTATCTATCACTGCTACTGCTTCCCAAGCAGCTGCACCTGGCTCACTCACTCTTATTGCTAACACTCACTCTGTTATTGCTTCAGAATATATCTACCTGGCGGCCAGAAAAAATGTCCCCATGGGCCAGATCCACCCGATGGGCCTTATGCTGTGCAGGCCTCCTCTATGGTGTCTCCATTTTGGAAACCAGTTAGTAGATGGAAAGTAGTGACAAGTAAAGTAAAGTGTGTCATCGAGTCGGTGTCGACTATTGGCAACCACAGAGCCTTGTGGTTTTCTTTGGTAGAATTCAGAATGGGTTTACCATTGCCTCCGCCCATGCAGTATGAGATGATGCCTTTCATCATCTTCCGATATTGCTGCTGCCCGATACAGGTGTTTCCCATAGTCTGGGGAACATACCAGTGGGGATTCGAACCGGCAACCTCTGGCTTGCTAGTCAAGTCATTTCTCGCTGTGCCATTAGGTGATTAGTATCTTAGGCTAATTCCCCAATGTTTCTAGGAACTGAAGAGAGTGGTGTCCTACTATTCCAGAGATTGACATCTCTTAGATCCAGTGAGAAGATCTAGATTACCTCTGATGTCTCCATCCAATCTGAATTGACGATTTCCCCTCCAAACTTAAAGTGTCTATTCCTAAATGTGCTTTGACTTATATAACTAAAGGTGGGCCTGGACTGGTTTACCTATTGTGAAACTGTACCTTGATGGCTGAGCCCACTCAATAACAAGGAACACACTTTTTCAGTAACAGAAGGCAAGCAATGTACTCCTTCAGAATGCTCAGTAGGGAGCTGAAGTCCCAGACGCTCTTGGTGGTACTCATGAGCTAAGGTACAGATCTGACATTAGTCACATGGTCCCATTGATTTTAACAGAACATAATTGCTTAGGTTTACAATCTAGTGATGCAGTCCACCTGTTTCTGCCACAACATGCTTCTTTTGTTACAGTGAGGCATTCAGTTGAGTCTTGCACATTGTATCATAGAGATGATAGGTTAGTTATCCTGGAAGACAATATTGTGGGAGCCACTGAAACTTGAATTTCAAAGGCCAGGGCATGTGATGAACTCTAATGTCACAGTAGATTTTTAAAAGTTTGACATAGAGGGAATCTCACTAGCCTAGAAGTAGTCCTTCAAATTGTTGAATTGGATAGTCACAATTAAACACACTATTTTAATTTTAGGATGTCTCAAAAGCTATAAAGAATTCTGGTAAGAAATTCATTAAAATTGAGAAACCTCCTTGTCAGAAATTACTTCAAGGTGGAAAGAAATACAGATTAATTAGTGACCCAGAAGCTGAAATAACCCCCGAGGTATGTTCTTCACTCTTATATAATTGACTTAACATTTCTGCTGTTTTGTGAAAGAGTATTTTATCATTTGTAGTTCTGATATCAGATTAGATGCTATTGTAATTGAATCCTTATACATTTTGAAGTCATTACAGGTGGACCTCGCTATACAGGGTCCCAACACCCACAGCTCCATGTATTTGTGGTCAGGTAATTGATACCCAACCTTAAAAAAGGGTTAAATTTTGTATATCCATGGTTTTGGAATCTGTGGCCGGAAATGAATTCCGAGGTCATTTCTGGCCACCATTTTGAGGAGATAAGCCATTTTGTGTTAAAATAAAATCCACAAATTTTTCATGGGAAAATGGCAAATTTGGTACTTTGAGGCAGCATTGCTGGACAGCTGCAAACTCGCAGAGCATGGCATGGCACTTTACTTAAATTATTTCCACCTTTTTTCACCAATCATTGCCTCAATGCCTCGTTTAACTGTGGTTCCGTTATCCGCGGTTGTAGTGGAGAATGGAACCCCCCATGGATAACGAGGTCTACCTGTATATACATGTAGTCAGATCCTCTATGAAAAGCTTAACTAAGAAAATAAACTGTTTGATTAGATACTTGAAATGAATAATTTGGGCTTTTAATACTTTGATGTCCACTTTTTAGGAAATTGAATTTGCCAATGATTCTCTTCTAAAAGTGAAAAGTTACATTGAAGTATACATGGAACAGCCAATGGATCTTACCTTAACTTTAGTTGAACTGGAATCTAATGAAACTGTTTGGAAGGCAAAGCTAAGAGAATGTAAGTGTTCATTAACTGTCTGAAAATGTGGAGAGCTGCTGCCAGTCAATGCAGACAATATTGAGCTAGACAGACCAATGGCCTAACTGGTTTAAAGCAGCATCCTATGTTTTCAGACTTCACTGGTTTGAAAGATTTCAGACTTTGGTAACTTAACTCAGTGGTAAACTGTGACCAGTATATTTGGCCATTATCTGAAAGTGCACAGATACACACATGTTCTGTACATATGCCCAGGGTTGGTTATTTGGTGGTGGTTGTTTTGGTTCAAAACATGCCCCCCCCCCGCCTCCAATATCCACAGGACTAGATACTGCTCTTTATATTTTTCTGAGATTTAAAAAGTGGGTTGGAATTGTGTGTGAGGGCAGATTCAAAGGAAATCAAGGCAAAAATACAGCATGTACACTATTAGCAATTTCCTTTCAAACTCCTTTCTCACCACATCACCAAGCTACTTTTTGAATTTGAAGGGAGTTTAGAGAATATTTTGAGGAAGGACATTAGAGGACAGCTCTTCTTAAAATGTAGCTGTATACATTGAACATGAATGAATGAATGAATGAATGAACTCTCTGGATCATGGTTTTTGAACTGAATATTATTTATTTCAGTTCAAAACATATGAGAGTAGCAGAGGGAAGGATTTTAGATATCCTATTTAGGCAAACTATTTTAAATAAAAAAAATAATTTTCTGGATTAGATTTTCTTCATTTCTCCCTACTTTTTAAATTGTATGAATAGTAATTTGTTTTAAACTAATACATATAGAAATTCAATTAACGGGGGAAAAACCCCTTCAATTTACAGAGATAGTTATGGATGTGGCAACTTCAAATGATCTTAAAAAAAACCAAGGAAATTCATTGACCCATGATGTTCACGCCATGAGGGCATGAGATATGATGTCCAGTCTGAAATATTGTACTGACCTACAAAATCATAATCATGGAAACAATGTGGCTAGGTCCTCCATGCTCCGATGCACTAGTTCTGTGAACCACTTTGAACTCTTCGGAGTATCCTATACCATAAAAGCCTTAAGCGTGCGGCTGTGCTGCCTGTGTCTTTTTGGGCCGGTCTGGGCATGCGTGGAGCGCATGCCCAGATCGGCCCAAAAAGACACGGCCGCCCAGAGACGGGCGGCCATGTTGGCCAAATGGACAAAAGTGCCCCAAATGTTTCCCGCCGTGATGGCTGCCGCCAACCGCCCTCCCGCCCTCCCAGGTGGCCGAATCCGCCTTCCCCGCTCCCCCCCCCCACGAATAAAGGCCTAAATGGCCCAATATTGCCTCCGCGGCGGCCGCCGCAAACCGTCCACCCGCCCTCCCAGGTGGCCGATCCTGCTTTCCCTGCTCCCCCCCCCACATGAATAAAGGCCAAAATGGCCCAAAATATTGCCTCTGTGGCCGTCGCCGCCAACCGCCCCCCTGCCCACCCAGCTGCCTGAGACCTCCTTCCCCGCTCCCCCCCCAACTTGATAGAGGGCCTAAATGGCAAAAAAAATTGACGCCGCCGCCGCCAACCCGCCCTCCCAGCTGCCCGATACCTCCTTCCCCGCTCCCCCCACATGATTAAGGGCCTAAATGGCCCCCCCAAAAGCCCCCTCCTTACCCGGTTAGCAGTCCTCTGCCCTGGCCCGCATCAGTCGGGCGCTCTGAAATGATATTTTGAATAGGAGAGAGGAGCTCGCAAAAATAGCTCCTCTCTGTGTAAATCCTCAGCTTGAACTGCCGCTATGGCCCAAAACACCAGTTCGGAAAGAGGCTTTGCAGAGAGAGGAACTCTGCTTGTGAGCTCCTCTCTCCTATTCAGAATTTCGTTACAGAGCGCCCGACTGACGCGGGCCAGGGCAGAGGACTGCTAACCGGGTAAGGAGGAGGAATCGGGCAGCTGGGAGGTCGGGTGGACGGTCGGCGGCAGCGGCTGCGGCGGCAATCGTTTGGGCCATTTTGGCCTTTAATCTTGTGGGTGGGAGTGGGGCAGGAGGAATCGGGGCGCTGGGCGGCCGGCCGCAGGGGCAATTGTTTGGGCCAATATGGCCCTAAATCAGGTGGAGGGGGCCGCGGCGGGGGCGACTGGAGGTGAGAGCAGCACCCCCCCCCACTAGAGCCCATTATTAAAACGGGCTTACAAATACTAGTACATAAATAATGGATACTAGCTGGCCCTGCGCAGAACATCTGCATCCTAGGACTTTATTGCTCTCCTTAAAGTCCCACCACAACCCCTGCTTTATTGCTCAGTGTCAGCCACCCCACCCACAGCCACCCCCTCCCCTACCCCACTTGCAGCCACCCCCTCCCCGCTCCACCACTCGCAGCCACCTCTCTCTCCTCACCACCAGTCACAGCCACCCCCTCCACTCCCCTACTTTCAGCCACTCCACTTGCAGCCACCCCCTCTCCTCTACTCCCCCACTCTCTCAGCTCACCCAGCCGTCGCTCACTCCCTCAGCTCCAACTGTGGGCCATTGACGCCCTGCCAAGCAGCCTCTCGGGGAGTATGGCTAAGCCAGGGTGGGAATACCAAGGGCCATCCGTGCAGGCTGGATGGGAAGCCCCGGCTTTGCTGTCCTCCTTGCAAGGAGACTCAGCGAAGTGTCAGAGGCGGGCAGTTGGAGCTGAGGGAGTGAGCGATGCAGCTGCTCTTTCTTTGGTCCTCCTGCTTTTTCTTGGCAGCAGCTGCCCCTCCATCCACTCTCAGCCTCCTCCTCCTCCTCCTCCTCCGTGCCCCCCTCTCATCGAGTGTTGTCAGAACTCTCGTGAGATGTGCCACGTACCATGGGATTTCTTACATACGCCCTAAGGCTTTTAAATATAAAGATAATTGCAAATCTAAAACAAATCTGAATAACCTTTTGTCATTTGCTTATTGTACAATCAGCAAGATGAAACTTCTTTGGCTGGAAGTCATGGAGCAAAGATAATTATAAAAGCTCCTTTCGACTTATTTTGTTCATGCTTTGCTGAAACGGGGGGAAAGCTAATATTTTTTCTCTGTGAGGATTGTGGCATATTTGTTAGCAGAACAGATTACTGTAGTGCAGGCTTTAATTTTCCTTTGAAAACATTTTCCATTTAACAGGTGACTGGATCCAGCATAACCAGAATGATAATGAGCCGAAAAGACGCACAAATAGTAAGTTATTTAAAACAATACGCTTAGCACAACCTGCTGGGAAATACTTCTGTGCAGTGCCATTGGATATGAATGGGAGTATTTCACACATCTTTGATTCATTTTACTGTGCAGGAGCAGTTCCCAGTAGGAATCTTCAAAGTGGTTTTGTTTGGCTGGCATCCTGATTAACGCTGTGTGTGCACAGCAAAAGAGCCATGTATGCAGCAGCTGCTTTCCTAACTAATCCACTGTGGCAATTTTTGCCCATCTCCCATTCCTTCTGAAGCCCACTGTGCATAGGGTTTCCATATTCAAGCTTGGCAAACCTGGGCAGCCTAATCTGCATTTTATGCAAATTTTGCAAGTATATTTTATATTATGCAAATCACTATGCAAACTGACTGATGCATTGTCCAGTTGACTTGTGTCTGCTCTGGATATCTGCCACCAACAGTCAGAAAGCATCTTTTTACCTACATTTCATGTAGCATTAAACACCCAAACTTGATATCCCAGCACTTTCTTATATAGCAGTTCAGTTTTCAACCTTGTGTAATTAGCTGTGTGCAGTACTGTCATGGATTTCTCACTAATTACAAACTGCCACCCAATTTCGAATACCTAAATATGCCATTTATTGGTGAAGATACTCAATCAAAGCTTATGCTGAAGAGCTGTTCTCAGTGAATTTTCACCACCACTGAATTCTATGCTTGCTCCTACAAAACTGGCACTAGGGATCAAGGCTTTCAGTATGCTTAAGCCTTGTCACCATTTACATTCTGAGATTAGCACATAAAATGTAACACCAAAATGACTCATTTTGATTTAGCATACTTAAATGTAGTCCACTCATAGCAAAACTGTGAAAACTGTTACATAAAAATAACTACTCCAGAGGGCAGGTGGGCTGTAGATGGATGCAGCAGGATCTTTGGACCTAAACCCTAATTGTTATGTTAAAAAGGGCATTGCACATCATAATAGAATATCCTTTGCCATGTACTCCTTAGGCATCAGAAGACGAAAATCCAGCGTCAGTTTTTCAGAAGATGAGCTTGGAAATAAACGACTAAAGGAAAATGACACTTCAGGTAAAGGATAATGTATAGTTAAAGAAAATAAACAGTGATTTTTAACCCTTTCCTTTTGTGAGATCTTATTACTTTCCCCCATAATGTGTATATAATAGAAATGACAGCTGAAAAAATCATGCAATAATATTTGCTAAAGGTTCCCAGACAGCTGATTCAATTATGTAGAAAATCATTTGTCTAATAGGGATGTGCAGAACCAGTTCTATTCGAACCTGGTTCGAATAGAACTGGGCTAGTTTGAACTCAAACTAGACCAGCCCCCGAAAATGGGGGGCCAGTCCAAGTTCAAACTGACCTGACCCTGGTTCTAATGGAACAAACTTGCATTGGTATGGCCTCCGTGCATGTGCGGAGGTTGGAACTGGGCCGTGCTGGAATGCAGGACACAATTTGGACTTTAGAGGAGCCACTGCTGGCACCACTGGTGGTAAGGTGCCCTCTTATCAACACCACCCCTGGCTACCATTACAGGTATTTTAAGGCAGCGTTCCCCCACTTTGCTTGTAAAGGGGAATCCTCACCGGATTTCCTCTTACAAGCCTACTCCTCTTATCGAATCATACTGGTTGCGAGTTCGGCCCAGTTCAACCCTCGAACTGAACTGGGGGCTGGTTCGACTCAAACTGGCTTGCAGATTGGCAGTCTGGTTCAAATTTGGTTTGAATTCAAACTGAACTGCATGAACTAGTTCCATGCTGCACATCCCTATTGGGTAACCTCTGTTTACAAACCTAATTTTTAGCCTGGGTACGTGCACTAGTACTTATGTCTTTAGATATCCACTAGAGGGAGATGTTTGATCATGTCAGTATTTTTTTATAAACTAATCATAACAAAAATACAAGTTTGATTAGTTCACTGAGGCTCTAACTAGATAAGACTTCTCAAGCTGTGTCCCACCCTCTTCATTATTATTATAAAATTATGTCAAAAAACCAAACTGTGTTTGTATTTGAGATGGTTCATATTTTGGTATTAGAACACCTGCATTAGATACATTCTTCAGGTTTCAGTTCCCTTTCCAGAGTCTCTAGAAATTAAATCTTCAAGTGCATGGGTGAATGCATCATCTTTCCAAGTTGCGGGGAAGCATAGGGAGTAATCCTTGGTATAAGAACTAGTGGTTTCAAATGTATCACCATTGTAATAGTACTAATAAATGAAAGGATCGTACAGTATTGTAAGATGACTTTCTCAAAGACATTTCAAAACCTACAGTCATGAAAAAGTCATCTTGGGTTGTTCACTGGCTTTTTAAACTAGAGTAAAAGCTAGAGTAAACTCTAGTAAAAGCAATCACTGAATAACTTGTTTGTTTTTTATGTCATTAGATGGAGCTAAACCTAAATTAACTGATCAGCAGCTGATGTCCCTTGCAAAGAAGATGGGCAAAAACTGGAAAATAATTGGCATTCAACACCTTGGCTTGTCCTTTGTAGAAATAGAGCAGATTGAGGCAAAGAAGGAAGAAGATGTTAATATGTATAAGTTCCATATGTTGCAGATATGGAGAGATTCCAAACAGAATGATGGAACTGCACAAAGTTTATATGACTGTCTTAATGATGACGCATCCTGTGAAGTACTGGACATACTAAAAGGTAAATATCAGCTTTACACACTGCTTCTTTATCGTGTTTCAGGCTCTTAAGGTGAAGATAGACCTAATATTTTAAGTCTCACAGAGGTGATTTTAAAAAGTGTGTGTGTTTTCAGGCACTTTTATAACCTGGAGCAAGTTCTGAAAAAACTGGGCCAGCAAATTTCCCACATGTTGGGCATGGCTGTTGTGTACCTATTGGTCAGTGTCCTTGATGTCACTAACATACCCTTCCAAAGTCTTGGAGCAGTTTTGTTAAAAGTCACTCGCACACCGTACAATGCAGCGCAGGTGGTAGAAGCCCCACCTGTGCTGTTGCATCAGTGCAGACACCCTTGGAGTTGTGCACCAGGGCAGCTCCACTTCTGTGTAATGCCCATTGGAAATAATGAAGATCCTGACGTAACTGAATTTTGACAATATTGTGCTGGAGTGCAATCTGATAGTGTTTCCACTAATGCAGCAGCATGGCTAGGACTTCTACTGCCTGTGTTAAAATTATGGGAGTAGTTATCTGATATTTAGTTGAGGATAAAAGGGACTTAAGAACAGCCCTGCTGGATCAGGCCCAAGGCCCATCTAGTCCAGCATCCCGTTTCACGCAGTGGCCCATCAGATGCCGCTAGAAGCCTACAAACAGGAGTTGAGGGTATGCCCTCTCTCCTACTGTTACTCCCCTGCAACTGGTACCCAGAGGCATCCTGCTGGAGGCTGGAGGTGGCCTGTAGCCCTCAGACTAGTAGCCGTTGATAGACCTCTCCTCCATGAAGTCATCCAAACCCCTCTTAAAGCCATCCAGGTTGTTGGCTGTCACCACATCTTGTGGCAGAGAATTCCACAAGTTGATTATATGTCGTGTGAAAATGTACTTCCGTTTGTTGGTCCTAAATTTCTTGGCAATCAATTTCATGGGATGACCCCTGCTTCTAGTGTGATGTGAGAGGGAGAAGAATTTCTCTCTATCCACTTTCTCTACACCATGCATGATTTTATAGACCTCTATCATGTCTCCCTGCAATCATCTTTTTTCTAAACTAAAAAGCCCCAGGTGTTGTAGCCTTGCCTCATAAAAAAGGTGCTCTAGGCTCCTGATCATCTTGGTTGCCCTCTTCTGCCTCTTTTCCAGTTCTACAATGTCCTTCTTTAGATGTGGTGACCAGAATTGCATGCAGTACTCCAGGTGTGGCCGCACCAAAGTTTTGTATAAGGGCATTACAATATTAGCAGTTTTATTTTCAGTTCCCTTCCTAATGATCCCTAGCATGGAACTGGCCTTTTTCACAGCTGCCGTACATTGAGTTGATAGGCTCCCTTAGTCCACTTTTTGGTGATCGTCAGAATAGCTTCAAAGTTCTTTACAATTTTATCCTTGAGGATGCTTTCCATCAGTTTGGAACAGATGTTAAGCTAACCAGCCTGTAATTTTGTGGATCATCCCTGGATCCAGGTGAACATATAAGCAGATGAGTGAACATATATGCAGATGAACTTATATGCAGATCCACATGCCACTTTAAAATATATATTGCAAAAGGTGTCTGAAGCATGAGGAGAGAAGCAAGACCAAAAGCTGATCTTGCATTCACTGTACATGTATGTATGAGTGTAAAGCAAAATGAAAAGCCCGATGAAGAATTCAGTGTGAATGAATCTAAATCTGTGTGATGTTCCTGGAGTCCTTTGAAGAATCCTTACCCTTCCCTGGACCCTGACATATCAGTGATCACTTGGTAAACTAGGTTAAAAGGTTGTCTAGTTATTCCAGCTTTACTGCTTGGACTAAATCCTAAAGCATATTAAAAATCATTAGCTGCCACCGTCCACTGAGGGAGCAATAGAAATTCTTATTATCAGGCATGAATGGTTCAGTAAGGAAACCTGATTTGTTAATTACTTGCAACTCTGCCAGCTTCCAATCTCAGACTACCTAATGCTTTTCTCTAAAGGGTAAACGTACTCTCTTTAGTTACTTGGCCAAAAGGAAAAAGACATTACCATGTGGTATGAAACATTCCGTTAGAACTGCCCCTACTCCTGCGATCAGAACATTCAAGTTTACTTAGCCAAGGTTTCTTAACACATAGAAATGTTGCAAGATTGCAGTCAGGGAATTGCTTTGCTCTTTATGTCCCTTGAGGGAACTCTAGGGAATGCCCAGATTTCCAGCAGCTGGTTACAATTGCTGCAGGTCTTGCAAGGGGGTGCCCGCCCCCCACATGCTGATTAGTCCTCTTGCAAGACCACCTTGATGCTCAACAACAACCAATATTTATATACTGCTTTTCAACAAAAGTTTCCAAAGTGGTTTACATAGAGAGAGAATAAATAAATAAGATGGAACCCTGTCCCCAAAGGGCTCACAATCTAAAAAGAAACATAAGATAGATACCAGCAACAGTCACTGGAGGTACTGTGCTGGGGTTGGATAGGGCCAGTTACTCTCCCCCTGCTAAATAAAGATAAAGATTTTTCTTCATGTTAAAAAGGTACCTCTTTGCCCAGTTAGCCGGGGAGTCTCAGTCCAACCTCCTGACACCCAAGATTCACTGCACCAGTTGCTTCCCCAGCCCCACTGCACTGTTCTCAAAGACTCCACTGCACCCCTCCAGCCATGGAAAGCCCTGCTGCTATCTCCCGTTTGTCCTCCAAGTGGCCTTCAGATGTAGGGGGCTGTCTGCTGGTAAGTGGCAGGATCGCAGGTGCTCCTGCCATGCCACTTAAAATCATTTTGTGTGCCGACCCCTGTGCTACGGCATAAATAAAGAAGCAACATTACCCCAGCAGTTCAACTTTCCATGACTGCGGCTTCTCCACTGCCAATTAATCCAATGCTCAAGCAGCTCATGGAGTTCTAGATACACATGTACCCTCACAAACGTGTTTGGAACCCTGCAGAAAGGAAATGCAGTTGGAGAGCAATATGGAGTAGAGAAACCATAGGCAGGAAAAGGTTTAAGCTGCTTCTCTGCTCAAACCCATCCCTTCCCAAACCTCAGGGGCATAACTACAATTACGCAGGGGGAGGCCGTTGTCTTGGGGCCCCCGTGTTGGGGGGGCCCCTCAGAGGCTCTCCCCCACCCATCCCTGCCCGATGAGGCTCGTCTCACTTCTCCTGCAAACCCGCCTGAGCTGCTAAAGGAGAGGGCGAAGGAGTGAGGCACAAGTAGGGACGCCGCTAAAAGAAGCGCAGGCTGGTGAAAGCACAAGGAGGGGCAGACATTGGAGCCCTTCTGTCGCCGTTTGCTGCAGAGCGCAGCTGGGGGCTGGACTTAAATAGAAGACTTCAGCGATTCCTCCGAAGGTTCCCGGCGGGGTCCGATTCCCGCTCTGCCCCCTACAGGCGTCTCTGTCCAGCAGCTTGCTGGCCGCTGCTGCGCTACCGTGCGCCACGCGGGAAGAAGCCGCCCAGCCCCGTAATCTTGCTCACCATCGCCCTGCTAGCCTGGACGTTGCCTCTCCGCGGGAGGATGTCACGGATCGCTAATGGGATTCAGACCCACGCGGGGCGGCCCCCCTTCCCCGCCCGGTCCCTGCTCGATCGCCTTCCTTTTCCTGCTGAAACCAACCTCTCTTGCCGTGGGACAGCAGAGCTCACGGAGGTGCCCAAAGAGCACACGAGAGGAGCCCTCCCCCTTTCTTCCACCAAGGCAACCGGGACGGGAGGAGCTGCTGCTGCTGCAGCTGCTACTTCTGCGGGGGGACAAGGGCGGGGAGGAGGAGAGAAATGTTATGTCTCCTTCGCTCCTTGTTTTCCATCCCATCAAAGCCGGGAAGGAGGGGAGGGGGTGTGATTGCATAATGCTCCCTCCGCCGAGGAAGGCTGGAGGGATGCCATCCAGGCGCGACTCTCCAGGGGGAGATCAACAGCAGCGCTTCGCCTGCTTTCCCCAGCGTGGTGGTGGGAAAGTCTCCCCAACCACCTCGAATCCTTCTTTAGAGCACTCGCACAGCCTCCAAGACACACCACCCCCCATCTCGATCATCACCTCCTCTGGATAGCCACACAACACATGCCTTACCTCTGTTCCTACAGCTGTAGTCTATGCCATGCCCCTACCCCTCCTCTCTGGGACATTGCGCCCCTTTTCAGACTTATCCAGTTAACCCCGCAGCAGGAAGACTCATTCATCAGCTACAGGTTTTGATTTCCTTAGCAAGCACAGAGCGCCTACCCGATCTTCCTTTTGAAGTCATTAAAAAAAAATTTCTCGGGGGGGGGGGGCATTTAAGAATCTTGTCTCAGGGCCCACTCCAACCTAGTTACGCCCCTGCCAAACCTGCTTTTCCCTTGTAAGAGCAGCCACTGGCTTTTGTTGCATGTGTATCCATGGAATGTGCACTCCACCCTAAGGCAGGCTTAGTAGGCGTGATAATTTCCCTCAGCCAGGGAAAGAGAATGATGAAATACACAGTAGCACATGGTGCTAGCAGTTTGCATTGTTATATGTGGGAGGATACATGTGGCTGGCTTATGGCTGTGCAAGGGATAGCATAACAGCTGGAAAGGTGGAAGCACAGAGTATGGGTCAGCTTAAACGATACAGAGCCCATGTGGCTTATTTTTCTTATCTGTATCCCACATGTGGCTTTGACTGGGTTCTTGTATTATCTTGGTGACCTGGGTGGTGCTGCAGCAGCTTTCCTTACCACTGGGGTAATGTGAAAAACCTGGGACCATTCAGGAAGTACCCATGCTGCAACTCCTTCCTATGCCACTCCAAGAATAATGTATTTACCCAAATAGAAGGAGACGCTGGATGTAAGACCATGACTAAAAGAAATAAGACTCTGAATCGAAGATGACCCCTCCCCCCGCCACTGCCATATGTAACAACTGGGGAAAGGCCTCATCTTAGATTTGCATAAATATGGCAGTATCCAAACCTGTCCACCAGAGCCCATGAGGTAAGGTGACCAAGACAGGGTTGGCTGGGACAGCACCAAGGACAGGTCCATGGGACATGATTCAATAAAATGATCCAATAACAACCAGAGGTAGACGGAGCTCTTAAAAACCTCTGAGCTCAGTCTACCCCCACTGGGCTCTGCCTCCCTGCCTAGAGAGCAGCAGCTGAATGAGGCAGCCCTCTGGCCTGGAGTGTGGCACTCTGACTTTGTCTCCAGCTGATACTGCCTTGCCTGTCACCGATGTCACCATGCAGATGTCAGGGATGGCAACGGGAAGGGGGAAGCTGGTTCTCCTTGGGTCTTGGGTTCTGAGGACGTTGCTTCTGGGACTTCAGGCTCTGCAGGTATGTCTTGAGGATCTCCATCTCTGGAGCTCTCTTAGGCTCTGGCCTGCTATCAGAGCCCGAGACTGGATCTTGTGCGGGTCCTGTCCCTTCGGGGTCAGACCCCGAGTCACTAGTTGGGACTGGAGTCATAAAAATCCAGTATTTCATAACTGATATTCAAGTACACATGGGGTTGGTTTGGATGATGTGTCTGGCTAGCCTGACACGATTAGTGATGTGGGTATGTATGTCTCACTCCCACTTCTTGTATGTTGTTCCACTTCTCCTAATTGCATGGAGGAAGGGTTCATCCAAACTGATACCTCACATGTGATTTTAAATACTGTCTTAATGTAGCATTTCAATCTTGTGTTAGTTGGCAGTTCAGATGTGGTGTTCTAATTACATGGTGGTTCAACTGAACTGCCCCCCCCATGTGATTAGAAGAAGCAGAACGGTGCACTGGGAAGGGAGAGGAATATGCATGCTCACATCACTAACTGCATGGTTATTATCCAAACTGGCCCATGTTTAAAAATGCTTCTCAACCCCATTTAGGGAGTTAGGTTCTCCTCTCATGTCATTGATATGTTCTCTTTTGTCCCCCACTTTGGTGATTACTTAGTATGGTCTGGTCTCACAGAATGCAAGAGGTCAGTCGCACTGGTCCATACATAATTCTAGGAACTAGCTATTTTGAAGATATCTCTGGGTGCACTTGAGCTCTTTGTTTTATGAAGGTTAATGTTAGCTTGCTGTTGGAACGTACTGTTGTCATTCAGATATGCTGAACCACATACCACTAAAGCTGCACCTAGTCAAAGAAACCCAAATATTACAATACCTGCTAAAGGGAGCCAAAGGCCTGGCTGGTTATTTCAAATCGTTATCACCAGAGCATTCCTTGCCTCTCTTGCCTCTATTCATGTCCAACTCCTCTCTGTCCATTTGCGATGCCAATGTCTCTTCTGTAATTAGATGCTTCCCTTTTTCTTCTTCAGCTCATTACTTTCTCATTCCACTGTCCTTTCCTGGGCCCCTTCTTCCACCCCTCCTTTCCTAGCCTCTCCTACTTGCCTTATTCTTCTCTAAGATCAGTGCAACTCAATCAAGAGCAGCTAGGATAGCTTCTGCCTACCCTACCTCTCATTCAGGCATCTCTGCCAGAGGTTTCATCACCACTCATTTAGTCACTGCAAGATAATAGAAAGGAAACAATGTTTATTGAAGACTTTTGCATCTCATCCTTTCTCTGAGGAACTCAGGAAAATGTACTCATGGACCATTAGACAATGAGGGAGTGAAAGGGATTATTAAGGAGGATATGGAGGTTGCAGAGAAGCTAAATGAGTTCTTTGTGTCCGTCTTCATGGCAGAGGATACTGAGCATACCTGTTCCTGAACCAGGCTTATTGGGGATGGCGGCAAAAGAACAGATAGAAGTGATGAGAGATGATGTTCTAAACTGTCTGGAAAAACTGAAAACTAACAAATCATCAGGGCCGGATGGCATCCATCCAAGAGTCCTCAAAGAACTCAAATGTGAAATTGCTGACATCCTTGCTAAAATATATAACTTATCCCTGAAATCAGGTTCTGTACCAGAGGACTGGAGAGTAGCAAATGTAACACTGATTTTCAAGAAGGACTCCAGGGGTGATCTGGGAAATTACAGGCTGGTTAGCTTAACATCAGTTCCAGGCAAATTGATGGAAAGCATCCTCAAGGATAAAATTGTAAAGCACATAGAAGAACAGGCCCTGCTGGGGTGAACCAGCATGGGTTCCACAAAGGTAAATCTTGCCTCACCAACCTTTTGGAGTTCTTTGAGAGTGTCAACAAGTGTGTGGATCAAGGTTATCCAGTTGACATCGTATACCTGGACTTCCAAAAAGCTTTTGACAAAGTTCCTCATCAAAGACTCCTGAGGAAATTTAGCAGTCATGGGATAAGGGGACAAGTACATGTGTGGATTGCTAACTGGTTGAAGGACAGGAAACAGAGGGTAGGTATAAATGGAGAGTTTTCGCAATGGAGGGAAGTAAGAAGTGGGGTACCCCAGGGATCTGTACTGGGACCGGTGCTTTTTAATTTATTCATCAGTGATCTAGAAGTAGGGGTAAGCAGCGAGGTAGCCAAATTTGCAGATGATACCAAACTCTTTTGGATAGTGAAATCCATAACTGATTGTGAAGAGCTCCAAAAGGATCTCTCCAAACTGGGTGAGTGGGTGACAAAGCGGCAAATGTGGTTCAGTGTTGGCAAGTGTAAAGTGATGCACATTGGGATGAAGAACACCAATTTCAAGTATATGCTGATGGGATCGGAGCTGTTGGTGACTGACCAGGAGAGGGATCTTGGGGTCATGGTGGACAGCTCGTTGAAAGTGTCAACTCAATGTGCAGCAGCAGTGAAAAAGGCCAGTTCCACGCTAGGGATCATTAGGAAGGGGATTGAAAATAAAACTGCTAATATAATAATGCCCTTATACAAAACTATGGTGCAGCCACACTAGGAGTACTGCGTACAATTCTGGCCACCACATCTAAAAAAGGACACTGTGGAACTGGAAAAGGTGCAAAAGAGGGCAACCAAGATGATCAGGGGCCTAGAGCACCTTTCTTATGAGGCTAGGCTACAACACATGCGGCTTTTTAGTTTAGAAAAAAGACGACTGCGGGGAGACATAATAGAGGTCTATAAAATCATGCATTGTGTGGAGAAAGTGGATAGAGAGAAATTCTTCTCCCTCTCACATAATACTAGAACCAGGGGTCATCCCGTGAAACTGATTGCCAGGAAATCTAGGACCAGCAAACGGAAGTACTTTTTCACACAATGCATAATCTACTTGTGGAATTCTCTGCCACGAGATGTGGTGACAGCCAACAACCTGGATGGCTTTAAGAGGGGTTCGGATAACTTCATGGAGGAGAGGTCTATTGACAGCTACTAGTCGGAGGTCTCTAGGCCACCTTCAGCCTTGGAGGCGGAGTGCCTCTGGGTACCAGTTGCGGGGGAGAAACAGCAGGAGAGAGGGCATGCCCTCAACTCCTGCCTGTGGCTTCCAGCGACATCTGGTGGGCCACTGTGCAAAATGGGATGCTGGACTAGATGGGCCTTGGGCCTGATCCAGCAGGGCTGTTCTTATGTTCTTAATCCTCACAACAGCCTTGTATGGTCGGTTAGAGAAATAATGACTTGCCCAAGGATGGACACTTAGCAGAGATTTGAACCTGGTTTCCCACATCCAAGACTAAACTGTGTTTTATACCACATCTCAGTTCTAGATAATTCCTGTTCCTTATTCTTCTTTCCAGGTTTTTTAAAGCAAGACTTCGGCTCATGAGGAAACAGTTTGAAAAATTAATAAAATCAGGGATATTCTTCCGTTTAATTTTCATGTTGGATGTATAATCTTCAGTAATTGTTTCATCTTCAGTAATTCAGTAATTGTTTCATCTATAATTACTTCCTTCTGTGAGTTTTCTGGAGTTTTCTAAGGTCACCTTTGTTTATATTTCCTAGTGTGACTGGGCTTTTTATTGTTAAATTTATATTTATAAATTTATAAATATAAATTTATATTTATGCCCTACCTTTGTTTGTTTTACACATTTTTATATCCCGCTTTTCCTCCAAGGAGCCCAGAGCGGTGTACTACATACTTGAGTTTCTCCTCACAACAACCCTGTGAAGTAGGTTAGGCTGAGAGAGAAGTGAGTGGCCCAGAGTCACCCAGCAAGTATCATGGCTGAATGGGGATTTGAACTCGGGTCTCCCCGGTCCTAGTCCAGCACTCTAACCACTACACCACGCTAGCACAGACAAAGCATAGTCATACTCCAGGTGCACAACTATTCATGGACATTTCTGCTTTCCACACATGATGATGCAAACATACTGACTCAGACCATTGATCCATCTAGCCCAGCCCAGTATTGTCTACTGTGATTGGCAGCAGCATTCCGGAGTCTTGGGCAGATGTCCTTTGTATCATCTGCTACCTGATCTTTTTAATTGGAGATTCTGAGAATTGAACCTAGGACCTGCATGCAAAGCATCTGCTCTACTACTGAGCTGTGTACCCTGACCACACACCATTGTTCTTCATTCTCTCCTCAAGCAGCTAAAGAGTCTCTCCCAGTCCAAATTGTCCAGAGGTTTTCACCCTATGTACCAAGCAAGCTTGGAGTTCCTCAGTGAGAAGGTCTGTAATGACAAAGAAGTTCCTTGATAGTGAATATGATCACCATTACTAGTCCTTTGCCATGTGCAACTGTTCTTGGGTATATGCTCTCAGTTTATGTAGCATGAGATATCTAATAGGTTTCAAAGGGCCCTTGACAACATACAGTTTAGTCCCAAACCTCCCCACTCCACCCCCACACTAGTCATGCCAAGGTGCTCTAGATTCTGCACCAAGAAAAGCTAAATTCTGGTTATAAATGCTGCAAATTGAGCCAATTTGCCCAAGTCGTCTTATTTTGCATAATACTTTCTGAAATTCTCTTTTTGTTGTTTGTATAATCTGATTTTGCTAGCTATGGGAAGAGGCAAGGAGCAGTGCATGAATGCCCTTCCCCTAAAAATGCCCTTCCCCTAAAAATATTTAGCCACCCCTCTGACTTTTGAATCAACAGACACAAATGATGCATTTTCAAGCACATGTTTATTGCTGTAAGGATTTCAAACATTGTTCTTTTAAATATAAAAGCAGAGGTTCTCAGAATTCTGAACCCAGTGCCACATTCTTCATTTTTGTGTGTGTGTGTTCTTGTGGAATCATGGCACATGTCATGCACAGCCCTGAACTTTAACAGGTTCCAAGAGCTTTTTAGCAATTTTTGCTAATACATTTATTACTCCCCAATAAAGTATCATCACCCTCAGTAAAGCAGCAATGTTAATTTTTTAAAGAATGCAAAACATCCTTCTGCATATAGTTTTGGATCTTCAGTATCAAGCCTGCAACATTAGAGGCATGTGCTGCTGCAGAAAACTGCCAGTGTGAATGCACACCAGTTTTAGACCAGGATCCATTCTGAAAAGTTGTTCTACAGGCAGTTTTGATGTCTCTATGAATGACATTGACAATTTGGTCTGCATAGGTCACTAATTTCTTGCAAGATGCACTTCTGTGTTGTACAGACTTCTTTTGTATTGTGTTGATGTCTTTTGCATTAAACTTTTTCATGTAATTAAAAATGAATGTGTGTGTGCATGCATACACGTATAAGGTTACAAATAGCAACCAGGTAAGAAAAGTGGGTTTCTCCACTCCATAAAGAGTGAGGCCATTTTGTCTTTTTGATTCACTTAAGACTAAACTCAGTTGAAATCTTCTGTAGTTTAATTAGTTCATTAACTAGGAGTGTTCAGAAACTAAACATTGCAACCAATGACTAGATGGACTTTTATGATAGACTCATAGAGCGGGGCCTGATAGATCACCTAGACCAACCCCCGGCTTGATGCAGGAATCCAGAGCTAGAGCATCTCCTACAGATGGTCTCTGGTTGAAGACTTCAAGCAAGCAAGCAAGAACCCATTCCCCGTTCTGGGTAATAGGTTCCATTGTGGAGCTGCTCTTACCATTAAGAAATTTCTCTAATGTTCAGCCAAAATCAATCTTCCTGCAACTTAAGCCTGTTATTGCTAGTCCTGCCGTCTTCTGTTTGACAGCCCTTCATGAAGTGGGTGTATATGTCTCCCCTCGGTCTTCTCTTCTTTAGGCTAAACATACCCAGTTTCTTCAACCTTTCCTCGTGTACATGAATCATTTTGCTATTTGATTCAGATTATTCGTGTACCATTTTGAGGCCAGTTTTTCTGAGAACTAGAAAAATGGGCCTCAAAATGGCACTGTTTTTCCAGGGAGGCCCAGTCTTCTGAGGCGGGCAGACACACCATGTCCAGAGCGGAGGGCTGGTCTACCCACTGACCCCAGTTGGTAGGATGGCTCTCCTCAGAAAAACAGGCCTCAAAAAGGTGCTCAAATCACCTGAATCGGGGGTGATTCTCTTTGACCCTGAATCAGGCCCTTTATTTTGAAGGCAATTTGATTCAAAGTTGAATCACCAAATGCTCCCACTTGTCTTAGCTTGACTTCAGTCTTCTGGTACCTCACCTATTTTAGAAAGAGGAGAGTTATTATTATTATTATTATTACATTTATATCCCGCTCTTCCTCCAAGGAGCCCAGAGTGGTGTACTACATACTTGAGTTTCTCTTTCACAACAACCCTGTGAAGTAAGTTAGGCTGAGAGAGAAGTGATTGGCCCAGAGTCACCCAGCAAGTATCATGGCTGAATGGGGATTTGAACTCGGGTCTCCCCGGTCCTAGTCCAGCACTCTAACCACTACACCACACTGGCTCTGTTGATTGAGAGTTGGTCAGTTGATTTAGTGTTTAATGCTAGAATATCAAATCCCGCTGTCAACCACATTGTGTATGAGAGAATGATAAAAAGGAAGGGGTTGATCTGTTGAGAACACGCAACTACCTTACATGAATTCCAATCTTGTGGAGATGACTTTGAATCCCAAGGTACTGAAGGAACTTGCAGATATGTTCTTGGAACCATTATCTAATGTTTGAGACCTGCTGGAGAATGAGTGAGGTGCCAGATCATGGGAATGCTGTGAACATTGTGTATCTTTGCCAAATACTTTTCTGAAGTAAATTCTCCCATGATATCCTTGTTAACAAAATGGGAAAATGCAGACTAGATGATGCTACTGTTAGCTGGAGTCACAGTTGGTTGAATAATCATACCCAGTTACTCATTAATGGTTCCATGTCAGCTTGGAGGGAGTTATCAAGTGGGGTGCCACAGGGCTCTGTCCTGGGCCCTGTACCATTCAACTTTTTCATAAATGACTTGGAGGAGGGAGTAGAGGGGATGCTTGTTAAATTTACAGGCAACACAAAGCAAAGCGAACATGTTAGAAGACAAGAATTTCAAATCAATCTGGACGAGCTCAAATATTGGGCCAATGCCAGTAAGATGAAGAGAGACCAATGTCAAGTCCTGCTTTTGAGCAAGAAAAATAAAATGCACAATTGTAGGATGAGGAACACCTGGCTTGGCAACAGTACATGTGAAGTGGATCTAGGTGTCTTAGTGGACAACAAGTTGAGCATGAGCCAGCAGTGTATTGTAGCTGGTAAAAAAGCAAATGCAGCCTTAGACTACATAAACAGAAGTTATGTAATACTGACTGCCTTGCAGTTCTCAGTTAATGAGCCTGCTATGTAATAATAGGCTGTATATTTCAGATAAAAGATAATTCTCTGGCAGCTCTTGGCTGAATGTCAGCTTGGCCATGGTAACTTTTTTTAAAAAATCAATTTGTTCTAAAACTTCATCCTTTGTCACCTCTATTTGACATGGTTCTTCAGATGCGGTGCTAGAAAAGTGGTTGAGGTATTAGTAGTAGGTAGTCTATATACGTACCTGGGCGGAGCCTAACTAAGGGCAAGGTGAAGCCAGAGCCTAGTAAGGGCAAGTTGAAGCCCTGCCCTTTGAAGGGCATGATGACATCACAGCAGGGAGGAGTTGAAAGCCCTCCAGAGAACATGCCCAGGCAGGCTCAGAACACCCCAAGTCCAGGCATGTTCAGACATGCCCAGAGCAGGTGTACAACAAACACCCATGCTTGGACATCCCCCAGCCAGAACAGGTCTGTGTATGTTCAGACATGCATAGGGCAGGGGTTAGGCCAGGCCTGCACACCATAAGGCCCGGGGGCCAGATCAGGCCCTCAGGGACTTTTTTGTGGGCCCACTGATTAGCATAACTTGCAGCAACAGCACCCTGAGGCCACTCTTTGGGTTAGTTCCCTCTTCATCTTTTCATCCTCTGCCCTCTCTGAAACTGCCATACAGCACCATCCTATGCATGTTTACTTGGAAAGATTCCCACAGTGCTTCCAGTCATGCTTACTCCTAAGTAAGCATGGGGGGTTCCCCCAGGGGACAGGTGCTCTAGGCACCCATTTCTGTGTCCGCTGTGGCTGAACATAGCCTTAGCAAACACACAATCCCAGAGCCCAGGTTAAGTGCTGGGGTTCAAAGTGGGGTTAGGTGGTGCTGCCCCATCTTGCTCAAGCCTGATTCCCTAGCCTGGGTTAGGCTGTGCATGAGAACAGCCTCTTTATCTATCACCCCCTTCCCCATTCCCTCTGTGTTAGGATCCTCTTAAGCTTGCATTGGATAGAACCTGATGCTGTGCTTAATGGCCAACGTCTAGTTAGCCACCTCTGACTGGCTCTCTGAGAGGTTGCCAACTACTGCTTTAATCTTGTGTGCTTCTGTTCTTTAATACAGTGTGTGTGTGTGTGTGTGTGTGTGTGTGTGTGTGTGTGTTTAAGAAATCTGTCTTGAATCTGTTGCTTGCAGTTTGGGTACCTTTACTCTGACCTGCCTTTACATATGATCAGTTTTCCAGCTGCCTGATATAAACAATTGCTCTATGAATATTTGCACCAATCTGAGCTAATCCCTCCACACAAATCCCAAATCCCGAAGAACATAACAGCCACATGCCTGAGCAAATGTTATAATAGCTGCCCCACAAAGCAAGATAATTGATTTAAGCTAAAGGATATTTCAGTTAAACACTAGGAGAAATATCTTAACAGTAAAAAGCCATTGCACAATAAACCAATTACCTGGGGAGTAGTGGGCTCTTTGTCACTGGAGGTTTTTAAGTAAAGGCTGGATAGTCATTTGTTGGGAATGCTCTGGAGATGGATTTCTTGTATCAAGCAGGGAGTTTGACTAGACAGTCTACAAGCCTCCCTCCAACTCTATGACACTCCCATAATTGGCGTTTTGATTTGGACTCTAGCCAGATTTCTTTGGAAGAACAAAAGCTGAAAAAGCTGAAATTAATTTCTGCAGTGGTAGCTTTCAGTTCATTATCTCATTCAGCAAGGGTTGAGTGAAAGTACTGCTCTTGACAAGCTCTAGATATAACCATTGCACGGCTGGGCTTTTTCCTGTCTTGAGCACAGATCCCATTTGTTTCTCTTCCCAGATCACTGACAACCATGTTCAGTTTTTCAAATAAGATGTAATCTATTACTTGGTTGTCATTTTAAAAAGTTTTCATCATGATACAAAAAACTATTGCTCCATAGTCTTGTAAGCATGGGATGTAGCAGCATGTTTTGTATGAAGGTGGGATCAGACTTTAAGGTCAGATCTGACCCTTGTGAAGCAAACAGGACTTTTGTTGTTGTTGTTTCAGATCTATTCATCTGACTAGAAAATGTTGAGGTTTCTGTATAGCTTTTGACAAGTGTAAGCAAAAATTTTAGTTGCATTATGTTCCTGATAATAGGATACCAAGGCTTGCCTTAGGTTTGCTAGGCTGAGATTCCTCTTCTGCTTCCGATAACTCCTTGGGCTAAGCCCAGGATGAATTGCTTTGACCACAGCTTCTGTGATATCCAACTCCCTGTAAGCCCTCCCCCTTTTAAATTCCACTTTCAGTTTGATAGGCTAAGCTTCTGAAAAACTCAGTTTGACTTTTTGCTGAGACTATTTGTCTTGTCATCTTAAAATCTCTCATGTGGTGGATTGATTCCATTCCCATAAACTGATTTTTGTCCACCGCAATTTTCCTCCCTTTCATTATTTGCTGAAGCTGGGCCTCCAGTAGTTTCACTTTCTCAGTATGGTGCTTCTGCATTGTCTTGTCTGCTTGCAGCACTGAACTCTGCAATCTAGCCTTTCGCTTTCAGTAGTGTGAACAGTTTCCCCATCCTTTCTGCTCAGCACTTCTCAAATGCTGCACTACATGCTTGAAGAAAGCAAAGTGGCTTTTGGCTGCAGTCTTACAGTTCAGCCCCCAAAATGCCTAGAGTCACAAACTGGCCGCAGCTGCTTTCCCTGAAGCTGATATAAGAGTCTTTCCAGCTCAACAAGCAGGCTCTCTAATTCACTATTAGCCATAAATGCTTCTGACCAAATCAGATCTTGGCACGGCAGTGTCCCCCTACTTGCAGGGAGCAATTCTGGGAGCAAGCTGGTTTCTCCACAATTGTGTAAGAGTTTGTCTCACAGAGGGTAAAGTCCTTTTACTTTCAGTGCTCCCTGAATTTCTCACCAAGAGTGATGCTCCAGTCCAGGGGAATTAACTAAAATCAAACTTTTGTCCCCATCCCCCCCCCACCTCTTTGCCCCAGGGTTTCACCCAGTTTCTTAAAGGAGCAGCAGTACACTAGCAGAGATAAAGCAGAAGGCAATTAAAAAAGATTAAGTCAGCACAGGAGGAAATGATTCACCTAGGAAGCATGAGGTTGCCTTTCCAAGACTATGTGAAACACCTGTATTGGGCAACAGCGATATAGGAAGATGCTGAAAGGCGGGAGATGGCAATGATAAACCCCTGTATTCTACCAAATAAAAACTACAGGGCTCTGTGGTCACCAGGAGTCGACACCAACTCAATGGCACACTTTACCTTTAATTATAGTATCAGTTGATTTCATAAGGGTCAGATGTCTGGAGCCAGTTAGCAAAGTATCAATGGAAGGAAACTGGAACATATTTGAAGTGTAGTTTGTGGTTTTTTTTAAAAAGTATTATATCCATTAAGATACTACTTCAGCAATGAAGAAACAATGTAATAGTTTATTAGAGCAGAAATATAACACATATTGTACTACAATAAATTATATAAATTATGTATAAATTACTTATAAATTATTACTCCTGTATACAGCACCTGTGCCACTTTACAAGATCAACAACAACCAGAACTTAAGCTAAGTGGACAGAGAAGGGTGGATTTTTGCAGTGATGTACAGGAAGATACCACATGACACAGTGAAAACCTGAATACAGCAACCAACTATTAACACGTCACAAATAAATTAAGAAACACAGTTATCTAATCAATCTTTCAGTAATAGGTTGGTTTTCTTTAGCTTATTTTCCGACACAGATTATGAAAATAAATGACTGGTTGTTTAGCTTAAAAGGCACTTTGTTTTAGCTTAAAAGGTTTAACTCCCACATCACTATTAAAATGGAGGTAATGCATGCAGAAACACTTGCATTACTTCCATCACTGGACGTGGTCATCAGCAGTGTACACAAGAGCCATTTGGATATCTGCTTCAGCTGAGCCACGAGCTGAAGACCATTGTGCACAAATTGCTCACTTTGAACTGGAGCATCTGTGAGCAATTTTGCATCGGCTTGAGTGAGAATCCTATACACAGAGTCAGTCAATGGAATGCCCACTGAACACATGAAACAGCATCACAGCTACTGCATCACAGCACTGTAACGTCTAGGTCATGATTGTCTATTCTGATTGTCAGGAGCTCTCTAGGGCTTCAGACAGTGGGGTCTTTCCAAACTACCTGAAGATATCAGGAGTTGAACCTGGGGCCTTTTGCATGTGAAACTCTATCACTGAGTTGTTTCTTCCCGCATGATGCTTATTGGAATACAAAAATTATTTTGAACCACTAGAACCATAAGTGGATGTGGCATTGGGGTGTTTGGGCATGTGCACTCATGTGTGCATACTGGAGGAGTAGAATTTAACTGAGAAAGCTAAGAGCCACATTTCTTCTGCAACAAAGACATGGGGGCAGGGGTGGAGAGAAGAAGGCGAGAGCTCAGGAGGGCAGGGGCCCATCTTTACCTCTTGTCCTAGGGCTCACTCCAACCTTGCTACATCCCTGGCTGGGACTATGAGTGCAGCGCTGATATAGATGATTGGTGCAATTAGCTTTGGCAACACTGATTATCTATATGGGAGGATGGGGTTGTATGTAAGAGTCCCATACTGCCAGATGACTGTTGCTGATTATCTATATGGGAGGATGGGGTTGTATGTAAGAATCACCATCTGCCAGATGACTGTTGCTATCACAGCAGATGATAATCTAATTGGCAGGTGTATATGCACAGTCTCATGCCTAGCCTGCTTCTGTGAAGATGGATGTGTGAACTGGGGCCATGGCCTAATTTGGGAAGGGATATTTTTCCATACTAAACTGTCAGTGATTCTAGGGGATTTCCCTTCTTCCTTCAGTAGCATGTGGCATACTTCCATCTAGCTTTGTTGCAAATACCTTTGATGTGGTAAACTTTGCTCATGATACCTCATCATAAAAATTCTGTGGGATAATATCTTATGGGTGCGGCTAATCCTATTTTAAGGTTTCAGATATGTATTCACGCTCCTGCCATTCTGTGATTCTACTTTTTGTCTACTTTAGAAAACTTAAATATCTGAGGAAAACTTTCTTTCAACATTATGTTTATATTTCTAGTGACTGCCGGTAGCTTAAGATTCTGTTGATGGTCTGAGCGAGCTGTTGCAAAATTAGGAGAATCTCACATTGATCCCTCTCCTTTTGAAAGTTTCTCTCGAAAGGATGTTGGGTTGTAGATGACTGTTGCTCAGTTATCTTGTGACTGGTTTTCAAATCCTGAAAGTGGTGCAAAATAAAAAAGAAATGTGAATTTACACAAGCATTTAAGCTTAATTTATGCAGTTGCTAAACATAAGGAAATGACTTGATTAGCAACCCAGAGGTTGCCAGTTCGAATCCCCACTGGTATGTTTCCCAGACTATGGGAAACACCTATATTGGGCAGAAGCGATATAGGAAGGTGCTGAAAGGCATCATCTCATACTGTGTGAGAGATGCCAATGGTAAACCCCTCCTGTATTCTACCAAAGACAAACACAGGGCTCTGTGGTCGCCAGGAGTCGACACCAACATGACGGCACACTTTACCTATACACATAAAGTGCAATGCCTATAATTTAACATTTTAGTTTATTCAAAAGACTCCACATACATTATTTCAGTCAACCTAACAATAACCCTGTAGGGTAGGCCATTATTATTATCCTCATACTGTGGATGGGAGGCTGAAGCCAAGTTATAGAGTGACTTGTCTAAAGTCACTTGAGGTAAGACTTGAACCAAGGACTTCTCAGTTTACTCCTGCTGCCTATGCAAGTTTACTCATAGCAAGGCCCTCCGTGTTGGACTGACCTTATTCCATAGTATACATCAATCTAAATTTGAAGGGGCAGGAAATATGTAGCATTAATTTTTTGCTTTAACCAGTAAGCTATTTAATTTCAAATTCCTGCTCAGCCAGCCTACTGATAATGGTGGTTTTGGGCAGGTTGCTAATTTTGATACTCAGCTTTCCATATATTTGATGGGAATAAGAGCAGCATACTTTTATAGGGCTTTTGCAAGGGTTGTCACTCACTTTGCCCATGAACAAATAATATGTAAATAATGAGTTCCCAGTCATTAAAACAATACATATTTTAGATCAACGTATCACAGCTACCAATATGTAAAATTATAGGACTCAAAGAAGGCAAATCAATATTCAAATCAAAACAAAACATACCTTCATCATAAGGTTGACAGTACCCAAAAGCTTTGGAGAATTAAAATCCTTGATTTTCACTTCATACCGCTTCAGAATTCTATAAATAGTTTCCATGCACTGAGCCTACAAGAGAACAGCTGTTAAGAAACATGGGAGGGTGTGGGAAGATTCCTTAAAACAAAGAGGAAAAACTTGCTCATACATGAGAAGGGCCATTTACCTCATCAACAGTATCATTTTCTACTGAAAGGCAGAATCCAGACTGAAATCAAATAGGTAAACAAAGAAAAGAAAGAAAGACATTAATTCCATAACAATCTTAAATTGAGTAAACACTCAATAGAAAGTAGAAAGTGCTTGTTATAATACCTTTGATTTTCCTTCTATGCAGGCCTTTATGATATTCTTTTCATTGTTAGGATTGCTAGGAAGAATCTGTTCCATGGTACAATTAATTGTTTCCTGTATAAAGGAAGAGAATTGATGAAGCTAATACTACAGGCAAGTGAAATCACGCTGGTGATTTGTGGTCACTTATGAGTGATCGGCCCATGACTATTGACAAATATCCAAGGAATGCAGAGCCACACCAAATGTTGTAGAGGAAGAAGTAGTGTGGGTGAGTTGTGTTCCCTCCTCCCAGGCTTGTTTTGAATGTATGTTAGAGGCCAACCCTGTCTGCCCCTATAGGGACACATATGTTCTGTCTCCACACATGAAACATCCATATATCTTACCATAAGTGAAGACATGTGGGCTAAACAATGAAGACTGTCAACCAGTGTGGGGAAAGGAAACATTTAATTTATGGTTCCTCTCCCTTCACTTCTTTAAACCTCTGAAGCTGCTGATAATCATAGAAAACTTTGACCTTGCTACCAAAATGAATTGGTTCTAAATCTTTTTTCTATGGATCTGCCAAGGGGAGTTCTACTGCTGATCATTCTGACTCTATGAACCACTGAGCTTATTAAGTACACTGGTGCAGCATGCATTATGTTGCAGCTGCACTGTGCACCAAACCAGAATGTGAAGCTGGTACAATATATTGGGTTGGTTCAGCTGGGTTTTCCAGAACAGTTCCAGTTCCCTCCCTGGCAGTGTGGCCAGCATTTCTAATTTTAGAACATCAACGGATGTATGAGTATTTTAGATCTAGATTTAAAGCTGTAAAGAAGCTTAGAGCAGGGGTCTTCTAACCATTTTTGCACCTACAGACCGCCCAGATCCTATATATGCATGTGTGTGTGTGTGTGTGTGTGTGTGTGTGTGTGTGTGTGTGTGTGTATGGAGTGCTCATCTCATATATATGATGCTCATCATGTGTGTGTGTGTGTGTGTGTGTTTATGATTTATATACTGCTTTTATTCTTGAGGTGTTTTACAATAAATTAAAAAAATTACAAAACTATTCAACAGTTAAAGAAACAAGATAAAGAATACAAGAAAAAATACAAATCTATTTTACAAGTTTAAAAAAAAACATATACACAATAAAACAATAAAACCATAAAACACAGCACAGAAGCCACAGCAGCAAGAAAACACTCATATAAAAGCCTGGTTAAAAAGTCACGATTTTACTTGCTTTCTAAAAGCTGTAATGGAATCTGCCATGAAGAAAAGGTGCTCTTCATATGCTCAGGTACACCCTAAACCAACTGTTAGAAATAAGTTCTAAGAAAGAGCTCGAATTAAGCCCTGGAGGTAGCCTCTCACCCCAAGTCACCACCAGTTTTCCAGCATGAGAGGTGGGGCTACCAGTGCTAATCTTACTTGACATCATAACTCCAGCCCCGCTTTAGCAAGCACAGAGGCTCTCTCCACTCCCATGGGCTGGGCTGTCTCTGCACTTCAAACAGATCTGCTCCTGTTCAATTTTGTGGCTGGTTAACTTGAACAGCACTAGAGAGAGAATGAGGAGAGGGAACCTGTTTTTCTCCTGCCTGGGTGGTTTGGGCATCCATTTGTTTCCTAATGGAACACGCCATTGTACAAAATGTAGCTACATCAATGGAGAACTCATTGCCAGAACCTGCTCACACTGAGTGAATGAAAATTGAGTGCAAGGAACATGATGGGCATCAGCACTGTTGGGCAGTGACTGAGGCCTCACCACTGATCCCTAAGATAACCTGTGTTCACAGAGTGTTGTTGCAGCACAGAGACTCTGGGAGCACAACAGAGGGCAGTTTGCCAAGGTAAAGGTAAAGTGTGCCACCAAGTCGATATCGACTCCTGGTGCCCACAAAGCCCTGTGGTTTTCTTTGGTAGAATACAGGAGGGGTTTACCATTGCCTCTTCCTGCGCAGTATGAGATTATGCCTTTCAGCATATTCCTATATCGCTGCTGCCCGATATAGGTGTTTCCCATAGTCTGGGAAACATAGTCTGGGAAACATACCAATGGGGATTTGAACTGGCAACCTTCTGCCTCTAGGTCAAGCATTTCCCTGCTGCATCACTTAAGGTGATCCAAGGCCTCTTGAATCCTGGAGCCAGCCTGTCCTTTGGTCAGAGTTCAGCAGGATTAGAAGCAAATAGGCCAGTGAACAGGTTCCAGAGCAGGCAGGCAAAGAGCCAAAGATAGACAGCTGTCTAGGACAACATAGTGGTTTGGTGATATCTTCTCTCACATTTGCATATGGCTTGTGTCGTGGTTCAAGTGGGGGTAAACACGAGCTTTTATGTTGTAAAAGAATTAGTCACTACTCTTGTTTCATCCCATTTAAATAAATATCTGGGTGTGACTGAGTGGAAGGCGTCCTGGAGAAGGTAGCTTTGGAGGAATCCTTCACAAGATGAAAGAAGGCAGGAATTCTATAACAAAGTTCAGGGATTCCCAACCTGTGGTCCTCCAGATATGACTGAACTATAACTCCCATTATCCCCAGCCACACAATTTTTTTGATGGGGATTATGGGAGTTGTAGTTCAGCAACATCTGGAGGACCACAGGTTGGGAACCTCTGACATAGGTGATAGGTTTGTTGGGTTCTAAAGAGCTACATGATAAATCTAAAGGAAAATAACATTTTTGAAAATAACTATCCTGAGCACTCCTCCCCCACCCCCTAATGTTTACTGAAACTTCTTAATAGAAGGAGAGGAGAGCTGGTCTTGTGGTAGCAAGCATGACTTATCCCCTTAGCTAAGCAGGGTCCACCCTGGTTGCATATGAATGGGAGACTAGAAGTGTGAGCACTGTAAGATATTCCCCTCAGGGGATGGAGTTGCTCTGGGAACAGCAGGTTTCCAGTTTCCTCCCTGGCAACATCTCCAAGATAGGGCTGAGAGAGATTCCTGCCTGCAACCTTGGAGAAGCCGCTGCCAGCCTGTGAAGACAATACTGAGCTAAATAGACCAATGGTCTGACTCAGTATATGGCAGCTTCCTGTTTCTATGTTCTATCAGGTTGGCAGAGTGGCTCAAAGAGCTGCCAGTCAGGAGAGAAGTCCCTCCTACAAATAGAACATTGAGGTGTGCGGGGAGAAAAATGGTTGGGATTTGGCAGCTGGTCTTCTGCAGGAGTTCTGGCAGGGCGTTCTGAGGAGGAAAAGCCTTTAGAGACAAGCCAGCTGTGTCTGTGAGAAGTCTTGAGGTCTGTTTCAATATTACCAGTCCTTAAATGTACTCCCAAGAGAGAGAGAGAGAGAGAGAGAGAGAGACAGACAGACAATGGGAGAGACTCTGTTAATTTCAGTATTAGGATTGTAGCCTTTTGGGATAAGTCTGCTCTGTTTTTATTTATACACTGTGGTTCACTACTGGAAATAATATTTTGACCGTATAGAATTTAACTGTCATTTTCCAGATAGCCCAGCTACTCATATAGTGATCACTATTTTGTTTCTGCTAATGGTAAATACGAGTTTGACTGACATCAGCATTTTTTTGAAAGTCTGCTTATAGAACAGGGCTTGATAATTCTTAGGTGCCAGCTTCCACTATTTGTGTCGGGTTTGTTTGGACACTTTTGAGTTCACAGTAAAGCCTCCCATAAACTCGCAGTAAAACCTGCTGTGCGAAAAAGTCCCAGGAGGAGTGAGTAATCAAGGTAGAGAGTCTGCCCTCCTTGGAGCAGATGATATTGCTGGGGGTAAGTGATGAATCTACTTTTTGACATATTTATAATGTGCAAAGCCATTTGTAGTTTTCTCATTTAGGAGTCATTTCAGTTCAGTGATTCCTTGCAAGTGCATGACTTGCAGTGCAAAAATTTAACTTCCCTGGCTATAAAACCTCCTTGTGCATTTCAGGGGAGGGGACAGACAGCAAATGCAAATGCAAATGAGACACACTGAAGAAAATTGTGACACTTACTCATGCAGAAGCTTTCTATGCATATCAGAGTTTACAGACAATCTGGGCAAATGTATAGTTTCTTGTGGCTAAGTCTGTCTAAATGAAATGACTAGGGATGCAGTCCAATGCACACTAACTAGGGAGTACATCTCATTTGCATTTGTAACTTACTTGGTTCTTTAAGGCTGCAATAGTAAGTATAATTATAGGAAATAAACTACATTGAACTCAGTGGAGGTTACTTTTGAATCTACATACTTAGGATTTCACTGCAGGAGCTAGTTTTCCATGCTGCCTGATGAAGAGTTCTGTTTAACTCAAGACACCTGCATATTCCAGCACCAATAGTTGGTCCAGTTGCAGAGGCCTGGTTCACACATTCATTTGAATCTAGGTTTAATGTGGGTTACTGACATTAGCATGATTGTGTGAACTCATGTCAAGGTGGGAATCTCAGATTCATCCTGGGCCATAAACCATATATCTATATATTTATTTCTCCTAGGCATACACATCACTAATCTAGTGTGTGTGGCAGCTCTCGCGAGAGTTCGCAAACAGAAGCACCTGACTGGGCACTGGGGATTCCATATGCAGATAGGGAGAAGGAGCCTGTGAGCACCATGGTGACTGGGCAGTGTGGATTCCATATGCAGATAGGGAGGAGGAGCCTGTGGCACCATGGTGATTGGGCAGTGGGGATTTCATATACCTGTGATGGTTAAGGTCAGTTGGAATGCAACTGTTACTGGTTGGAAGATGTTCTTGATTGTAGAGGAGAGGGATAGATAGATAGATAGACAGACAGCAGGCAGGGGTCTGCGGAGAGAGGGGTCGTGAGGGAGGAAAGAGCCCCTTCAGGAGAAGGAGGTTGCCATTGTGTGGATTAGATGAGGGAACAAGATGAACAAAATCTGTTAACTCAGGGAGGAAGGGAGAGAGAGAGAAAACATGAAAGGAGGCGGAAGAAAGAGTGGGGAAGAGCGAGTGGAGGAGAGAGAAAGACAAAAAAGAAGCGGGGTGGGGAGAGGGAAGAGAGACAGAAGGAAGGGCAAGGGACGGGCCCAAGCCTATCAGCAGCCTGAGGGGAATGAGCGGCCATGACAGCACTGGCAGCAAGGAAGGGCCCAGTCAACCACTGCTGCTGTTTGGGGCTACTGCTGCCATTGTCAGAGGGAGGCAGGCAGGCAAGGGACAGGCCCGGGCCTGTCAGCGACCTGAGGGGAACGAGTGGCAGCCTGGTCAACAACAGCTGCTGCTCCTGTGTGGAAGAGCAGGAGCAGGGCTCGGGAGGGGAGGTCTCTGGGGATAGGAGGCTGTAGCTTGGTCAACAGGTGCCAGCAACGCTGCAGCCACAACCAGGAGGGGTGGGGGGTGGAGTAAAGGAATGGAAGAGGAGAAGGAACAGGAGTGTGGCTCAGGTGAGGGTGGGGAGATCTCTGAGGTGAGGGAGGCTGCGGCTGGGAGTTAGGGAGCAATCAAGTACTAGCGTGCAGATGCCTTGTGCAGGTTAAGCTAGTTCAAATGATTGTGTGAACCAAGCCAGAGAAAACCATTCCTATTTTGTATTGCTAAATTGTGGGCTGGTAGTTGATCCATATTGGACAAAAGGAGCATTGCTGGTGCCAATTTGTAAACTGGTGCCAGGTTGTTAAGCTGCAAGTGTTGTGACTCATGCACCACAAGGAGTTCTATTCCAGGTTCCAGTTTTGGACTGAGCACTGAACTAGGTCTCTTTAGAGAAATGTGTGGAAATTACTGTTTTAACAGCTGCATCATTCATGTTATCTGGGGTTTTTGGCAGCCATGATCACCTGCTATTATGGTATTTTCTACTTGAAGCTGAATGCATAAGAGACACAAGGATCCTGCTGAAATCAGTTCTCTCCCTTATAATCCTGACATTACTGTAACTTGTATTTTCCTGTCCCCACCAATGCCAGCCAATTATATGGAGCACTGGCAGAAAAATGCATAGCATTGTGATCACAAGGCAAGTGGTACCACATATTAATGTGAAAAGGAAAATAACTTGATCCAAGGATACCATTTTACCACCTGTAATTCAGCTTGAGGGCCTTAACATGCTATCTATTTCAGAAAAATGGAACTAGGGGCTGGATTCACATATCACTTGATCTTACAACACCTGAATCTCAGTCAAATGGTCTTCATAAAAATATTGTGCTTTAGTTCTGTAGTGGTTAATCTTTGATGTCTCATTAATATCTGATGAGTTCATCACTAGTGATAAGAGATGAATGATGAACCATCACTTGATGTACTCATTAAGAGTGATTCCTGCACATGTGAATCTGACATCAGAGACAGCGGATGTAGCTGCAAGAATCAGAATAATTTCTTAGGGCATTTCTACAGGTAACAGCAAGAATGCTTCCACTTCCCTCAAAGTGATAACTTTTTGTGAAGAATATTACAATATATCAGCATCAATGTTCTGTTAAAATAATCTGCAAGTTACTTCCTTGCTACCCCTTATTTCTGGTTCTCCTTGGTGTCACCCGTGTCTCCAAATCACCCTTCAAAACCCACATTTTCCATAAAGCTTTAGATTTCACTACCTACACACACTGAGTTCAAATACATAAGTTGCATTTGTGCTTATTCTTCCCCTCTCCCAGCTCCCTTGAAACCCAGCTCCGTTGAGAAGCCCATAATGCTGGGGAAAGTTGAAGGAAAGAGAAGAAGAGGACAACCAGCAGCAAGGTGGATAGACTCTATTACAACAGCAATGAATAATGCACCACTGAGAGACCTTAAAGGTCAAATTGAAGACAGATCATCCTGGAGAGAATCTATCTATGTGGTTGCTAAGCATTGACACCAACTTGATGGCACTTAATCAATCAATCAATCAAATCCTCTCTTCCCTCTATTGACATTTAGATTGTATGTTTCTCAGGGAAAGAACTTGTCAATTTTCCTTGAGCTATGTAGATTGCCACGAATACACCTTAATGATGTTATATGAATAATTATCCCTTGATTTATTTTACCATAGACTTGATAAAGCTCCAACTGATCCCATTTACCAGGGGCAGTCAATGTTTTCTGTTACCTATCATTGCAAAAACCACTGCCTCTATTTATATCTTTTTGGGTGGCCCACAGCTAAGAAATTGTTTAGATGAACATTTACCCCTACATGCAGTAAAGTTGGGACTCAGCTGAAAATGCCCCCTCCTTGACCTCACCAAGCGACATGCCCACAAGTTCTCGGCAAGTCCTCTACAGGTGAAACTCGGAAAATTAGAATATCGTGCAAAAGTCCATTAATTTCAGTAATGCAAATTAAAAGGTGAAACTGATATATGAGACAGATGCATTAAATGCAAAGCGAGATAAGTCAAGCCTTAATTTGTTATAATTGTGATGATCATGGCGTACAGCTCATGAAAACCCCAAATCCACAATCTCAGAAAATTAGAATATTACATGGAACCAAGAAGACAAGGATTGAAGAATAGAACATTATCGGACCTCTGAAAAGTATAAGCATGCATATGTATTCAGTACTTGGTTTGAGCCCCTTTTGCAGCAATTACTGCCTCAATGCGGCATGGCATGGATGCTATCAGCCTGTGGCACTGATGAGGTATTATGGAAGACCAGGATGCTTCATTAGCGGCCTTCAGCAATTCTGCATTGTTTGGTCTCATGTCTCTCATCCTTCTCTTGGCAATGCCCCATAGATTCTCTATGGGGTCAGGTCAGGCGAGTTTGCTGGCCAATCAAGCACAGTACACTGTATACTTTTCAGAGGTCCGATATTGTTCTATTCTTCAATCCTTGTATTATTGGTTGCATGTAATATTCTAATTTTCTGAGATTGTGGATTTGGGGTTTTCATGAGCTGTACGCCATGATCATCACAATTATAACAAATTAAGGCTTGACTTATCTCACTTTGCATGTAATGCGTCTGTCTCATATATCAGTTTCACCTTTTAATTTGCATTACTGAAATTAATGGACTTTTGCACGATATTCTAATTTTCCGAGTTTCACCTGTAATTGCATCTAGGGGTCAGTGTTTGTCTGAACTGAACCAATCTGAATTAACTTCTGGGTTTAGCTCCCCCAACCCAAGGAAATTAAGTATCCTGAGATAGTAGCTACAAACTGGCCAGGAACAATCTAGCTTTGTGTGCTTTTAACAGCAATTCTTCATGGCATGATGGAGTCATTACTAGAGTCTGCAGATGGAACTGCTGGGAACACTTCTTGTTGGTGACCCCATACCCTTTCTTCAGGGCTAGCATCTGGATCTGACTATAGTTACCCTTGAGACCAGCAGGCAGCCTACTAATAATGGCAGGGCTTTGCTAGTCTTGAGGTTTTTCTGCCAAGGCTCTGTCTGACTGAAACTCTTTCCGGAGATTCCTCTTCCCTTGCCCATGCATGTTAAAATTAAAACCTCCAGGGTTGTCTTCAATTGCCTCCTGGGCATTTTTCACACAGGACTTTTAGCTTGCATCTCCTCCAGAATGGAGGGTGTGTGTTCACATATCAGCCAGATTTACTCCAAAGTCCCTGAGAACTATCCGGGAACACTTCACACAATATTTGAGTTTTTCATTGTGCATTAGAGTGTAGCCTGATTTATATCATATTTATATTTATATTGAGCCAGTGTGGTGTAGTGGTTAGAGTGCTGGACTAGGACCGGGGAGACCCGAGTTCAAATCCCCATTCAGCCATGATACTAGCTGGGTGACTCTGGGCCAGTCACTTCTCTCTCAGCCTAACCTACTTCACAAGGTTGTTGTGAAAGAGAAATTCAAGTATGTAGTACACCGCTCTGGGCTTCTTGGAGGAAGAGCGGGATATAAATGTAAAAATAATAATAAATAATAATAATAATATCCAGGGTGAAAAAGCCCACTTTTTGCATCTTTTGGAGGGGCAATAGGATTGCCAACATTTCATTGTCAGAATGAGGGACAAAAGTTCCAGAATTAGGGACACAAGTTTGTGGGGGTTGGCTGGGAGGTGTATGCAGTGGTAATCGAGAGCTTGAGTATCATTGACCTATATGTAATTGAATTATATGCTATTGAATAAATGAGGGACAAATGCTGTCCCTCCCTATAGGGACCAACATTTCATCCCTGAAATGAGGGACATCCTGCGCAATAAGGGACATTCGGCAACCTTAAGGGGCAACTTACTGCGAACTTGCAGTAAAGCCTTGCAATAAACTTGCGGTAAAGCCAGCTGTGTGAAAAATACCCTAGAGGCTTTTCAGACAGCAGGCTTTACCGCCAGTGTACTGCGAGGCTTTACTGTGAGTTGTGGGCATAATGGATATACCGAAACAAAAAGAGGATTCCCCCCCACCCCCGGAAAAAAGTCGGGCTAGGTTCCAAGACGGAGAGGGAAATCCCAATCGTGTATGAAGCGCTCCCGAAATATCACGCAGACTTGGGGGTAAATCTGGCCGGTATGTGAACACGCACACCCACCCTCCCAAAGTAAAGTCTCGGTATAGTCACCGTCTGGAAAAGGCAAAAAGACCTCTGGATTGATGTCGATTCCAGGCCACTCCTGGAGGTCCGGCAAAGCGGGTTCGTGCATAATGGGGGGCTTTGGCGGCTCGCTGCTTTCAGCGGAAAGCGAGAGAGCAGGCAAAAGATAAAACCCGGAAGCGCCTCTTCCATCCTGGCCCGCCGATGCCTTCACGACGACAACCAATGGACGTGAGGCGCGGGGTTGAAGCGGATCTTTTAAAAACGCCCCGTTCCCGAACTGCAGCGGGTTTCGGTGCTCCTCCTTTGGCACCTAATGCGGGGAGGACGGGCAAAGCTGCTTTGTTCCTCCGGCCCCACATCAAGTGCCCTGAGAAATCTCAACTGCGTCGGGCAGAGAGCGGAAGGGAGGAAGCAGCAGGGCAGCCCGCGCTTTCTAGAACTGCTCGCGGTGTTGGGAATAGCAGCAGAACCAGCGAGACAGCTCTATTGCCAAGTTTTTGCTCCATGTTGCCCCCCCCCCCCCATCTCCTCGGAAGGTTTCGGTTGTATTTGGAGGCCAAGTCGGAGAGACGTCGTCATAGGAAAGTTGCGTATTTGTGTACCGGGCGGGCAAGACAGTTTCCAGCCTCAAAGAGACGCACTGACGGCGCGTGCAAAGGGCGGGAACGAGAGAAAGAAAAGCTGGTAACTTCGGCCGCAGCCATGAGCTGAATTGTGAGGGGTTACTTCCGCGAACTGCCTGGCTTTTGTATGTTCGCAAGGCAGCCTCTCCCCCAGACAGGGATTTTGTTAGTCTCTCGCTCTCGCTCTCTTCCTCCGTCCGTCATCCCAAGAGCAGCACTTACTGGAAAGGCGGGGACGCGGCCGATGACGACGACCATGAGGAGCCTTTCTCCCCCATCCCTTCTGTCCTGTGGAACTCCCCCTGTCAAGCCTATTCTCCTAACCTCAGAAGTGCGCACACTGTCATCATTAAGTAGTAGTAGTTCTTTTATTGCAGCCATAGGCCAAACAAAAACAAAGGTGACACATCAGTAAGTACTGAGTCTGGCGTTCTGCGGCATATTCTCAAACCATACTCCGTACATCCTTAGTTTGCACTATCGGGTTGAGGCACTGAAAACTTTGGCACAATCAGGAACTAAGCTTCATGAAAAACTTTTCTACGCCCGGTGTTTCGCCCCATTCAGTAAGCAAGTTATACCCATATCTTTCCACTGACACCTGTCGTATCCGTTCCCCGCAGAGAGTGCTGGGTTTCCGTTCCCGGAGACTCCCTTTCTGCTGCTGAACAAGTCCCTTCCTTCAGTCACACACATTTCTAGGATATGTTGAAGAATGTGAGAGAAATGTCTCTATATGATGGATGACTTCCAGTGAAGTATTTGGACCAGGGTAGCTTTAAATGTTTTTTGCATTTGGGGAGGAGCAGACAAAGGAAAAACTGGATCTCTTTTTGGTGGTTTTTAAACTTTTGATCTGGTGGTTCAGAGAAAGGGGGAAATAGAGACACCCCCATCGCTCTTGTGGTATATAAGATTCAGAATGCATTTCTTTCTCTTCAGCGTCAGCCCCAAGATAAATTATATACGGAGATAAAGGGAACAGAAGAGAACCTATTCACATACACCTGCCCCAGCCCCACAAATAGCTGGAGCAGGACCTTCTTCCCCTCTTTCTATTGGTCTAGGCAGACATTTGTTTTAGACTGTAAGCTCTTTGGGACAGGGACCTGTCTATCTTCTGTCCGTCAATAAGGCAATTTATTTACAGCTGATACTGTATAAATAACAATATATGGTCTGGTAAGAAAGAATGTCATACCTGGAAGTGATGCAGTGAGTCGTCTACTACTTTCATCAGGTATGTGGAAGTATTCAGGCAAACGTTTAAATTGGTTGTTAATCTTTCGCTGGATGGTTCTTTGGTGTGGACAGGGAGAGCTTCCAGTGAGCTAGGGAGGCTCAAGCAGAAGAAAGCCACAAAGAACCAGGAACCTGAAACAAAGCCAAAGACTCCTATGGGCAATTGGAGACAAAAAGATCCCCGTCACCTGGCAACTTAGCTGGTCTCTGTCGTACGTTTTTAATGCAGATTCCAATTTCTCTTTCCTCGTGTAAATTTGACTGGGGGCGGGGGGCCAACTAAGAACAGATGAGTGCGGAGAGTGCAGCGTATTTCCAGCATAGAACTACAGAGAGAGTCGTTGCACATCTGGCACTGGGGATGGGGAACGAGTTTCCAGACCAGAGGTAGTGGTCTGGCCGCTATGGACAGAAGTACACCCTGGCGGCGTTCTTTCTAGACCTCGGGCACACTGGACAAAAAAGTAACAGATTGCAAAAACTGTCTGCTATGGGGCACTTGTGAAGGCGATTATGAGGTGTGTGTCTGATAATAAATGGCAATTCTGTCATGCAAGCCTACCGCCTTCCTCCCCAAACTCTGATCTCCCCATTCTCTAGTTTGACGTTGGCCTTCATCCTTTGCATCTCTGGCTTGATTGGCCAGGACGAGAAGCGGGGCGGGTTTCGAGAAAATCACTTACCTAGAGAGCCGGCTCCGGCGTTGCCCATGGTGGAGGTGAAGATTTTCCTGCTGCTGCTGCTGCTGCTGCTGGACATCTTGGTTGTTCGAAGGCAAGGAACGAAGTTGCTCCCAAAGCTGTGATTGCTTCTGTTACCGTCTTCGGCAGCTGCCGCAGTTTTTATAAGCGAGTCTTAGGATTTCCCCCCTCCTCGCTCTCTTGCTTTCTCGTCTTCTCATGAAACCTTGGGCTTTGGTGCAGCGAAGATCAAAAACTTTTCTTTCTCTCTGACACTGTCTCTTTCATCCCTCGCATCGGTGACTCATCAGGATTGACACCTTCATTAACTTTTTGCGGGAATTTCTACAAGGCGCTCAACAGGCGGTTTCCTCGTCAAAACAATCCCAAAGTAGGGACCCTGGTGTAAAATTTCTTTTCCTATCAGTTCCAAGTAAAACCCATTCACTTCCGTGGAATGTATTTATTTCGATGCAAGCGGATTTGCCCCTAACAGAACGGGTGCTTCTATTCAAAACTGATTCCCTCCCTCCGCCCCCCCCCGTTCAAATGAAGGGCAGCTACAAAATATTTGGGCAACAGGTTGTATTCCGTCTTTTCCTCCTTTTTTTACACTTCTGATAAAATGATGGAGAATCGGGGTCTCCATGATGATAAAACGCAAATGAAAGACCAACACGTCCAGGAAGCATGATTCCAAACATGCATCTCTCTCAGGGGTCAGGAGGAAGGGATGTCTATCATCATACCAACAGCTTGATCAGGTATGAAATGACATGGACTCCAATTAAAAAAAGATTCCACACCATCAAATGCCTAGCTGAATAAACTATCCAGGGATATTACAGGAATGTTTCCCCCCTCAAGCAAGCCCAGTTCTGTTAATGGCCAATCCAGGAGTACATAGGAAGCTGCCATATACTGAGTCAGACCATAGGTCCATCTAGCTCAGTATTGTCTTCACAGACAGGCAGCGGCTTCTCCAAGGCTGCAGGCAGGAATCTCTCTCATACTGAGTTTAGAGTAAAATTTGTAGCTCATGCTGATGATGTTCAGGGGCGTAGCTAGGGGAGAGGGGGCCCGTGTTCATCCCTCTCTCTGGCGGCCCCCCAGAGTGAGGGAGGTAATGAAGAAAATGGGGAGGAATGGAGCTGGAGGGCCCTCAGGAGCTGAGGGCCCGTGTTCTTCGAACCCTTTCGTTCAATTATAGCTACGCCCCTGATGATGTTACATTACTGTTAGAGAATGAAAATGAAATCTCTGTAATACCAGACCTCTTCTGGGAATATGGCAAGATCTCAGGCTCAGAATTAAATGCTAACAAAAGTGTATTTGTTAAAATGGACCCCGGACGCCAGCAACTCTCATGCCTACCCATCTCTGAATGTAAAAGCGAAGGGGCCCCAGAGTCCAAACTGAAGTGGGTAGATACAGTAAATATTTTGGGGACTGAATATGGGATTAAGGAAAAAGTCGGAGGGGGGGATTGGACAGATTGGGAAGAAAAAGTAATGCTTAAAATCACCATGTGGAAAAAATGGAGCCTTGCCATGTACCAGAAAGCGGTTTACATCCGGACTTACCTGATACCCCCCCACCCCTGGTGCATAACCTGGCGGTAGTCTATCCTCCCCCGCTCAATCTCCTTCGGAGAGTTGAAAGCCAGATCTTCCGTCTAGTATGGCACACAGCGTCCTTCCCATTGGCCCGTGCGGTAGCATTTAAGGAGGTTGAGCGGGGAGGCCTAGCCCTACCTGCCCTGCAACCCTATTTTGTAACTGAATTCATGTCCTACAGTTTTGGAAACTGGATTTTCCTGAATGTCCATAATATGTCCAACCTCCTGCAAAAAAACCTGGGTCTCGCTTTTCGCTCTGCGTTGGCGCAAGTCAGCATGGGGCATAGCATGGTGGGGAAAAGGATCTTTCAATGGTAATATCACACAAGTATTAAAAAGAGAACACCCGGACTACTTGAGAGATTTGTTATTCACACTTTAAAAAATGGAAGGTTGAACCGGATCTATTTTAAGGATCCTCCTCAGTTAAGGAGCTAAGGAAAACAATTTATGGAGAGATTCTAGAAGTGGGTTTCTTAAAACCTGATTTAGAACGTAAACGCTACAAACACCACATTTCACAGTACTTGTTGCAACCTGATCACCCTATCACTCTCTTTAAGGAGAAAAAAGTCCCTTTCCATTTATGGGAAACAAGGTGGTGCTTATACCATCAAGTACTACCACTTAATGCGGCTAAGCCATGGTTCCCAGAGGACCAGCAAGAGTGCCCTAAAATCACTTGCAAACAGAAAGCTAGTAAGCAGGGGCATAACTACCATTAGGCAAGGGGAGGCAGTCATCTTGGGGCCCCACTGCCTTGAGGGGCCCCCCAGAGGCACATCACATGGCTCGCCACCCACCCATGTTGCACCCCCTATGGATTATGTTGAGTCTCTTGGAGATCGCCAGGAGCAGAGAGTAAAAAAACTAGATTCAATGTGAACCAGATATTCACTGTATTCATAATGGGGATGTGAGTGTAAGTGCACTATATATATTGTGCGTGTATATATCAGCAAGGGGCCCATTTTTAAATCTTGTCTCTGGGCCCCCTCCAACCTTGCTACGCCCCTGCTATTAAGCTAGGTAAAACATTCAGGGAAACCCACTCACATTTCTTAAAAGAGTGTGTGGTAGCCAAAAGAGTGTGGCAGGGAGTAAGCAAGCTATTAGAGTGGCCTGATTTGGAAAAACAGACTTGGGAAGAACTAACCTCGGATTTGAGCGATAGAACCTCTTTTCGAGGTCCCAGAAATAAACCTTCAAGGAAACGGGATGGAACGGGTGCCCTCATACTAGGGAATTGGAGCATTCCCCTTCTCATAATCAGGTTAGTAAACCTGTATGTCATTTATGCAATGCCCCTGCATAGGAATAGGGAGGGAAGACGTGACCAAGAGGTTCACACAGATGAGACAGTAAATCTCTTCTGGAAAAGTTTGTATGGTTATGTGCAAAAAGACAAGAGTATCTCTTCTAAACAGCAATGGGACAAATTGTGGAAATGGACATTGGACGTAACCCCCCCCCCCCGATTACCTGATGTGCCTTGAAATCCCCCACCCCCGAGTTACAGTACTACCTGCATATACTTCATAACCTTGTGGGCTTCCAAATCCTTGTGTGTAAATCTTTGTAGATATATGATATACAAACAACCACTTTGTATATAATTGTGCTTTGGTAACGTACTGTATGCTTTGGTAGTTTGTTGGTTCAATAAAAAAAATCTTGTCCTATAAAAATAAATAAATCTTGTCCTATCTTGGAGATGCCATGGAGGGAACTTGGAACCTTCTGCTCTTCCTAGAGCAGCTCCATCCCCTGAGGGGAATATCTTGCAGTGATCACACATCAAGTCTCCCTTTCATAGCTTAGCTAAGAGGACAAGTCATGCTTGCTACCACAAGACCAGCTCTATCTCCTGAAATCTTTCCATATGTTATCCCTCATGCAGTGCAATACTAAGCATGGCCGGCCCAAGGCTCAGGGGCGTCCCAGGCAAAGCCTGTGTGGGCACCCAAACCCACCCTGCTGTAGCAGCAGCTGCAAAGAGCGTGCATGGGTGGGTGATGTGGAACACACCAATGCCTCCACCCACCACTTTATGGATGAGGAGGGTGGGCATTCCCCATCACCTGTCCGCCTTCCTCACCACTGCAAAGCAGCAGGTAGTGTAGCGGTGGTGAGGAGGGCAAGTGTGCACTCCCCATTGCCCATCCTTCCTCCTGCTTTCTGTGGCCAGGAAGTCCGGGTAGAAGTCCAGGGCCTCCACACCCCTTGGGAGGCCCTTTAGTCTGTTCCAAGTGGTGTGGTTGATGCGCTGCCGGACCACACTGCAACACGGCGCTTTACCTGCTCAACAGCAGCAAAATGCTTCAGTTCGGGCAAATCGTATCCAAAACTTAAATAGCAAAGCTCCCAGCAGGGGGAGCAGTCCTGTGAAAACTAACCACCGGAAAATACAGCAACCTTTTTACGTCGGACATACGTTATAGCAATAAATCGCAGCAATTAAATCTGAAACAAGGCATAGGAAATGTGATGGGCACCCTGCTGTCAGCATAGGGACTGTGGTGTCACAACACAGGAAGTGCGGAAGCATACTTTGGAGATACGCCGTGACCCCGTTGCAGGGTCTAAATCTAGAAAGCGCCCAGGCAGCTGAGCATGACTGGAGTTAGTTTTAGAGCAGAAAGGGGAAGAAGCTTGTACTAATATAGATCTCTGTGTGACTCTGATGTTCCCTCCTGGGAGCTCCCTCTCTCCCATTATCCACCTAGGAACATAGGAAGCTGCCTTATACTGAGTTGTACCATTGGTCCATCAAGCTCAGCATTGTTACAAGCATAGCCACAGTAGGGGTGTGGATGGAACTGGTTTGGGTTGTTTGGTCCACATTTGGACTGAGCAACCAGCTGATGTTCTGGTCCATTAAGTTGAACTAGTTTGAACTGCTTCGACCCTGTTTGAGCAGCTATGCTTGTGAAGGGCCATCCTGTGAGTATTCTCCTTTACAAGCAAAAGGGAATCCTGCCTTTAAAAGAGTTCTAAGGGCAGTTGGGGTTGGGGGTGGCAAAAGGGCACCTTATCAGTGCTGGCAGTCCTCTAAACCCCACTGGCAATCCCTCCCAGCAGTGCGGCCTGTGCAGTGGGCCAGCAGGGACCCAATTCTGGCCTCTGCGCATGGGCAGAGGCTATTTGCATGACCACTCAAACTTGTGTGACTGGTGGTGTGGCGATGGCCGAGAGGAATAGGCTCCTCTAAACCCTGCTGATGCTCCCTCCCAGCCCACAGTCACGCAAATGGTTTAGCTGGACCAGCTGGTGGTCTGGTCCATTCAGTTGAACTGGTTGGAATGGGTTCAACGCTGTTTCAGGGGCTATGCTTGTAAAGGAGAATCCAGTGAGGATTCTTCCTTACAAGCAAAAGGGAATCCTGCCTTTAAATGGGTTCTAAGGGCAGATGTGGGGGGCGGTGAGGCAGTGGCTCCTCTAAACCCCGCTAGCGCTCAATCCCAGCAGCACAGCTTGTGTGGTGGGCCGGCAGTGGCCCGTTTCCGGTCTCTGCGCATGAGCGGAGGCCGTGTACGTGACCTCTGCACATGTGTGGAGACCGTTTGCGTGACCATGCAAACTCGTGTGACCGGTGGAGCGGCGGTGGTCGGGTGGCAGCAGCTCCTCTAAACCCCACCGGGTGGCAGCAGCTCCTCCCTCCCAGCCCATATGGTGGCCCGGTGGCATCCTGGTTCCGGTCTCTGCACAAGCGTGGAGGCCATTTGTGTGACCTGTGCATGCAGGGGCCACACTGCTGGGAGGGAGCACCGGCGGGGTTGAGAGGAGCTGTCAGCATCGTGCCACCAGTGCTGCTGGGCACACAAATTTGCATAGCCATGTAAATGGCCACCATCTATGTGTGAAGGCTAGATCTAGGCCCTTGCCAGTCTGCAGCATGGGCTGTGCTGCTGGGAGGGGGTGCCAGGGAGGCTAGAGGAGCTGCTGCCACCGGTGCTACCTGCACTGGCCACGTGTTCTCTTGCTGCCCCCCCCCGCCCGGCAGCCCTTAGAGTCCTTTTAAAGGCAGAGTTTCCCTTTGCTTGTAAAGGGGAATTCTCACAGGATTCCCCTTTACAATCATAGCCCCTCAAATCAGGTCGAACCGGTCCATATCAGACCGGGCACAGTTTGGCTTGAACTTGGACCAGCCGTTGTTGGTTTTGTTTGTTTTTTGGAAGCTGGTTCAGTTCAAGGTTGAACCGGGCTGTCTCAATTCGAACTGGTTCTGCATACCCTTACTACTCAGACTGGTAGAGGCTTCTCCAAGATTGCAGGCAGGAGCATTATCAGACAGCAGGCTTTACCACAGGTTTAATTAAAGTTTGAATTCACCCCAAAAAACCTGACGCAAAAAGTGCATTTTTTTTACCCTGGACATAAACTGGGCTACATTCCAATGCCTAATGAAAAACCTGAATCGTGCGTGGTGTGCTCCCCAATAGCTCGCAGGGACTTCGGGGTAAATCTTTCCGATATGTGAATGCACACTTTCCATTTTGGAGGAGAAGCAAGCTAAAAGCCCCCTCTAGAAATGCTCGGAGTCTCTCTCTCCCTATCTTGGAGATGCCAGTGAGGGAACTTGGAACCTTTTGTATGCAGATGCTCTTCCCAGAGCGGCCCCATCCCCTATGAGTTACATCTCACAGTGCTTATGTTTAGTCCCCCATTCAAATGCAAATCAGGGTGGCTGGCTGCTGAGCCACCTGTGCCTCACCTCCCCATGACTCTGCAGATGTGTTCAAGTCACCTTTTGTCTTTAAATTTTCCTGTGTTTTGTTTTTGTTCTGTTTCTCCTGCTAGGTATCCTCTGTACCATTTTTACCTGAGTTGAAAGGTGTGTGTGTGTGAAGAACATTTTGTTTGTTTCTTGGTTTAGCACATTTATATACTGCCTGCAACTAGGTCTCAAGGTGGTTTACAGACATTTTAATCAATTGTTAACCTTAAAATCAACAATTAAAATCAGATTTTAAAAAATTGGCCAAATGCCTGACTGAACTAGTGTGTCTTCAGTGCCCTTCTGAAAGGCCATCAGAGATGGTGTGCAGCTCAAACTTCAACAGGGAGCACATTTCACAGCCCCGGGTCAACTACAAAAAAGGTTCACTGTTGAGTCACTGAGTCACCACATGACTGAACCTCCTCTGACAATCTTAGTTGGTGGCGGGGTTTATGATGAAGAAGGTATTCTCTTTTATTCTTATTCCAGAGCCTGTTCTGGTCATTTTAGGTTCATTTTTAGCAAGTAGTGGGGAAAATCCTGAAGTTTCAAAAAAAATCCTGAAGTTTTGAAGTGTGTACTGACTAACATTAAGCTCAATGGAATGTCTGTGTTGGGGACAGTGACAGCTGGTGAGGTTTGAAGTTGGTGGGGCCAAATTGTTTTTGCACCAGTTTGGGGTATTTTTTGGCATCATTTCCCCCCTCACAGGTGCCCCTAAACTTCACAGCAGGCCAGTCTTTATTTATAGATAACATCTGCCTGACATTCTTTCTGATGGACCTGTTATGGGAGCAAGACCATTCCACTGTGACTGGGAAAAGAAAACCAAGCAACGCGGGAGGGATAATCTGCTCTTTAGAAATGTGCCTTTTCTTCCCAATATGGCAATTGGTCTCTGTGTGCATGGCCCATAACTCACAGAGGAAATTTAACCGATTGGAGAAAAGGGGCTGGACCTAACCAAGATTACTTTATGCCACTGTGCTTTAGGCTGGCTTTATTTTATTATTTTAACATAATGGCTGAAAAATTTGGTTTGCTAAAAGTGCCTGTTGGCTGATCATTTGCCAGCTCATGTTGCCTTTCCTGCCAAGAGGGGCCCAAGACAAGCCAGTTTGACCAGTTTGGCCCTCCTTGTATTGAAAAGACTGGAGCAAGGACACTTTGTCATACAGTTTTGTAATATTTCCTCCCCGCTTGCTCTGCCAACAAGAGAGAAGTCAGAATGCAAAACCAGCAAGAGACTGGACTCAGACATGAGAGGAGCAATGGAAAAGCCAAAAGAAAATCAGGATTAAATAGTAAGTGACTAAGGTCACACAGAAATTTTTCTTTTGATTAATTGATTTAATACAGTTAAGTATTTCATTTCATTTCTTTCTTTCTTTTTGTTGGGAGGCTCTGGCCCCAATTGGCCCTAAAGAGGAACCTCCTCTGGTTGGGGACCTACTGAGGGCTGCATCAGTGTAATGCATCAGAGCAGCTGCAGAATGACTTTAAACAGCTTCCGGGCAGTCACGAAGCACTACCTCTATTGGCTACAGCAGTGTTTCTCAACCTTTTTGGAGTCAAGGACCGCTAAATTCTTTGTGTGGAGTTTCAAGGATCACTATGTTCTTCGTGCACAGTTTCCAGACTCCGGTCCCAGACCAGCAGTTAGCAAAGGGGTTTCAAGTTTACCTATTAGTACTATACTACAGGCATGCACAACTCAAATGACCTGGTGGGCCAAAACTGACCGTTACTTGGCTCATGGGGGCTGAGGTCAATTTTTAGGGTGCTGATTATTAAAGTAACACTTAATCAATTAATTAAATCAAAGTGAAATTAATTAAAATGAATTTAATCAAAATTTAACTTTTGAAGTTCTGGCTCAAAAGAGGGAGGGGGGAAAGGATGAGACATCATGGTTCCCTGGCACCTGAGATTTGTCAAGTCCAGATTTAACATTACTATATTTTTAAAATATGTTGCAACCTTACACTTCATTCTTTCAATTCTGTCTTTTCTTACTCTTCATGTATCTATTTTTCATATAAACATGCAGGCAGGAACTTTTGTCAAGTTCCTATATACATATTATCTTGCTTCTTAAATGCATAAAAATAGTAATTTAATATTGCTTTCAAAATGTTAATATTGCTTTTAAAATAGTACTCTCTCACACACACACAGTACTCCCTCTCCAGTCCCCCCCCCCCATTTGGTAATCCTGCCCGCAAATGGGACAATGCATGTTTGCTACCACTAAACCAGCCTATCATCTTAATTAATAGAAAGCTTAAAACAGGACATCTCATATCATACTGGAAGTCTGGAACCAAACAACATCCAAAAAACCTCCAAGCAGTACACTCACAACTAAAACATGCAGCCCTTGAAAAGGTAATGTTATGGTAATGAACTTTACACATCAATATGGCATTCACCTTAGAAAAGCAAACCACAGGGAATGGGGTGGGAGATTAGCCCTTCATACCACACATTCATATATATCCAGGTTTTTACAACTGTAATGATTTATAGGCAGAAGTTTAAGGGGGAAAAGTGCTATGTACTCAAACGAGTGGGAAAACTTTTAGTGGGTCTCTTCTTCATCCACCTTTCCCTCCCTCTCTCCTCTATTCACCATTTCAAACCTTGCTAGATCCAGCCGCCTCCATCCCCTTTCTCATGATCTCTTTTTTTCACTGTTTTTCTCAATTCACTGACATTGCACTAGTTCTCTCTGCTGCCTGCATGGTTGCTTTTTCAAATCCCAGTTTGTTAGCTTCATCTCCTTTTTGGTAAGTCAGCAGCTCACCCTAGCCACCCCTTTCTTCATCTCCTTCATTCCCCCTCTCCCATTTGACTTCTCAGTTCATACAAATTGTACTTGTTCTTTCCTGTGTTCTTGCTTTTTAAAATTCCATTTTATTTGATCTTCATCCCCTTTTGGTGAGTCAGTCAATGATCAGCCCACCCCTTTCATTCTTCTTATCTCTCCCTTCCTTTTTCATTTGATCAGCACTGTGGCTTACTTTTGTTTGTTTTCTTATCTTTTGCCTGCCTTCCTTCCTCTGTAGTAGTACATAAGAACATAAGAACAGCCCTGCTGGATCAGGCCCAAGGCCCATCTAGTCCAGCATCCTGTTTCGCACAGTAGCCCACCAGATACCTCTGGAAGCTACAGGCAGGAGTTGAGGGCGTGCCCTCTCACCTGACATTACTCCCCTGCAACTGGTACTCAGAGGCATCCTGCCTTTGAGGATGGAGGTGGCCCACAGCCCTCCGACTAGTAGCCGATGATAGACCTCTCCTCCATGAAGTTATCCAAACCCCTCTTAAAGCCATCCAGGTTGTTGGCTGTCACCACATCTCGTGGCAGAGAATTCCACAAGTTGATTATGCGTTGTGTGAAAAAGTATTTCTGTTTGTTGGTCCTAGATTTCCTGGCAATCAATTTCATGGGATGACCCCTGCTTCTAGTGTTATGTGAGAGGGAGAAGAATTTCTCTCTATCCACTTTCTCCACATCATGCATGATTTTATAGACCTCTATCATGTCTCCCGCAGTCATCTTTTTTCTAAACTAAAAAGCTCCAGGTGTTGTAGCCTTGCCTTGTAAGAAAGGTGCTCTAGGCCCCTGATCATCTTGGGTGCCCTCTTCTGCATAACCCTTTTTTAGATGTGGTGACCAGAATTGTACGTAGTACTCCAGGTGTGGCCGCACCATCGTTTTATATAAGGGCATTTCAATATTAGCAGTTTTATTTTCAATCCCCTTCCTAATGATCCCTAGCATGGAATTGGCCTTTTCCACAGCTGCCGCACATTGAGTCAACACTTTCAACGAGCTGTCCACCATGACCCCAAGATCCCTCTCCTGGTCAGTCAACGACAGCTCAGATCCCATCAGCACATACTTGAAACTAGGGTTCTTCATCCCAATGTGCATTACTTTACACTTGCCAACGCTGAACCACATTTGCCACTTTGTCGGCCACTCACCCAGTTTGGAGAGATCCTTTTGGAGCTCCTCACAATCCGTTTTGGATTTCACTACCCAAAAGAGTTTGGTATCATCTGCAAATCTGGCCATCTCACTGCTTACCCCTACTTCTAGATCATTTATGAATAAATTCAAATTTATGAATAATTAGTAGTAGTAAGTTCAGGACAGAGTTTATGCATGCAGCACTCCAGCCAAGCCAAGCACTCCCTCTCACTCGCCCTGCTACCTGTCGTGTGTGTGTGTCTGTGTGTGTGTGTGTGTGTTTCCCCCGCCACGGGCTGCATACCAGTGAAGTCACTCGCAAGTGAGAGACTGGAGAGATTAGCTGGGAGTGACAAAAGGCTGCCTGGGATTCTGGAGGAAGGCAGAGTCCTGCAGCGAAGGCTGCCTGGTTAAAGATTAGCTCCAGAGAACTCCCGGTGACAGCGACCCCCACTGGCTTGAAAGGGTGTGTGTTCAAGGACTGTCAAGGACAAGCACTCAACCCCCTGCAGAGTTAAGAAACAAGACAAAGTGCGGGGCCCTAGGTTAATCCGGCACTGCCTCTTCCATTGTTGGTGGGCAGGGGAGATTTACCTCCCAGCCACAGACCACCACTCAAGTCTCTGCGGTCCTGCAGTGGTCCCCGGACCACTGGTTGAGAAACAGTGGGCTACAGCACTGGGATTGCCTTTTAACTTGTACAACCCCTGATGGGTCTAGCATTCCCAACAGTCCCATATTACACGGGAAGTCCTGTATCTGAGGCAAAAATCTTTTTTCCCATAGGGGAAGCTGTCCCCCTCACCCTGTCTTATTGGCAGGGCCTGGGGCTATCTCTCATCCCTCAGTGCATTTGCATTGAGCCCTTTGAAGTCTGGGTGAAGTCTATATTATAAGGTGAAAGAAACAATAATGTCCACAAAAGAAGCCCCAGTTGCTCTGCAAACTTACAGAGCAAGTGCCTGGGTTTATTTACATCCTGCATGTGGCTAATTATTTACTTATCAAAGGTAAATAGACCCACAGACTCCTGATAACTGACTCACCATTTCTGGCTCTCTCTCTCTCTCTCTCTCTCTCTCTCTCTCTGTAAACCTGGGGGATTCTCTTAATTTTTCTCCTGAAGCTTGCTCTATGTCTCTATATTTGCAGGGGTTCCACAGTTTTGCTCTACCAGTCATCAAACAGGATCTCCATGGGAGAGCAAGTGGAAGGCTATTAACATTAATCTCGGTGGAGCTTGAGGGAGATGTTAACCAAAGCGATTGGTCTGATAGTGTATATACAGACAGTTCATATAGCTAGCAAATATCTGGGATCCATTCTTTGCATTAATGTATATCTCCCTGTGGAAAGGTATTCTAATTTGTGGCTCCAAGTGTGGTCCTCCTTACAAACTTTGTTGGAGAAAGTTGAACAACTGCTGACAGATATGGATATTCCAGTAGTTGCGGATTTCAATGCTAGGGTTGGCCAGAATATAAAGACCTTTATTAAAAAAGACACAGACTAGTTGAGAGGACCTATGGTATCTCACCTGGACCTCCTTAGATAAGATGATTAATAAGTATGGGGTTTCCCTCCTGAATCTGTCTTTCAGTTTCAGGCAGAAGGTTTCAAGTTCCCTCCCTGGTTTCTCCAAGATAGGACAAGTTTTATTTTTTTATAGGACAAGATTTTTTTATTGAAACAACAAACTACCAGAGCATACAGTACGTTACCAAAGCACAATTATATACAAAGTGGTTGTTTGTATATCATATATCTACAAAGATTTACACACAAGGATTTGGTAACCCACAGGGTTATAAAGTATATGCAGGTAGTACTGTAACTCGGGGGTGGGGGATTACAAGGCACATCAGGTAATCGGGGGGCGGGGGGTTACGTCCAATGTCCATTTCCATAATTTGTCCCATTGCTGTTTAGAAGAGATACTCTTGTCTTTTTGCACATAACCATACAAACTTTTCCAGAAGAGATTTACTGTCTCATCTGCGTGAACCTCTTGGTCGCGTCTTCCCTCCCTATTCCTATGCAGGAGCATTGCATAAATGACATACAGGTTTACTAACCTGATTATGAGAAGGGGAACGTTCCAATGCCCTAGTATGAGGGCACCCGTTCCATCACGTTTCCTTGAAGGTTTCTTTCTGGGACCTCAAAAGGAGGTTCTATCGCTCAAATCCGAGGTTAGTTCTTCCCAAGTCTGTTTTTCCAAATCAGGCCACTCTAACAACTTGCTTACTCCCTGCCACACTCTTTTGGCTACCACACAGTCTTTTAAGAAATGTGAATGGGTTTCTCTGAATGTTTTGCCTAGCTCACTAACTTTCTGTTTGCAGGTGATTTTAGGACACTCTTGCTGGTCCTCTGGGAGCCATGGCTTAGCAGTGTTAAGTGGCAGTACTTGGTGCTATAAATGCCACCTTGTTTCCCATAAATGGAAAGGAACCTTTTTCTCCTTAAAGAGAGCGATAGGGTGATTGGGTTGCAACAAGTACTGTGAAATGTGGTGTTTGTAGCGTTTACGTTCTAAATCAGGTTTTAAGAAACCCACTTCTAGAATCTCTCCATAAATTGTTTTCCTTAGCTCCTTAACTGAGGAGGATCCTTAAAATAGATCCGATTCAACCTTCCATTTTTTAAGTGTGCATAACAAATCTCTCAAGTAGTCTGGGTGTTCTCTTTTTAATACTTGTGTGATATTACCGTTGAAAGATCCTTTCCCCCACCATGCTATGCCTCATGCTAACTTTCGCCAACGCAGAACGAAAAGCGGAACCCACGTTTTTTTGCAGGAGGTTGGACATATTATGGACATTCACAAAAATCCAGTTTCCAAAACTGTAGGACATGAATTCAGTTACAAAATAGGGTTGCAGGGCAGGTAGGGCTAGGCCTTCCACTCAACCTCCTTAAATGCTACCGCACGAGCCAAAGGGAAAGACGCCGTGTGCCATACTAGACGGAAGACCTGGCTCTCAACTCTCTGAAGGAGATCGAGTGGAGGAGGGTAGACTACCGCCAGGTTGTGCACCGGGGGTATCAGGTAATTCTGGATGTAAACCGCTTTCTGGTACATGGCAAGGCTCCATTTTTTTCCACATGGTGATTTTAAGCATTACTTTTTCTTCCCAATCTGTCCAATTCCCCCCCCCCCCCCGATTTTTTCCTTAATCCCATATTCAATCCTCAAAATATTTACTGTATCTACCCACTTCAGTTTGGACTCTGGGACCCCTTTGCTTTTACATTCATAGATGGGTAGGCACAAGAGTTGCTGGCGTTCGGGGTCCATTTTAACAAATACACTTTTGTCAGCATTTAATTCTGAGCCTGAGATCTTGCCATATTCCCAGAAGAGGTCTAGTATTACACAGATTTCATTTTCATCCGATAACAGTAATTTAACATCATCGGCATGAGCTACAAATTTTACCCTAAACTCAGAATGTGGTTCTGAGTGGACAGGTGGTTTGGCTATCCCATCACTCTCCCTCCTCCTCCCTCCCAGGAAGATCTTGCAGGGCGGAGGGATAGAGACCGAGAGTCCTCACAGATGGGGTTCTCTCTGAATCCTGATCAGGATCGGATCCAGGGCAAAAACATAAAGTAATGGGCTCAGTGGGCATCCTTGGCGGACACCTGAATGCAAAGTGATCGGGTCACCCTGCCATCCATTAATCTGCGGTGTCACCTTTGCATTCGTATAGAGCAGCTGTATCCAAGTAACAAAGAGGGGTGGTATACCTTTAGCTTTCAACAATGTCCACAGGTAATTGTGGTTCACTTTGTCAAAGGCCTTAACTTGATCCAATAAGAGGAGGTGACCTTTCCAACTTTCATTCTGTATAGAGTAAAAAAATTCTCTCAGCAGACACAATGAGTCTGTCATCTTTCTTCCCGAGATGGCGCTTGTCTGCAAGCTGTGGACCAATTTAGAGGCCACTTTCGCCAATCTATTATTTAGGATTTTGGCAAAGATTCTGTAATCGATATTTGTGAGGGTTATCGGTCTCCAGTTTTGTGGTAAAGTGGTGTCACCTTTCTGGGGGGGGGGAATTAAGAGACCGTCCCCAAAAGACCTATTTAAACACCCATTGTCTAGGACAAAATTAAATAATTTTACTAAGACTGGTAGTAGCTGGTCTGCGTAAAACTTATAGAAAGGCTATGTCAGACCATCAGGCCCAGGGTCCGATGTGTTCTTTCCCGCTGAGATAACTGCTCTGACCTCTTCTATCGTTACAGGATGGGTCAAAGAGCCTTCAGTGAGGGAATAGCCGAGACCATATTCATTCAGACTGCAGAACCTATCTAGATAAGATTGAATGTCCTTTACAGAAATATCCTTCAATGCATACAAGTTTGTATAAAACTGGGCCATGATCTTTAACATATCGTAGGGGTCGGCCTTTAGTGGGCTGCTTCCATCTGATCGCAGGCCTTGGAATGTCAAACTAGATGCATGCATCTTCTCCTTTGCCCACTCCCCCTTTTCAACTACAGACCCTTTGAAGCGATACAGCTTATTTTCTAAACACCTGTGCCGCAGCTCATTTTGAAATGTCCTGATTGTCTCTTTGTAGTGGCGGCATGATTCCACGTCGAAGGCTTCTCCCCTGTTCATCTTATCGACAATCCTCAGATGTTGGGTGATCGCTTTCTGATAATTTTTGACCCCTATCTTATATGTCTGGCTGGTCACTGCCCTAGTACGGCAGCCCACCCTCTTTTAAAATGTCTCCCAGGCTCCCAAAAGATCATCTTCTGCCTCTAATAGCTGAGGGATATGTCGCTTCAGTTCTGATAAAAGGACACCTTTGAGATATTAATCACTTAAAATTTTAGGGTGTAATCGCCACAAGGGCTTACCATGTGGAATTACCTCAGAGAGATTACAAATAAATCCCACAGCCGCATGGTCTGACCATGGGGTGAGTACTAGTTTACACCTGTAGACTTCAAAAGAAGAGGGAGCCCAGAGTCTATCTAGCTGGCTAGCTGATCTCGGGTGGTAATATGTAAATTTGACTCCAGATTTAAATTTATGTCTATACTGCGATTTAAAAATATCTTCGTGACGGACTGGGGAAAAATCAAAATCATTATATACCCCCAAAGCCTTATCATCTAAACCCAGAGTCTCACTCAGAAAATGTTGGAGAGCTTTTTCCTCATTCGTTAGAGAGAGATTTGAGGGGGAGACTGGGAGGCCTCCCGAAAAGGCTTTCCTGTTGCTCAGTAGGACTCTGTTATTAAAATCCTCCATGATCAGGAGGTGGCGCTTGGTGTCACATATATCTTTTAGTTTAGCCCAAAGAACCTTCCTAAGGTGTGATTGTACCGGGGCATATATGGTGCAGAGTCTGAAGGCTCGGTCAAGCCTTTGAGTGGTTGCCGAGCAATATCGCTACCCCTGCATTGCCGCTCCCATCGTAGGACCAGAAGGATGGGCCCACTGTCCATTGCAGTTGTGCCGAAAAGCGGTGGCTCTCATTCTCGAAATGGGTCCCTTGCAGAACATAGATGTGATAGTTCCATTTTGTTAAAAAGTGTAGGATCTCTTGCCTACGATTTGGTGACCTTAATCCATTAACTCCCTTGATTCTTCAGTGCTGCATTCATAATAAGTGGCCTGAAGAGGCTGTTGGCAATCTGTCTCCAATCAATTTAAACTTGTTTGACTTGTAAATATAATCTCATAAGGGTGATTTGTGTTGTGGAATTGAGATCTTTAAATTGGTATTCAGGGTGCCTGAACAGTGTGCCTCTCTTCTTCATCAGATCTTTCTCAGTTTTGAAATTGCCATATGTGCTTCCCCCCCCAAGTTTCTGGAATCTTCCCCCTTATTTACGCCTTCATCAAAGAAAACATTAGACGGGTAGCTACCAATTGCTTGGAGGATGTCTTAGGAAAAAAACCATGTGTTGCTATTGTGATCCCCCACTCCAGGCTTTGACTCTTCCAGTGTACAACATTACCAGCTCACATCCCACACTGAACTTCTGTCTACATGGCTGATGCACAAGTAGGAAAGATCTGTTGGCATATAATACTGTGTCTATGTATCCCACACTACTACAGTGGTACTCAGGGTGGTATACATGGTTCCCTCTCCCTTTATTCTTGCAACAACCCTTTGTGAGTTATGTAAAATCATAATTGCACCTTTAAACTTGCCGTCAGAATAGTTTAAAAATAGGAAGACAGTGGCTAACATCCATACTACATCCAGGGGTGAGTTTTGATAATTTTCCCCTCCCTCTGCAGCCAGCTGTGCCTCCAAAACTGCTGAGGGACCCTCATGGACATAGTTTTGGGATGGCTGCAGAGGGAAGAGCAGATAGTTGAAGATCATCCTCTTCTGTTGTGTGATGGAAAATACTGGAAAATGCATTAGTCTGGATGTTAGTCAGAGAATTTGTCTCTCCACACTTCCAGTTCATGCTTCTGAGGGAACAACTACACATGATGATGGGAGAACTGTCATAAGTCTCCTCCCCCTCCCTTAAAAAAAATGGATAGCAGCCATAGAGTTATGAGCAACCTGGCTCACATTGGGATCATAGTGCTAGGGGAAAAGGATTTGGTTCCTGATTTGAAATTGCCTTCCCCTCAAACTGATATATGCCTCGCAGGAGTATCATCTGAGTGCTTGAAAACTCCCCCCCATGGAGTTAATAGCAGCATGATGGTGGTGAGGATTATAATCAGAAAAATGGCACAGATTAGTCCTCCCCTCTCCACACTGCAATTCCAGTGAGAAGTGGGGGCATGACTGCTATTCAACTTCTTAACAAATGAAATACAGCAGATCCAATTGCAGATCTCTTATTGTCATGTCTAGTTTGGCTCTATCTGGAATGCAGGTTTGAAACTACTAGGGCTGTGTGAGTCAAGCAAGGCTATAATTACTGGGATAATTCCAGGCTGGACATCTGAAGGGCCTCTTGAAATTTCTCTTACACCTTTGCTAATTCAAGGACTTATCATTGCATCAATCACATATACAAGCTTTTCTTTCAATTTTAAGCCACTTTTTTCCTAACCCATTCTCTGTTGAGCTTGTTTTTCCCCCCTCATCAGCACAGGTCTCTGTTAACCTTCCTCCCTTCCCCCACTCCCGCACTCCATCACACAAGCTGCATTCTCCCTTACTACTCTCTGCTTTATACCCTAAGGCAGGGATCCTCAACGTTGGGCCCCCAGATGTTCTTGGACTTCAGTTCTCACAATCCCCAGGCCCAGTGGCCTTTGGCTGGGGGTTATGGGAGTTGAAGTCCATGAACATCTGGGGGCCCAACCTTGAGGATCCCTGCCCTAAGGGGAAGGGCTGCATGAACCATTCTTCTAAGTGGTCTCTGTCCATCACACAGATGGGCTCATCTTTTTTCCTCTTTCCCCAGACCACAAGCCTCTCTGCTTTGCTATATCTTTCTTTCTCTATTTCCCATTCCCACATTCTCTTTTGCCCCTCTGTTTGCCACTTAACCACTCCCATCTCTACTCCTCCTTGCTGCACTCAGTGGTGGTGACAGCACAAAAGGGTTTCTGTGCCCCAGCACTTTATGCACTGAGGGAGTCTCTGATGCAGTTGGGCTTCACAGCATGGCTTGCTCTACTGGCTGCAACAGCTGGAAAAGCTTGTGCCAGCTTTACCAGGGCTTAGAGAGCCCAGGTGGAGTGTGGGGCCCAGGGCAAATCAGCCAGTGCGGGGCCCCCTTCCAGCTAATTCTAATGTGGCGGTCGCTCTGCTTGCCATGTCTTAAGGATAGCCCTGAGCTTTACCATAAACATCTGAATCCACGGAGTTAGACCATTGTGGATGCAGTGATGCAGGAGTTCTGCCCTCCACAGGCTTTTTCTTAGAGGTGGGAAAGGGCCACAAATAGGTTTTGAAACTAACCCTATACTGCAAATTGTGATAGTTACATAAGGAACTCTTATTTATTATGTATTATATACTTGTAATGAGATGTCATTACAAAAGAGAGAGGAGAGATTTTAAGCAGTGAAGAAACAGTATATAGAGTTTTATATTCTACCTTTTAACCTTGGCATTCAGTGTGGTTTACAGATTAAAAATATTACATCCACAACAAACATTACATAAGAGAAGCTAGTTTTGCTTCCCTTCAGGAGCTTCCTTGACCTTCTCCTTTCTCCCCAGGGGCTACTCGGTAGCTGTACACCCTAAGGGGAAGGGCTGCACTAACAGTTCTTCTCTAAGTGGTCTCTGTCCATCACACAGATGGGCTTCGCACATGCGTGAAGAAAACTTCAGGAATATTCAAAGCTTTTCTTTTTTCTGGTTTCTGATTAGTAGATAGGCTCCTCCCCTACAGCATCTAGCTAACGTGCTCCGCATCGCCCTCCTCAGTACTAGAGTCTGCCCTGACGGCTCCACAGTGGGGCAGGATGGGTGGGTGTGTGACAGCACAGATGACCACCTGAAGAACTCCAGTTACAGGTAAGCAACCTGCAGTTCTGTCAGGCCAGTGTTGGTCTCTGTGGGAGCTGATGTTATATGCTCCCCTGGTCAGGGTGCTACCTCTTCTGTTTCCTCTCAGGGCACACAAATCTTAAGTAGAAGGCAGAGGAAGTGTTGCCCAAACCCAAAGAGTTCATTTCATGTTAATATTTATAGTATACATTTCCTTCCAAAAGGAAGCCTAAAGTGGCTAACAACAAGATACAGGCAAATACAATTATACCAAAATATAACTCACATACTCTCTTTCATGGGTAATGCTTATAATGTTCATAAAAATAAAAAAAAGATAATGCTCTGCCTATTCCCGTCCAAGTTTCAAATGTGACAGAATATTGGAAACCGGCTTTCCCCCCATATATGTGTTTGTTGAGAAGGCAAAGACATTTAATGGGTGGGGTGTTGGCTTCAGGGTGAAGGGGCAGCTCCAGTTTTCCCCCTTGCTTTTTGGCCTAACTTACTCATCATCTGCTCCAGACCCACTTCTGCCTTTCAGCAGGTTTGCTCTATTCCTTTCTCCTCTAGCCTTTTCCCCAGCTCCTTGGCCTTCTGTCAGTCACATCCACATCGCAAGCAGATAAGTCTGTACTGCTGCTCTAGCTATTGGATGAAACAGTAAAAAATAGACCTAGGGAGAAAGCTGTATGAGTAGTGGAGGGGCAGTGCAGAGAGAAGATGGAAGGTGAGAGGAAGGTGTTGGGAGAAAGTAGTTTGTCTTTGTGTCTCTATTTCAAAACCTGTCTAAACCCAAACATAGAAAATAAGAATGAGAAGATATTTTCCTGTCCCCAAAGGGCTCACAGTCTAAAAAAATAGACTGTAGACACCAGGAACAGCCACTGTGGGATACTGTGTTGAGGTTGGACAGGGCCAGTTGCTCTCCTCCTGCTAAAGATAAAGAGAATCATCCCTTTGAAAGGTGCATCTTAGCCCAGTTAGCAGAGGTTTATACCTATTTAAACTATTAAACTATTAAATAGTTTATTAAATTATGAAATATTAAATGATCACCTATTTAGTTAGGTGGAATTGTAACAATAGGCACATTCATGGATAATCAAACTCATAATGATATACATAGCTAGCTAACAAAGGAACTTCCAAATTTAGAGGCAGTATATCTTAGATCACTAGAGGTAGTGATGGCTCTAACCACCTTGCCTTGTTTCTGATTCCCTTGGAGCATTTGACTGACTATAAGATGGACACTTTTATTTGAACTATTGTGGCAATACTTTCCTCTGTGTGGCAGTAGAGTTTGTTGTGAGGTATTTCAAAGAATCCCAAAATGTGTGATTACACAATTCCTGCTGCTAGAAGATGGGGTATATGAAAGGTTGGGACAGCTAATACTGCATAGCAGGCAAAAGTTAAGAACAGAATAGCAGAGCTGTGAATGTTTGGGATTGAAAGGAAATCCTAGGGTTATTTAGTGGGGGCTGACTATTTTTTAATTACTATAGCAAAACATTATTCTCAGAAAAAGGAAGATTCATGGATGGAGCTTTGCTTTCATGCTTCTTGGGATACTGATCTTCATAGATGTGTTCAGGAATGAATTTCTCCCCAAGGATAGCACACTCTGGGTTCTGCTATATAGTGAGGTGGGTCTCACGATAGGTGAGACCCGCCTCCAAAGGATTTGCAGGGAGAGCGGGCTAAACCCCACAGACGATCATTGAGCCCTCCCCAGGCAGCCAGATCAGCCGCCCACTCCGCGTGACGGAGCCCGCAGGGGCTGTGGGGATCGGGCTGTGCGGCCCCCGGAAGTTCCAGCATTCTCTGCACGAGTGCGCAGAGCATACTGGAGAGACCCCCAAGCTGGGAGGCTGCTTTTTAGCCTCCCGGTCGGAGGTCTCCTCATGAGTTGCTGCAGCGTGGAGCCGCACCACAGCAATACACAATCATAGAGCCCAGGTTAGCGGAGCACTTGCTCTACTAACCTGGGCTTAGGAGAGGGCTCTGTAAGCGGGTAACCCGCTTGAGAGCAACCGGGCTTGCCTGCGAGCCCGGTGGTTCTCACGGTCTCCAGAAAGCAGGCTAGGCTCCCTTTGCCCGCTTTTTGGCAATCGTGAGATACTATAGTGAGATACTACTCAATCGTGAGATACTACTCAGTATCTGGGTATAGTATCTGATCATCTAGACAGTGCAGTCTAGATGGTCCTTTACTTGGACCATTTAGACTGCAATGTGGGATGGTGAGGGAAGCCATAGGCATCGGTTCCTGGATCTGATGTGACCTTTTGAAATGTTCTTGATTGTTCTGCATGCTGGATAATGAAACAGGCAAAATATAATGATTCCAGGCAGTCTGTGATGGAGTTGAAAGGAAGTGAGAAGTCTTTTTGGCAAGGACAGAAACCTCATCTAGTTTTAGGAACAGAAGGAGCTGTGATGTGCACAGTAGGCAGAGTGAGTTGGGTCCCAGGAATTAGAGAAACAAAGGGGCAGGGAGCTCAGTGGCAAACTGGTAGTGTTCTGAAATAATAAAGGAACTCGACAGAAGAATATGTGGAGAATTGATGATGAGGGATAGAGGGGCTAATAAGGTACAGGACTCAAGGACAGGAGAACTATGTGCAGGATCCAGACTAGCATTTGGAACATAAGTCCTTTTCTTCATGTAATACCTTTATGATATATCCCAAATTGGGATGTGTCATAAGGGCACCGCATGAAGAAAGGGACTTCTGTTCCTGGCTAGCTCTTGTTCTAGCAAAAAATGTTGAGCAGCTGTGTGCAGAAGAGGATTCGCTAGGTGCCCGTGGAACAGCCAAGTAATGGGTGACTCCATGAGGTGGTAACCAAGTGGGTAGCATTGGAGGCCAAGGGGAGCACATTGGCTCAGGAATCCAGGAGCAGCTAAAGCCCAAAATGTGTCCTGAGGGGACATTCTAATCAGCCTTCCTTCTTGGCTAGGGAAGTTCCAGGGAATCTCAAAAGATCTCATTGTTTTGTCTGCTGTATTGCACTACAACACAATAAGGCTCTCCACATGAGCACTGTGGAGAGCCTTAGAGGGTTCTGCGGGGAGAGCTGGCTTGGCTCGCTCTCCCCACAGATAAGAAGAGAGTCCGCCCTGGGCGGCTGGATTGGGCGCCCACACGATTACCGACTCCGTCATGGAGCCAGTTGGGGCGGTGGGGATCGTGTGCCATCTGCCCCCTAGATGTCCCAGAATGCCCTGCGCAAGTGCACGGGGCATTCCCTAGCTACAGCCCTGCTGGGGAGCCCCCCTGATGCTGGGAAGCTTGTTGTGGGGTGTGTGTGGGGTGTCTCCTCCCCTCCCAGGTTGTGGGGGGTGTCTCTTCAGCGGAGCACTTACCCTGCTAACCTCATTTAAGGGGGCCACTTTAGAGGGCTGGCTGCCAGGAGCTGTGTGGCTCCCGTGGTGGCACATGACCAGCCAAAACAGGACTGGGCTCCCTTACTCCTGTTTTGGCTGGTCATGGGAATAGCCTCAATGAGTGAATAAGATGATGCAAATGGAGTGGTTGGCTGTGCAAATGTGAACTCACACCTAGTAAACTAATCAGCATTTTAATGGGTAAGTCTCTGAGTTCCTGTCTTTTGATAAGGAGGGAATGTGCATTCCTGGAGCCTTATCTGATGTCCCTGCTGAGATAACTGGCTTTTAGCTCATTTGAGGCCTCTAAGGAGGGGAGGTAAACCAAAGGAGGGTCAGTCATGCAGAGAGACCTTGAACAGAGAGTTAACTGTTGTGAGTTAACTTCAGGAGTCTACTCAGGCATCCTAGCATGGGGAAGGTGTGAGGCAACCTCCCTTTCAATCTGGCTCCTTTGCAGCTGCTAAATCTAGGGGTAACTGTCCCACTGCCTACTGAGTGACTGTTCCTCAATATGCCAACAAACAGAGAGCTCATGATGCTGTGAGGCTCCTGAGGATGTCAGAAGTGAGACCCATATGCCTGCAGTCCCAAAAATAGGCAGAGAGGCTTCTCCCTGCTTCTCAGCTGGCATGCGGGAGGAGGGGGTTAAAAGAAGCAGCACCTGAGGCAAAGGCTGCTCCATCTACTCTTGTTTCTTGAGCCATTTTAAACCGGCTCATGCATCAGCTGAGAAGTGGGGGAAGTGGCTCTTTGAACCTCCCATGCTTCTCAGCTGATGTTCAGGGAAGTTTAAAGTTTAAACAGCTGCAACAGTGAATTGTTTAGCTAAGGAATCTAACCTCACTTTGGGGGTGCAGAAGAGGGCAACCAAGATGATCAGGGGTCTAGAGCACCTTTCTTATGAGGCAAGACTACAACACCTGGGGCTTTTTAGCTTAGAAAAAAGACGACTGCGGGGAGACCTGATAGAGGGCTATAAAATCATGCATGGTTTGGAGAATTTGGAGAGAGAGAAATTCTTTTCCCTCTCACACAACACTAGAACCAGGGGTCACTCCATGAAATTGATTGCCAGGAGGTCTAGGACCAAAAAACGGAAGTACTTTTTCACACAACGCGTGATCCACTGGTGGAACTCTCTGCCACAGGACGTAGTGACAGCCAACAACCTGGATGGCTTTGAGGGGTTTGGATAACTTCATGGAGGAGAGGTCCATCAATGGCTACTAGTTGGAGGGCTGTGGGCCACCTCCAGTCTCAAAAGGCAGGATGGCTCTGAGAACCAGTTGCAGGGGAGTAATGGCAGGAGAGAGGGCACACCCTCAACTCCTGCCTGTGGCTTCCAGCGGCATCTGGTGGGCCTCTGTGAGAAACAGGATGCTGGACTAGATGGGCCTTGGGCCTGATCCAGCAGGGCTGTTCTTATGTTCTTATGGGTTAGCTCAAGCACTCAAGTATAGCAGTTTCTGAGGACGTTACCCCCGCGATGTTAGAGAGCCTCTTGAATTTTATTTCTTGGACTTTTCTAGCAGTGTAATCTATGCAAAATGACTTTGCTCGATCAACAACGGACCTCACCTACTAGTAATAAATAAACTGCATGAAACACAAATGCACAGGTGACACATTTTGTGGATTTTTGCATAACGTCCCTTTAAAGAAACATATATCACTATTTGGAAATGAAGGATTTTAAAGGGGAATGGATCAGTCCATGTATGCTGCAGTTATCAAATTTGTGTTTACTTCATGTTGTAATGTAATTCCTGTCTTCCTGAATAGGGATGTGGGTTGAGGGCGGGGAGAGGGCAGTGGGGGCGGGGGTTCCCCTTAAGGGGCAGGGAAGCCACTGCCTACCTGCCAGCCCCTGCCCCACCACTCTTCTTCCACTGGCACTCTCCTCAAAAGTAGGTGCATGGGACTGCAGCATCCCTCCCTGCACCCTGGTCTGTGTCACCACACAAATGGCCGATGAGCATGGCACATCGGCCATTTGCATGGCAACACAGCCCAGGGCGCAGGGAGGGACGCTGCAGTCCCACACATCCACTTCTGAGGAGAGTGACAGCGGGATCGGAGGGGCAGGGGCTGGCAGGTAGGCAGTGCCTTCCATGCCTCTTAAGGGAACCCCCCACGTTCGAACCGGTTTGGACGGAACCGGTTCGGCACTCCAGAAAAGGAGCATTGGACTGCTTCTGTGTACATCCCTATTCCTGAATGATTAATCTTTTGCTTAATTTACTTTCTTGCAACATCCAATGAACATCCAAGATAGCATCCTTCAAATCCTCAAGTTTGAAACACAGCTTTGTATAATAAGGCATATTTATTCTCCATGTCATATTAATGCTGTTATCCACTTCTTAGTCCAGGCTCTGGCCATAGGACGTGTAGGAATTTAAGAGTGGATGAGGTTTCTCACTTGATCCTGTAAAGACTTGCCTAAATGAAGGGGAAAAAATTGGGTAGCCATCTGGCAATTGGTGTGAATGTTTGCTGTGATGCCATATTGGTTTTGACCAACGTGTATTGAACCATACTGTGGTTTTAATTTTAATTTTATTTTTCCCATTAAGGTGGTACCGAACAGAATGTGTTCATTGAATTCCTCATAACATCTATCAATAGGAACTTGTTTAATTATTTTATCTGAATATTGGCTGAGTAATGCGATTTTCTTCTGTTAAACTGAGAAAAAATCCATTGCACTCAGATTTTTAAGGCTTTTATTCACTCTTTTTCACTTTGGGATTTGCTGATATATATCTGATCTGTAATATATATTAAGAAGTAAGTAATGTCTAGAAATTTTATTAATTATTTGAGGTAAAATTGTATGATTCCGTTTTTTAGCCACATGGTTTATTATGAATATTTGATTTTATTTATTAAACACTTAACACACTATAAACATGCCCAAGTTTCAATTTTACTGTGTTAACATTTCTTTCAGATTCTACTGAGTAGCTATGAGCAAGGCATGGGAAAGTATTCAAGAGATACCACTGAGCAGACTCCCGAGTACGTCTATAGAAGCCGATATTTCTAGGTGCATTATATGTCAAAAACCAAATAAACAAGGACAGAAAACCATTACATCAGAAGAGGAAAGAGAGAAGGTATATTTAGCAGCAGAAACCTGCAATGATGACATTATCATAGAATTAATTCTCTTGGGCGTGATGTAGAATTTGTTTACCACAGCACAAATCATTGTTACAAGTCTTACATGCTTAACAAAACCCTGGAAACACCCAAAAGGCAAAGATCTAATGATAATTTACAAGAGGGAGAAAAGCAAGACACAGAACAAGAAACATGGCCGAAAAAAAGACTACAGGCAAATATCTCTACTAGAAATCCACCATCCCCTACAGCTAACCCCTGTGAGCTCCCATGTGTTGTGTGTGGCAAGAAGTCACATAATAAAATCAGAGAGAAGCATTGTATTTGTGAAACATCTAGGGTATCCACCTTTCTTCATGCAACTTTTTTCTACAAAGATGATCTTTATACCAGGACATGTGTCCTTGAGGATGAATCCACAATGTTTGCAGCTAACTTTACAGCCTTCCCTGCTGGACCATTGTGGCACTACCCAGGCTTTTAATCAGATAGTGGGGCTATTCCCATGATCAGCCAAAATCAGGCTAGGGGAGCTTAGCCCGATTTTGGCTGATCGTGGGAGCCACTGGGCTTGCAAGCGAGCCCGGTGGCTCCCAGACAGTTAACCCACCTAAATACCCTCCCCTAAAACCGGGTTTGCGGAGCGAGTGCTCCGCAAACCTGTTTTTTTTTAATCGTGAGTTTTTTAATCAGCTCCGTGCCACAGCTACTCATGAGGAGACCCCTGGAAGGGAGGCGAAAAGCTGCCTCCAGGCTCTGGGGGTCTCGCTAGCATGCCCTGCGCTGAAATTCCTACAGGTCCAATGGCCAGGGACTGGACTATCTCCAGATTATAGTGCTTTGATAATTGTCTCCATATGTTATAGTTTCATCTTATAAAGAAATACGGCCCCAGCTACATAGGATTTAAATGAATGCCCAACCTCGGTTGTCATGATTGGGATGGGAACAGAATAAGGTATATATAGAGAGAGTGCTCAGAGAATAAATTTGTACCATTTCTAACTTTATAGTATTTGCCATTCTCTCACACTTTGGTACCATCAATCATTTGTAATAGCTTTTTTTTTTAAGGCTTGCAAATAACAAGCACTTGGTGCAGATATGATGTCCATGAAAGCCTTTTAACAAAAATCTGGTTGGTGGGTGCCATAATTAACTCAACTATTTACTTGTATTAATGCCATTGGCAAAACCTCAGAAAGCCTGCAGTTCTAATAGAATGATTCCGATTCATAAGAAGTTGTTGAAGGGACATGAAAAATTACAGCCCCATATACTTACCCTTTTCTTTGCAAGTGTTATTTGTGAATGATAGTTGATAATTTGGCTGAGTACAGAGCTGGCATCAGTGACTGGCATGGTTGGACATCTTCTATGGGCGATATCCATGCAGGAAGCTCACTGACAACCAGAGTTCTGTGTTGCTTCTCCTCTTCACTTTCTCTTTTCCTTAGAGTGAGAAGATGGGGAGCAAACAAGTGGACAGTGAGGAAGAACTACTGCCATCACTCACCTGTATTCTTCCCCTGAGAAAATGATGGCAGCTGAGTGAGCAGGGGTCATGGTGAGGAGAGAAAGCAGCGATGGCTGCTCACTTTCTTGCCCTCAGTTGCCACAATGTGGAAGATCTACCCTCTGTAGTTTAAGGGAGTCTTGCCCAAGGGCCCACAGAGAGTTGATACTGATCGAGGGTGAGAGACTATAGCAGGCAAAGGTAAAGCACATAAATCAGTATTTCATTCTAGACCACCTGGTTACTAAATATGAAATGAAAGATGGCCTCTAATTGTGTGTCACATTTGTGGACATAGCATCCACCTTTTTGATATGATCGGCAGGAGAAGGCTCTGGCTTAACCAGCAGAATAATGAATATTAGTTTAATATTGATAAACTTTTGGTTTATCCATGGACTTGGGAGAAAGGGTTTGAGATTAGAGCAGGCTTTAATAGTGAACTTTGACACTGACATCATTGCTGGTGGTGGTAGACCAGTTTTGTCCCTTTTTCTGTTTAACTTTTCTGTAACAACATTATTGGCCACCTCTAGCCTCAATATTTTCTTACTATTAATACCATGTATAAGTGACCTGTTTTGTTTATATGCAGATGAGATGAGAGAGCCCTGGTGTCTACTATTTTGGGAGAGGACACAGTTCTTTAGCCTTGGATGATTTTTGGAAGAGAGCTTTTACTGTTAAACTATTTATGACAAAGAGATTGAACCTCATAGCTGGAAAACTGACACTGCTAATATCATGCAGCATTAGCGGCACCTTGCATAGCTTAATTGTTTGAGTCACGCTGAGTCCTTTTTAAGGCTATGACTGCATTGATTACAGTTACCTCCCTTTCTAATAGATCAGGCTAGCTACCGCTTGCCTTGGCTTTTGATCACCCCATACCATAGCAAAACACCCAGTAGGGTGTTTAGACTTGTCCTGCCTATATGAGGCAACCATCTCTGTTCCCCTGGACGAATGTTCTCCTTCCTGGATACTCAAGGCCAATTTCACAGCTACTTGTGACTATAAGGATACCGCCAAGAATTCTTGGGTAATTTGCTTCTGTGTTTTGTTTTCTTTGGACTGTAATTTACATCATCTCTGACCTTTGGCTATTGTATGCTGATAGTTCAAAAACAAGTTGCCTGACATTGCAGCCAAGTCTTCACTCTGGAGCTGGAAGAAGGTAAATTCTGCAGTGTGCCTTTCTGCACACTGAATCTGCACTTTCTGCACAAAGAATCCTTTGGAAGGCAGAAGTCCTGCAGGTGTAGCTTCTCCCTTCACAGTAATGGTGAAAATACGCTTGCTGGATGTTGACCTGTATCCTATAGAGCCTTGTCCCTTTGTAATATGGTGACCCTAGGCTTGCTTGCTTACTTGCTAATTCATTCATTCGATTTCTATACTGCCCTTCCAAAATGGCTCAGGGCGGTTTACATTAAAAAACAATTAAAATAAATTAGCAGTTTAAAACAGAGGTTGTAAAACACCATAAAACAAGAACAGTTAAAACATTCAAAGCAGTTTAAAAACCTTGAAAAACCATGTTACAATGTTAAAACCGTTTACAACAGTTTAAAAACCCTGGAAGGCCAGGCCAAACAGATAGGTTTTGAGGGCTCCCCTGAAGGCCAATAAAGAATTCAGATCACGGATTTCTGCCGGGAGTGCATTCCACAGCCCAGAAGCAGCTACAGAGAAGGCCCACCTGTGAGTCGCCACCGGACGCACTGGTGGTAGCTGGAGACGGACCTCCTCTGATGACCTTAACATGCGGTGAGGATCATGCAGAAGAAGGTGCTCTCTAAGGCTTGAGTGATTCTTAAAATTTCAGCCAGTGCAGGGATTAGAAATGACCAAGGAGGATAAATGCAATGTGTAATAGACAAACTGGCAGTAATGGGGGATGGCAATCCTGTGTTTACAGGGAGAAGAGCTTGTCCTATATACATCTATTACATATCCCACATGAGATGTGTTGCAGGTAGGGGTGTGCCTGGAACTGGTTCGGAGGCCCTTTATGGGCCTCTGAACCGGTTCAACAGCAGGTGTGCTCACTACTTCCGGTCACATCCGGACAACAGCACAATTGAGGTGGCAAGGAGGTATACTGCTGCCCTGATGGACATTTGGAAAACCGAGCACTGGTGGGGGAAATGCAGCACGGGGTGTGTAAGTGCACCCTCCCCCACCTTAAAGTTAGACACCCCTCACCATCGAACCAGCCCATGCACATCCAGTTCTGTAAACATCCCTAGTTGCAAGTAGTGAAATGCCTCAGTGTATATTTTTTATTGTCAGTAGGATTGTGGATTCCTGTCCCCTTATGTGTGTTTGCAATATATACTAGCTGACCCCGCACAGAGCATCTGTGTGGTCGTGCACAGAGCCGGTGGCATCCCGCCCACAACCTTCTCTCTCGCTCTCTCCACCCCCACAGCCCTCTCGCTTGTTCTTTCCACCCCCCAATCCTCTTGCTCGCTCTCTCCACCCCCACAACCCTCTCGCTCATGCTCTCCGCCCCCCACAACCCTCTTGCTCTCGCTCTCCAACCCATAACCCTCTTGCTCGCACTCTCTGCCCCACGACACTCCCGCTCACTCTCTCTGCCCCCACAACCCTCTCGCTCACTCTCCCCCCCACAATTCTCTCTCTCTTTCTCCTGTGATTCTCTTTCTCTCCTCAGTCTTTCTGTCTCTGTCTCGCAGTCCTTGCTTCCCACTGCCGCTGCCAGGGCCTGTCGCCTGCTCGCCTGCCAGCCTCCGAGCTCCCTGCTGCTTCATGGCATGGCGCAGCCAACTGCCTGCTGCCTGCAGCCCCCAGAGCCAACTGTCCAGCTCCCAAAGCTGCCCCCCCAGCCTCTGAGCTCCCTGCCACTTAATGGCATCCTCAAGCCAACTGTCAAACTGCTTTCCAGCCGCCCGCCCAACTCCCTGCCACTCCAGAACTCTCTTCCCCCTCTGTCAGCCAATCACCTCCTCCCCCTCTGCCAGCCAATTGCCTCCTTTCTGCCACATCCCCACGCATGGCCCATCTTGGAGAATTAATTATATAGATAATCCCAACATCGAAAATGTCCATGTGGGGGAACTGATCCTGGCATTAATGAGATACTGGGTTTAAAATGTGTATTACTATGTACCAAATATTCTCTTAAATTCCTTGTCCTTCTATATGTAATGAGTGGCTTTACCTTACAAGTAGGTATGTCCTGTAGAAGATGTCAATACTGATAAATATGTATTTTTAAAAAACTATACTCATGGAGTCAAAGGTCAAACTACAAACCACAGATTTGGGTGTGGATTTCCAATTCCTAACCCTGAGAAGTATTCCCTATAACAAGGATTCCCAGATGCTGATGACTACAACTCCCATAATCCCCAAGCAAAAACCATTGCAGCTGAGGGTTCTGGGAGTTGTAGTCAACAACATCTGGGAACCCCTGTTAGAGAGAACACTGACCCTGAGTAGTTATTTCCTATTAATGGTGAGAGCTTTATTCTTGGCAGCTTTTACTGTCTCCCTTGGATAGCCTCTGGACGCTAAATTGGCCTCCAACTTATCTGCCTCTGACAAAAAATGGGAACTTTCAGAACAGTTCCATCTCAAACATAAGAACTGACCATAGGGTAAGTTGTTCCTTATGTGCTTAGGATAAGGTTTATCATATCATAAATGTGTATTTCTGTCTGTGGATTTCTTATAAATAGCGGTATTCAGAGTTTCTCCTCGTTAGATACAAAAACATCCAAATTCATGCATTTTAGATCCTATTGCAACTCAAATATAAAATTAGAATCTCTATTGTTAAACCAACTATTAAAATATCTTAATTGTTCCACATCGCCCTGCCATAGGACAAATACATCATCTACTGTATATAACACCACCAAAGAATCAAAATTTCTGTGAGAAGATGTTTACTCTCAAAATTATCCATACATAATTTCACTACTTCCAGTTAGAGTTGCCATGCCCCCCCAAATTGCAGGTGTTACCTGGATTTTAAGCACCTCAATCAGATAGCTTAGCCAACCCATATCCACCGGATTCAGCTTTCATTTTTGTTTTTAATGCTAAGCTCTAGCCCTTGTAGAAGCAGAGTTATGGAGCAAAATGTGCAGTCACTATTCTGCACAAAAACTATTTTCAAGCCAATTTACATAATATGCGAATTAGGCACCCAGATGTGGAAAACCAGAATATGGCAACCCTACTTCTGGTGCCATGGTGGACCCCATGGCTATTCTTTTGGTTTGCAAATAATATGTCCCATTAAAAGAGAAATAATTTTGAAATAACACCATCTCTGCCAAAGACGTAGTGAAATGAGCAGGTGGGTATGTTTTATTCTTTTGTTAAGCACATTTTCAATGGTCACAAGTGCCTCTTGTAGTGGGATACTCGTATATAAATATTTATATCTGAAGTGACCAAAATATCTTCTTCCTGTACATGAACAATTGTAGATAATTCGTTAATAAAATCTGCTATTTTTAAAAACCCTTTGTACCACTGAGGAGATTATACATATGAGTATGTATGATTTCCTCAGTGGTACAAAGGATTTCTTGCAAATAGTCCACATATTCCTGTGGCTTTCCTCCATACAGCAACCTGGCTCGATATAGAGCCCCAGTGGCTGGTACTCTTGTGAGAGAGCAGTTGGTGGGAGAAGGGGTTGTTTTGTTGTCACACATTATTAAAGACCTTGCTCAGCAATTTTCTCCCCTCCCCTCTGATGGTTCTTCCCATGAGTTGTGAGGGCCTGGCACTCTCTTGAACCCCTGGTCGTCATTTGTTTTCATCACATATGTTGGACGGCTCCTTTGACTGGAGCACTGCTGACCCTGGTGACCAGCCCTGCTCATGAGTAAACCTAGGCACCACAACCCCCCCAAGGGAAGTGACTAGGCTCCCCTTCCACAACCTTCCAGTGGGGAAAAAAAAACAGAACTTGGCTGCTCAAGAATCCCTGGTAGGGACTGCCTTTTTAAACCCGACCCTGAGCACACACATCCAGGTACCATCCCCAGCCATTTGTCCCCTTCCCGCTGCTGTGATGGGGTGCCCTGCTCATGTTACCACCTGCAGTGTTTGTGCTTGTGCACATACATCATTGTCACTTCATTCCCGGGGAGCAAAGCACTTAGTGCCCGTCCTGTCATCCTGCCCCCTTTCCCTCCTGCTTGCCAGGTGCGAGGAGCAAGGATCAGAGTGGGAATACCTCTTCCTGTGTGACTGTGCTGCTTGAGAGGCTGACAACCTTGGGATGGGACATGGCAGCATCTCTGTTGCTGGGCAACTCCATAGCTGGATAGGTGACAGGAGGGGCGGGGTTGCTGCTTGGAGAGGTGGCCAGTGAGAAGCACCACAGCCATGGAGCAGCTGCATTCCCAGGTGGGTCTGAGCCACCATCTCTATGATTGCAGTTTGAAAACCAGCACAAAACTGTGGTTGTGGCAGCATCTGAGATTGGATGTAAAGCTTCGGCGGTCAAACTGGAGGTCTCAGCAGTGAACCTTTGTGCAAACTGAAGGTTCCAAGTAAAGTTTGGCAAGCCAAACCACAGGTTGCTTTTGGCTCAAAACCACAGTCTCACAAATTTGGATGTAATGGAGTTCCAACCTCTACCATGTTTAACTCTGGTTTCATGTTATGTCTGAATTTGGCCACTCAGTCTCTCCCAAAAACTCCCTGTGTTACCTTTTTGCATTTTCACTTTAGGGCACATTAGACCTGTATTCCTTTTTAAATATTTGCAGTTCAGGGGAATGCATGTGACTCTTCTGTTTCTTGCTTTAGGTATTTTTGAGAGTTAACTATGTAACTTTAGGATTTTTTAATTGTATATGTTCATTATTTTGAGTATACATTGGATGGTAGCATTACTGTCCCTTAACACTGATAAATTATGAATCTAAACAAAACCCCATTGACAGACCTTATGGCAGTTTTGCTATTGGCTTCATTAGAAAGAGGATCAGATTCTTCTTCACACTGTTTCATTTCCAGATTCATGTCCTTGAGTCTGACACCTATTTCCTGTAAAGTCCTTCTACTGTGTGTATAGAGAGTTGCTTACTTCTAATGGCAATACTCTATGATTTTCCAATTTCACTGTGTATTTCCCACTCTTTGACTGAGGCAGTTGAGGCTCTAGCTGTGGTGATCATCTGGGTTAGGAGAGTGTTTTCTCAATAGAAATGAAACTAGTTATCAAAATATTAGTGTGCAGTCTTCAAAAGACTTTCCAGGTTTTCTTGATGGAAAACATTGTAATAGTTTTCTTTTGTGCTTTTGTATTTTCCAAAGTATGGAACTTAATCAGAGCCTTTTTGTGATGCAACATTTGTAGCTAAATGGCCAGATACAAAATGGAGACAATATATGTGGCAGATCTTGCAATACAGCCATCCCTCGCCAACTGCGAAGGTTCTGTTCCTGGAAAACCTTGTGGTTGTCAAATTTGTGGTTGACAAGGCATTATAACCCATGAGAAACAAGGGGTTAGGGGAATCGTGGCCACAAAAAGACAGAAAAAACTGCCCCTTGACCCCCCCCCCATTTCTATAAAATCTCACCAAACCGTGGATACTAAGGTCACGGCTGGTGAGACCTGTCACAATTTCCCAGTGTCGAGTACTCAAATCCACTACTGGGAAACCCGCGGTTGGCGAGGGATGACTGTATTTCCTAAACATTCCTAAAGAATAAGCACATCTTATCACATGGGAGGACCCAGTGATGATGCACTTCTTTCTTACATGAGCATCCCTCAACCAGCAGAGGAAGGGGGTTCATAGTGTGGAAGAAACTATTTCATTCATTTCTTCCACAGGATCCCTCAGAGTTGTAGCATTAGTGAAGTGACAGGAGATAAAGCCATGGGAAGGTAGCAGCCATGCCACTAATCGTATTGAAAGCAATGAAATTGGACTTAGCTTTCTTCTTCTTCTAGAGACATATGCATATGTGGCAGCCTTACAGGAGTCAGACTTTTGGTTCATTTAACTCAGTACAGTTTACTCTGGCTTACCTAGAGACAATTGGATTGAATTGAATTGAACTTGTGACTTTCTGCATACAAAGCTTGTGCTCTACCACTGAGCTCTTGCCCCTCCCTTTGCTAGTCAGGGAAAAATCTCCAATGTGGCAGCAGCATCCTAGAGTGGCTAGTAAGGTTTCTTTGGGATAACACCATACTTCACAGGACAGCACCATCTTCAAAAGTTATTTGCCATTCTAGGATACCTTGCCAAATAGCAGAAGAAGGAGAAGCAGCTGTATTGGTGGAATCTGCCACTGTCCCTGATATACTGCTTAAGTCAGAGGTGTGTTTCAGTCTCTGACCTCTGTTTGAGGTCAAAGACTGAATGACCTGGGAGTCTGCATTTACCCACTGGTTAGCTGTGCTGCTATTTTAAATTTATCTTATCTCTTCATTCTCTTACATAGATGCAGATATGCCTGCCCTTTGTAAACCAGAAAAGGGCACTATTTAAAGGGAGTTGGCATCTTTCTTATTTATTTATTTATTTATTTATTTATTTATTTATTTATTTATCTATACCACCCTTCCAAAAATGGCTCAGGGCAGTTTGCATAGAGAAACAACAAACAAATAAGATGGAACCCTGTCCCCAAAGGGCTCACAATCTAAAAAGAAACATAAGATAGACACCAGCAACAGTCACTGGAGGTACTATGCTGGGGGTGGATAGGGCCAGTTACTCTCCCCCTGCTCAATAAAGAGAATTGCTACATTAAAAGGTGCCTCTTTGCCAAGTTAGCAGGGGTTAGCAGAAATGCATCTCTTCATGCACTTTGATCAACATCTGAGATCTTGCTGTGACTTGTGCTGTCAGTGGTGTGATGTTTGGGCATATGAAACGTAATGTAGTGAAATGTGAACCTGCCCGAGCAAGGGAGGACCTTTCATGAAGCAAGATAAGGCAGGCAGCAAAATAGTGGGATGCCTATAGGGCAGAAAGATGCACACACCCCTGCCATCACCATTGGAGCAGCTCTTCGAAGCCAATCTAACCCATGCAAACTTCACAAGGAGCGTGCCTCTCTGTATTCCTTGAGAAACTTGCAAGCAGCATGAGGAGAGAAGAGGAGGTTGTTACCCTCTTCTTTACAAGGAGTGTGTCTCCTGCCTGCCCTCTGCACTTTCAAAGGTTGGTTTAGAAAGGGGGCTGGCCCCCACCAGGGCCCAAGGGTCAAGGCAGAATTGTACCACCATACCTTGAGCTGCTTCTGTGTAGGAGAAGGAACCAAAAGCCTTCTATGGAGGAGGAGTTTCATCAGAGTTCTCATCAACTCTCTGTTACTATTATTCTTAACTGCTTTTTTTGTTTGGAGCACCTGTTTGGGAAGGTGTTGTTGGCTTCCTGTTTCCTCACCTTCTGGAAGCAGAAAAAGACTTGGCAGTATCACCACCACCACCTATATTCCTTTTTTCAAAAGAAAATTCTCAAAGCAGTTTACAAGGGGAGGGGGGGAGGTAAAAGATTGTTCCCTGTCCCAGAAGAGCCCACCATCTAAAAATGATACACAATGCAATAGCCACTGGAGGGATGCTGTTCTGGGGTTGGATTGGGCCAGTAGCTCTCCTGCTGCTAGATATAAGACAATAACCACTATGAAAGGTGCCTCTTTGCTCAGCTTGGAGGATCTCAACATTTTAATTCTATTTGCTGGCAATATTATTGTCAGCTGATTTTAACTTGCTTCAGTTTTGATTGGTTTTTATTGTTGCAGTTATGTCATCCCATAAAAGGCACACAATACAACCTCATTGCTGACGCCAAACAGGTTCATAGGTCTGACCAGTGTTTGGATAGGTGACCACCTGGGAGTCCCATGTATTTCACTGATTGCTGATATGTTTCTGGGCTAGTTATTACCTATAAAGCCCCAAATGGCTTAGGCCCCAGATTTCTAAGACTTTCTTCTATATAAACCCCACTGATTATGGAGGTTGTCTGGAGCGGTCCATTGTTAATGGAACTGCTCCCGGGGAATTGGTGGGACCCTAAGCTACTTTTTAGGCTTGATGTGGCTCAACTGTATTTTGCTCGCTATGTCTTTGAAATATGTGATTTCATTTGGTAGCCTTATGAGTATTCTTGCTAGTGTGTATAGGGCTTGGAAGTTTATCTCTGGAGAGGAGATGGAAATAGAAAAATGTTTTTGTCCCGTTTGCCAGTCTGTTCCTGTGCCAATCCCAGCTACCCCTCCCCCTACCGCAGAGCCTTGCTTTGATGTGCAAACTTGGGTTTTTCAGTTGCTTATGTCCGCTTGGGACAACTTTGGTCTTTTGGGTTTACTTGTTACGCTGGCAGTCATAGCCCTGGTGATCACTCAGAATTGGGCCTTTTCCACAACTGCTCCTGAACTCTGGAGTGCACTTCCCACTGAGATGTGGGATGTGAATTTTGCCAACCTTTAGGAGGAACTTAAAGTGCACTCCTTTCCTCAGGCATTTGATAGTATATAATTGTTTCACCATTTTATTTTTGTTTTAACTGTCTGTCTGTACACTGCCTAGAGACCTGCACATACAGAGACCTGCATATTATAAGCATGTAATAAATGAATGTATGCCAGTTTGAGTTCCAGATAGAATAAACTGATGAGTGTTGGGAGAATAAATCTTGTTACTTGACTGAAAGGTGGGATAGAAACAATTTAAAAATAAATAGGTGATGGCATATATAGAATCATAGGATGTTAGTGTGAAAAGGACCTTTTAAGGTCTTCTAGTCCAATGCTGTGCAGGAAACTGCCACAGCATCCCTGCCAGATATGTCCTGTCTCTTTATGAAAACCTCCAGTGAAGGTAGACTGTTCCACTGTTGAATTAGGAAATTACAATCAGGAAATTCCTCCCAATACTTAGCTTAAGTCTGTTTCCTTTTAGTTTCCATCCATTGATTCTAATCCTGCCCTCTAGAGCAAGAGAGAACAAGTACTCTCCCTCTCCTATGTGACAGGCTTACAGATATTTGAAGGTGGCTTTTCTCTCTGTCTTCTCTTCTCCAGGCTAAACATACTGAGTTCCTTCAACGGTTCCTTATAGGACTTAGTTTCCAAACTCCACTATCTTTGTCGCCCTCCTCTGAACATGTTCTAGTTTATCAATGTTGTCCTTAAAAGTGGGAGGAGAGCTGGTCTTGTAGTAGCAAGCATGAATTGTCCCCTTTGCTAAGCAGGGGCCACCCTAGTTTGCATTTGAATGGGAGACAACATGTCTGAGCACTGTAAGATATTCCCCTTAGGGGATGGGGCCACTCTGGGAAGTGCATCTGAGGTTCCAAGTTCCCTCCTCCCTGGCATCTCCAAGATAGGGCTGAGAGAGACTCCTACCTGCAACCTTGGAGAAGCCACTGCCAGTCTGTGTAGACAATACTGAGCTTGATGGACCAATGGTCTGACTTGGTATAATTCCTATGTGTGTCTCAGAATTGGACACAGAATTCCAAGTCAGGTCTGACAGCACAAATTAGAGTGGAAAGCTTACTTCATTTGATTTGAACAAAATGCTTCTACTAATGCAGTCTTAAGATTGCATTAGTTTGTTTTAGCTGTTGCTTCACACTCATGCTGGCTCATGTTCAGCTTCTTGCCCCCTAACCCATCTAAGGAATGAATCTATCCAATTTTTAAATGGGAGAAAGGCAGAAGACCAGCCTTCCTCCCACAGTCTGCTTTAATAATAAATATATGTTCTCCAGGATGGATTGTAGATCATGCCATGTGCTGTGTAGTGGGTGGGGCAGGATTGGCTCTTTGTCAGCCTCTAATAATCCATCTTCTGACAGACACGTATTCCAGAGTGATATAGTCACTTTAAACGTTCGACAGGAATGTTTGCTGCAACACAGAAAACAAATACCGGATTATCCTACCCCTTTCTTAAAAGAAGGCTAAGAGTATTTTCTCACACCAAGCATAAATTATTTTTGAGCCTTTGTCGTGTCTGATTGCTGTGCATGCAGAGGAGAAAATGAGAGGGGCATTTACAATGCAAATTTGCATTCTGGCTGTTGTAGCAGCATTGGGGGGTTCATGATGCTTAACACTGAATGAGAGGCATTTCAAATCATATTGAAGCAAGAGCATCTTTAAGCCGAATATGTGGCTATATCATAAGCCAGTTTTGAAACTTCAAGTTGCAAATGTGGCTTGTCTAATGGAAACTCTGGACTTGCTTCTCTTTCCCTACCAACAACTGCTACTAAAACTTTGTGGCTGGATAGTGCAATGACATTAGCCTTGTTCAGGAGTTCTTCTGCATGTGCTTCAAGCGTGTAGGAAGGTTAGAACTGGCCGTGGGGAAAAAAAATGTAGGTAGGATCCTGCCCCAAACTGACACCTTCAGAGAGGCTTGAGCAAAAAGCAAGCTGTCACTCAGCCAGCAAGCCCCCTCACTCAGGGACCTAGGGGCACTTGTTAGGCCTCCTACCTCCTTTACCTGTTGGCACAATTTTACACTTGCCTGCCTTGGGCAGGGGTGAGTGGGCTCACTCTTGGTGGTGGTGACATTCTAGGGCCTTATTGTTATGAAGGGTGCTTTTGGACTGCTCTTGTGACCTTCAAGGCATGGTTATAAAGCAAGTAGTTCCCCAAGGAACGGATTCCTGCAACCACAGGTTTAAAAGGTCCAAATAAAATATAATTTATTGAATACAAAGTAGAGGCTTGGAGTTGGCGGAACACACAGGTATTCACACGTTACACAGCAAATGCAGGATGTACATGTGTCTGGGCTCTAATACTTAACCTTTGCTATACTGCTACTGAAAGAGTGCTTACTACTGAGGGAGGTGGGGGAAAGGAAGTGGTAATGGGTAATGGAAACGGTTAGTGGAAGATCTGGCAGGGGCTGGGGAGAGTGAGTAAAAAGGGGTCAGTATCAGAAGTAGCCACCAGATGGGAGGCAGCAAAGGGAAAAATGCCCAAAAATTTGAGGAAAGAGGAAGTTGGTCAAGGGAACTAGGAGAAGACTGGGGGATAGGGGTGTGCACAAAACTGGGTTGCCTGGTTTGGTTGGAGACCCGATTCGAACTGGCCCCTGCATGTTCGGTTGTGTGCACCTCAAACACCCCATCCAGTTTGGTTTGGGTTCAGGGGGTTCAGCTTGATATCGTACCGAACTGGGGTGGTTCGGTCCAATATCAAGCCATCAAACCAAATTGATTCAATGACTGTCAGGTTTGTTTCTGAACCTGTTTGCACATCCCTACTGGGGGAGAGTGGTCAGGCACCTGAATGTGTCTGACTGATAGAGGAGGAGGAGGAGCCAATCTAAAGAACCTGCAGGGGAGCAGGAGAAGCTAAGGGAGAGACCCGAATGAGTTCAGGTAAAGGGAAGGACCAATCAAAAGAACTGGCAGATGAGTGGGGGAAAGAGAGGGGGACAAGTTCAAATGAGTTTGGGTAAAGGAGGGAGCAAGGGTCTGTCAAAAGAACCAGCAAGAGAGCAAGGACAAGAGTGAAAGGCACCCAAGCAAGTTCAGGTGACAAAGAGAAGGAGTCAGTCCAGAGGACTAGGAGAGAAGTGAGGGAGACAAGAGAAATGACCTGAGTGAGTTCGGGTAATAGATGCAGGAAGAACCAGTTAAAATAACCAACAGGAGTACGTGGAATGAGAGTGAAGGGCAACCAAGGAAGCATGGGTGGTAGTAGGAGTTTGGCCCATTTTGGAGAACCGGTCAAGCATGGAACAGGGAAAGAAGGGCTAAAAGTTGCAATGAGACTAAGTGAGACTATGAGACTATTCAGGGAGAGCCAACTATAAGCTCTTCCAGTGTGAGAGTGAATTTACGGGTTAGATTATACAAATGGCAGGAGAACACTGGAAACCAGGAAGTGGAGTCTGAGAAAGAGGCAGTTCCTGGGATTGCTGGGGGCCGCTGACAGGGGATGACTTGTCCCCTTAGCTAAGCAGGGTCTGCCCTGGTTGCATATGAATGGGAGACTTGATGTGTGACCACTGTAAGATATTCCCCTCAGGGGATGGAGCCACTCTGGGAGAAGCAGAAGGTTCCATGTTTCCTCCCTGGCATCTCCAAGATAGGGCTGAGAGAGATTCCTGCCTGCAGCCTAGGAGAAGCTGCTGCCAGTCTTTGTAGACAATACTGAGCTAGATGGACCTATGGTCTGACTCAGTATATGGCAGCTTCCTATGTACCCAGAATGGGAAGGGGAATTGGGGATGGGAAATACAAAACTCTTGCAAATGGAGGAAGGATGGGCTTCTCTCTATATTTACTTGTCTGATGTGAGAAAAAGGAAAGCCGGATTCTCAGTGGAGAAAAATGAGCTGCAGTGATAGACAAGCAGAGGAGCTAACAGCCTTCAAAATGGGTCCCAAAGACTGCACCAATTGGGGACTTTCAGTCAGCTGATTTTATAGCGTAAAAAGACACTAAATCAGTGCCCCTTCAGGTTAAAAATTAATGAGAATGGTCCTCAATAGAAAATAATTGGGTCTCAAGCAAGGAAGATGGGATTGTCTTGGAAGTACCATGTTGGTTTTAGGGATTTTGGCCTAACGACTATAAAACCTACCAGGATACGGGAAGAATGACAATGGTTTTAACACTTGGGTGGGGAATGCAAGTATGTGCTGGAAGGAAGGACCATGGAAATCTCAACACTTTGGAGTGTCCATGTGGGAAGTCTTTTCTGGGATGTCGAGTTGTCCTGTGCAGTCTCCCATGAGGGTGGAATGCTACAATTGTGCTTCTTTTCTGACTCCCTAGGATACTCTTAGCTGCAGTGGTAAACACTGTTTCTCAGCTGGGTACCTTTGTAGGAGTACCAAGGGGATGTACAGAGAGTCCAGTTTCTGGACCCTGTAACAATATTTTAAACTTTTTTGGTCATACCTCTGTGGGAAGTGATTATTTCAGCAGTGCTTGAAGCACCGATAATATTTCCAGCAGCTGCGTTGTGTTGGTCGCTATTTTTTTTGCTCTAGAATGTATCAGAAAATGACCCTGTGACATGATGTAGGGTAATTTCCTGGCAGATTCTGGAGCAGGAGTTGTCAACCTTTTCAAACCAAAGAGTCAGTTTAAATCAAAATTCAGAACAAGTGGTCAAGAAAGAGTGAGTATAAGAATGCCCATTTGTATGACTGAAAACATGAAACAATATTACTGTTTGCCATGATGATTTTTTTTAGCATATATTTATTCATGTAATCTGTGTCAGTGAAAGGCTTCCCCTTACAAATAATGTTGTATGAGCCGGTAAAACTTGTGGAATTTAAGCTCCAACTTTTTTGTCCATGCCAGCAGACTATTTCATACAATGTTCATTTTTTGCTGCAGCTTCTCACAGGTTTTTGTTCTTGGTTTTTTGGTGCATCACCCTTGGGAGATTTTGCAGTAAATACTGCATGGTTTTTTTTTCATGAAATGCTTTTCTAAATTAGTTGATTTTGTTTGTTTGAGGAGTGTCTCCCGTTACAAATGAGACAGCATGAAGATCCTGGCCTATCCACAAACACATACAAGTCTGTCCACTCCTTTGGGAAATTTTGGTACTTGTCATCTCTCTTACTCTTCTCCATTTACTATTGGAGTCATAGAATTCACCATCTCATATGATGATGGAAAGATTTCTCAAACAATCAAATAAAAATAGAATATACTCCCAAACATCTGCAGGCTTGCAGTGCTGTCAGTTGGGGCTGTGCCTCTCCTCCAAATGGTGCTAAACCCCCTGAACATGGCTGCATAGCCTGTGACATGTTAAAGGATGAATGATTCAAAGGTGGGTGGGTCAGAGGAGTCTGCCTGCACTTCCTCATTCTTCCTGTGTAGAGAGTGCCCTGCATTGCCATCAGCTGAGTCATAAAACCCGATTGGTGAATCCAAATTGGGCTGTTGTTGCTTTTTAAAAATTGATTTCAGTTTTTTTAAAGAAAAAATATCACGACTGGCAAGTGTCCTGCCCCCCAGAATGTTATCTGTTCTTCAAGCCCTTCTGAAGCTGCCATTCTTACAGAGGTGCAGCCAAAAACCAAAACAAAAACCAGTTTAAAAAAAACCTGCAAGCAGTTAATGATGAGGCTGCCCTCTTCTCCTAATTGACATTCTCCTAATTTTGTTGTCTTGGAAGCTCAGAGATCCTTCTCTAGACATTTTTTTTTGAAGGTTTCATTCCCCCCCCCTTATTTATATATTTTATTTACTTGACGTATATTATCGTATAGATCTTTAGTAACTCTGTAAGGTGAGCAGTAGGATTCCCATATTGCTGGGAATACTGGGGCTGGGGCTGAGGCTAAGAGTAAATGGCTTGTCTAAGCCCACCTATTGCTAAGTTCTAACACTGGGCAGCTTCACATGACTGCCAGCCCATCTGGTTCCCAGGAAGGTGTGAGAACCAAGAGTGCATGCTCTCAGCCAGCATGTCATACAAACCTGCCTAACTCCAAGCCCCAAGCCATCCACCTGACATTCTACCAGTTTTTTCCACCCAACTTCAAACCTACTGAATTCATGGCAGGAGGTGAGATCTGACCCAAGAAAGTCCTGATTCTTAGCGCTGTCTTAGAGCCACTATGCTACACCAGTCATATCCCTCATCAGAGTCCACCTCTTCCATGAAGCTGTTAGCATAACCCTCTAGACCCCATACCCAACTATAACTAAGCCTAAATATGCCAAACTGAAATAAATGCATATTTATTGCAACAAATGCAATAAATGCATATTTTCCCCTTTCTACCTTGCCTCTATTTCCATTCCCTTCACCAGTTTCCCATGTCAAATTTTAGATTGTAAGCTACATATATGTAAAAATGCAGCATGGAAATTGGAATCTGACCTATATATAGTACTGCAATAGCAGGGGGCTAGAGAATTAAAAAGTTTAGCCATGTAAAAGCACGTTAAATGGACAGGCATGTTCGCTTAATGACTAATGTATGATGTACTCCTAACAAGTCATGCATCCAGAATGTGCATTAAGAACACCATCTTCTGGGGAGAAAAGCAGGCGTGCAGTTTCCTTTCGGGCAAACAGACTACATTGTGGTTGCAACATGGAGTTAGAGTTACAATGCGAAAATGAAATTCATGAAACTGAAACTGCTCAATGAGAACTTCCAGCTGGGCATCAAACAGAGAATATACTTTGGTGATAAGGTTTTGGTACAAACATAAAACTGAAGGTGTATTGAGAGCATTTACAGTTTTCTATAGATCCTTGCTTGTCCTGATGTGACTCTCTCTACTGAACTCAGTGAAATAACTTAATGTCTGTCATAGCCAATCAGAATCAGCTTTGCACCAATGAGGTCAGCTGAGGATTTAAAAGCTTTTCTAGTAGTAACTCATATACTGGAATACTACTGAGAGAGAAGGGTAGGAGGGCAGGGTAGGTAAACATGCCTTCATATTTGTACATGGGGGAAAATGCACCAAGTGTACAACTGCTTCCCTCCTTCATTTTCTTGGGGAGCAACTCTTGCCCCAGGGGTGTGGTGGGCATACCTATTTCCTCCTTTCTCGATATTTCTCTAGAGCAGGGGTGGCTAGTTCTTGTATCCACTCTGGAATTCAGGCACTCATACAGATGCACAAGAAGTATATTTGCAAAGTTCTAACACTGGGCAGCTTCACATGACTGCCAGCCCGTCTGGTTCCCAGGAAGATGTGAGAACCGAGAGTGCATGCTGTCGGCTAGCGTGCCATACAAACCTGCCTAACCTGCCTAACTCCAAGCCCCAAGCCGCCCACCTGACATTTGACCAATTTTTTCCACCCAGCTTCAAATCTTGGTCCCAAGCGGGTGGGGAATGTTGGGTGGGTGGATGGCTTGGCAACCGGACTAGGGTGGATTCACATGACACGCCAGTTGGAAGTGCATGCTCTTGGTTCCAGCATTTCCCCAGGCACCGAACTTGCAAGCAGCGTAATAATACTACATATTTTGCAAAGTGTGAAGCCTCCCCCTTTGCATAATATGCAATAACTTTTTGAAATGTGCAGCTTGGTTCTTCTGCATGGTCTCTGTTACTCACACATGGGCTTCTGTGCCTGAGCAGGACCAGCAATCAGATGCTTCCAAGCTCTCTTTCTGGTGGTAGCTCCTCCCCCTTTCCTAGCCTCAGTTTGGTTTCCCTCTCAGTTCTTTGTCGTCTGCTGAAGGAATAACAGCTTTCTGGTGCTGTCGCCTTTACAATTCAAGGTCATATTATCTCTTTGTTATACTTCCCCCCTGTTTTATTTGTAGTTTTCTTCCTCTCTACTTCTTCTGGTGTTCTCTCTCTTACCTTTTCTGTTTTGATTTTGTTTGGTCGCCTGCCCCGCCCCCCCCGCCACCCTCCGGGCTGAGGGGAACCTTTTTCTTACAATAAGGAGCTGTTGTCTGGGGGGTGGGCCCTATTGGCCTATATGTCCCAACCCACTAATTTTTTAAAGAGGGAAATCATGTACTTCCGCCTTGTTTTTAACTCCACCATTCACTAGTTTTCTCTCTCCATGATTTTCAGCTTTTTGCCAGAGCCTTATAATTTTTTGAGGGGAATTAGGCCCCACTTGCCTTTTCTCCCCATTCTGGCCATCACTGCATGGCCAGCAAAGTAACATTCAAGCACTGTACGGTTTGCCATGCGAAGATCCTGCCCTTGGATGCTCTGCCTTGGGGAGTTTCACATAGTCAACTCTTGTATTCATTGCCTGAAGTTTACCAAACAGGCATGTAAAAAGTGGGCAGTTTGACTACAATCCCTCTTGTGAGAAAAAGCTCTTGCACCTATAGCATCAGTACTCACCACCTCTCAGGATGCCTGCTCCATGGAAAAGGATCTGGGCCAAGCACCTAGTGGATACTAGTGCTGATCCTGCTAAGAAAAAGAAGCATGTCCCTGCTCCAGCTGTGCACTCTTCACTGACCATGATGTAATCAAAACCGACGAAGAGGCACTTCCTTCCCCCAGTGGGGCAGGGTCTCCCGAAGATTCCTAAAAAGACACAGTCAGAATTGCCTCTGAAACTGATGCTCCCAGTCTGCCCTATAGACTCAGATCTGGATGCCTTGGACCTGGAAGACCTAGTCGACCCCAACTTACTATGTGACATGGACCCAACATCTTCTGTTCTGGACGATGAGCCTAGATCTGAAAGTTGAAACTCTTCTTGTAGCACACTGAAACCTACTGCCCTTGGGACCCATATCAAACCCGATGGCAAGAATACTGGGACCCTTATGTGGATCACCATTGGTACTACAGATCCAGAGACTGGGACTATAGGGAGGATTATTCACAGTACCGACGTTCACCGTCTAATGACAGCTACTGACAGCATCAATACTGGGGGAATGCACCCATCTACCAACCTCATATTTGCGACTCATCTCAGAGCCATAGTTTCACGTGGCATAGACATTGGTATCAACCACAACGTCCAAGGACTTGGTCCAGAGAACACCTTAAGTCCAGCTCTCCACAACCTAAGCACCCCAAAATCAGCACAGAGATGCCCAAGAAGGAGGTTAATGTCCCCTCTGCTCTGCTGCCTGTGACTCAATTCCCACCTCTAGCCCTGGAGGATGTTATTCCAGCACAACTGGCCTTCAAAACCTTCTGACCCACTTGGACCTCCAGAGTCACATTTCCAAGATTCAGAACTGGACTCAGACGTGGAATCCAAACACTCTTTATCTAGTGTTCATTTTTCACTGCTTGGGGAAATCCCCAACCCCAAGCTGGAGTCCCCAGCAGAAGAAGTGTGCTCCCACTCAGAACAAGTCCTACAAATGGCCACCTCTTTAGGCCTGAAAATTAAACATCTGACCAAACCTGATCCAGACCCGATCTTCGGGGTCATTGATGCAGACACCAATACACAAGTGGCACTTCCTATATTTAAGCCCATGCTAGATGTCACCAAGGATGCGTGGATGAAAACATGCTCAACTCAACCCACATCTAAGCATATTGAAGCCTCGTATAAGGTACAGGGACTCTGCTTTTTTGCAATGCCAACTCAATCATTGTAGAGACAGCTCACTTGGACAAAACATAGCCCTCTCTCAACTTTGTTGGACAGAGAAGGCCGGAAAATTGATTCCATTGGATGTCAGTTCTACTCCACCATGACATTACAACTGAAAACTGCTAACTATCCGGTATGTATGGGGAGGTATAATCTTTTCTCCTCTGGGGAAAAAAATAGGCTCCTATCTAGATATGCTGCCTACTGAAAAAGAGACTTGGCCATGTGATTTGCTGTAGGGATGTGCTCAAACCTGTTCGGCCTTCTATTCTTAGAATGCTGAACAGGTTTGGAACCGCAATGTTCGAACCAGTTCGAATGCGGGGACCGGGGTGGCTTTAAGGATAGGGGAGGGTGCACTTACCCCCACCACCGTGCTTCCCCCTCCAGTGCTTTGTGTATAAATAGTTCGGTGGCGTGGCAGCGTATCTCCTGGCTGCCCCATTGGTTTCCTGATCGGAAGTGTTGAGCTGGTTCCATGCACATCCCTAATTCACAGTGAAGAGTCTCATCTGGCTAAACAGTTACATTTATCGTGTCACAGATGGACTGTGCATCCAGGTCCATGATTTCTTCCATTGCCCTCTGCCTCACTGAGATCTTCGGACCTGAAGCTAAGACAAGGATCGAGAGCCTACCCTTTGATGGGGAGGCTCTGTTTGGGCCCAGCACTGATGAGCTGCTTGAAAATGTTCAAAAGCTCAGATACACAGCACATTTCATGAATTTTAAAAACACCGCAATCCAGAATGTCCAGACAATACAAATGTGCCAAATCCACTACGTCTTGGGCCTCCTCATATTCTCAGCAGTCAGATTCCTCCTTTCGTAGCCGAAGACCGGGATCCTACAAGTTCTGAAATATTTCGAGCAATAGCCACACCTTAAGTTACCATGATTGGGGAAAATGGCAGTGATTAAACTGAATGTACTCCAGTGATTTTGTTTGATCACATGGTATAATTAAACATTTTGAGAAACTGGCAGCAGAAAATGCCGGACTATATTTGGAATTAAAACAAAAGTACTAGAGTAGCCATAGTAATTTCACTGAAGCAAAAATTAAGAGAGAGGAATAGCTCTTCCCCGTATAGAAGTGTGGTATAAAACCTCCAGTAACTTCTAAAAGGTTAAGAGCAGACAAGATGGTTTAAGGAGAGCAAAAAGCAGAAAGAGTCCATTCTGCTTTATGGTTTCATGATAGAGCTAGGAAATACAATTGTCTGCAGCTAGCCTTTGTAATGTTTGGAATCAATTAAACAATAAATGTGGCCCGGGTTAGATAATTTTTAGTGAAATAATTTTAAGCCATTGGTATGCTAGTCTCATTTTGATAGTGTTTTTTCCAGGTGTTTCCCTCTTCTGCATATATGATATGATAATTATTTTATCCTATCCTATGAGTAATTGGTGTAAGAAGGCAAAGTGGGAGAAAAGCCTCAACTATAAATAATTCCCTATATTTGTATATGAAACATAGTTGTAACCCTGATTAAAACATATGGAAAGATTTGGGAGTTGACTGATCTAGAATGTATAATCATGGTGTTCAGCTTAAACAATTTTATTTCTTTCACATTATTTCACATTTTCATTTCTTTTGGAACTTCTGGCAATTGTTAATTGTGCATTTTGTAAATTCTAGACAAGATTCCTAAGCTTGTACTCCTTGATTACTTGGAAAACTTAATTTTGACACCTCAAAACAATTACTTGTAAATTACTGGCAGCCAGGATGTGCATTGTACCTGTCTGGAAAATCCCTGAACCAACACGTAATATTAGATTGGCTTAACTGGATATGAATGATGGCTCTAATAACCAAACTTATGTACTATTAGTAAATGAAAGAAAGAACATCACCAGATAGTTATTAAACTGGAACATTATTGGAATAGAACTCTTGGGATAAAACGTATTTTTAAAAAATCTTCTCTCTTTTATAAGTGTTGGTGTGTATATATTAATATATAAATAAATACCTAGAATTTGTATAGCACTTCAGAGTATCCAAAGCAGTTCACATACATCACAGTAATCCTCACAACAATCTTAAGATCCATCAACCTTTTTTAGTGTCTGAATATTATTAGCTCAGTGTCAAAATGTATGGTGCTGGTTCAAATGAACACAGACCCCTACATATGATAACGCTGGGGCCATGATGAGAATGTGCCCACCCTGATGTCACCGAGGTATGTGCCGACACCTTCTCAACATGGCCTTGAATTGTATGTGAGGAGTGTTGAGGCATCTAAATATCCCCTCTATATGGTCCCCTCTATATGCTCCAAATATCCCCTCTGTATGCTCAGAAACCCTGTTTAAGTCTGGGGTTCCAAACATTTTTTAAAGCATTTTTTAAAAGCATATACCTCTTCTGCTGCAAACCTTCAACTCAGGTATTCCATAGAGATTTCGTGAGTGAGTGAGTATGTACACAAAGAGACATGTTTAAATGTTATAGTTATGAGACAGGCTACTCCAGTCACTGACTTAAATTCAGATTAAGTCATTCTTGAGTACTCCCATTGAAATTAAAATTGGGTGTGTGAACATATATACATAAAAATATAAATGTGAATGTTACATTAGGAAGACAGGCTGCTACAGTCACTGGTTCACATCCAGATTAAGTTACTCATAAGATGTCTTATTGAAATTAATGGGAGAAGTTTATGTCTATTAATTTCAATGGGAGTACTCAGTGCTAATTTTCTGAAGCCAGTCAGGTTGAGGGTAGGGATACACTAAGCCAATTGGGAAGAGGAGGAGATCTTCACCCTTCCGCCCCACCCCTGACTTTCTGCAGCAGACCCATTGCTGAGAATGCATTGACTTCAAACCCGTGGTCCTCAGATGGGGAACAAATTTATTTATTAATTATTAGGTTTATATATTTATTATTAGGTGTATATATCACTTTTCATAAAATTATGCTAAGGTGGTTTACAAAAATTAATACAATAAAATTCCATAAAATTGCATTAAAGTAAAGTGTGACATCAAGTCGATTTCGACTCATAGCACCCACAAAGCCCTGTGGTTTTCTTTGGTAGAATACAGGAGGGGTTTACCATTGCCTCCTCCCGCTCAGTAGGAGATGATATCTTTCAGCATCTTCCTATATCACTGCTGCCTGATATAGGTGTTTTCCCATAGTCTGGGAAACATACCATTGGGGATTTGAACCAGCAACCTTCTCCTTGTTAGTCAAACATTTCCCTGCTGTGTCACTTAAGGTGGCGAAAATCACATTAAAATATTAAAATCAATTAAAACCATAAAACACCAACAACAACCATGAAAACAAAAAAGAGCAGCTGGAAAGGAGGAACTGGCAACCCTTAAGTGGTAAAAGCTTGAGCAAATAAAAGTGTTTTCCATTTCTTAAAAGTAGCCACATACACCAGAGTATGGATATCCACCGGGAGAGCATTCCAGAACCAGGGGGCAGCCACAGAGAAGGCCCTGTTCTTCATGTATAACAGTCGAACCTCCCCCAATGTTGTCACACAGAGCAGAGCCCCAAATGACCTTGTTAAGCAGGCAGAAACCCTTGGGAGCAGGCAGTCCTTCAGATATCCAGGGCCCAAAATAGTGCAGCAGCAATGTGGGGATGCAGAAGGGCTCTTGAGTACCCCTGGAAGCCCTTTAAGAACCCCTAGTGATACTGGTACCCGGATGGGAACCCCTGATTTAAACTGATGAACACTCCTCACATGCTGGCACTACAGTTATAGTAAAGTAACACTAATACACTTCTAGTATTAGTAGTAAAAATATGGCTTCTGGATTCAAGTATTGGAAAGCACAAGATCGATGGGAATTATTGTTCCTTCTGATCTTCTAGCAATTTTTCTTGGCTGTTTGGAGAACTTGAGTACAGCACAAAAACCTGAAAAGTCATCTTATAATGACTACTCAAACTCACAGCTTAATGTCCAGTTATGGGGAAAAAATAGATATACTCCCAGTACTGCAAAAGGAAAGGAAGTGCTGGGCCTTGCTGAAAAGTCTGGAGCTTATTTATCTTATATGAATTAAAGAAGATGTTCACATGTATACTGGGAAACAAATGTATACATGTGTTGAGTTTTTTCCATTATTATGTTCAGCCAATTATCTGAGATGATGATGGACTATGTTTCCACCCGCCCTTGAAGAATTTTTTTGTAAATTTTGTTAATGTGTGTCTGATATTTTTTAATTAGATGCAATGCGTTATGCTTTTATTTGAAAATTTGATTAATCAGTTAAAAGGCAGAAGATTAGCTCATTAGAAAATTCAGTCACTCCTAGGAATTAGAGATTGGGTCAGGTTCTGATCTTGGCTGTTCCTTTTGTCCATCTGCTGTTGGTACCTGGATAGAATTCTATTGGAGTCAATAAAGTTGCCAAGGATTTACTGCATCTTGAGAATGTGGCTGTCATTTTACAGAACATGTGTTGTACAAAAGCTGGTGGTTTCCTTTGTGGTCAACTAATGTTTGGAACAAGTGAAATTCCGGAAGCAGCTGTGGGTCATGGTGGAAAAGACCAGGGAAGGACACTGTAGTTATAACTTGTGATTTCTTTCACAAAACTTGCTTATGAGCTTTAAAAAGCAGCTTATATGGACAGCCCTTTGAAACCCTAACCACTGGAATGCTTACAGTAATTTTATTTGTCTATTATGTTTATATACCACCTGGTATGTGTATCTATAGGTGGTATACACAATTTAAAACACAACAAATATAAAACAGAGTAAAAACAATTAAAACAATTTCACATAATTAAAAAGGTAAAACAATTTCATGGAATACAATACATTAAACAGTTTAAAATTAATTTCAGTTAAAAGCCTGAGAAAACAGGTGTGCCTTGAGGGTCTTCCTAAAAGCAATCAGAGATGGAGATGCTCTTATTTTGACAGGGAGCTAAGCTGCACAAAAAGGTGGCAAAAAAGACTAAACATTTAGCAGAGGCAGAGGTCACAAAAAGAAAGAGTAAGGAGACAAGCAGGGCTGCACAAAAGAAGAAAGTGAAGCGCTCCGCTTTTGAGCGAGAGGTTGCAGATCCAGGCCGTTCTCAGCCCATCCGATCTGCCCACCAAAAGAGTGTGCTCTCCATCCAGCATTTTGAATTTGGCTCCTCCGATTATCACGCCTCTCATGGCAACAGTGCCTGCCATCTTGGAGGCTACTGACAGTCAGGTTAGCTTGTTTGCCCCTGCCCATAAGATTCCAGACGCGCTGGACTCTCTCCATCCACCCGCGCCTGTTCTACTCTGTGCGCCTGACATATCTCCATTGGCACCTAGGGGCCTGATCCTGCCATCGGTGGCAGTGCTGCTGTCTGCATCGGTGAGGGAAGTGAGTTCTTTTCCTACTATTCTACCTCGTGACGTTGCTAAATGGCTGTAGGAGTTTGTTGCTAAACAGTGCCTGTCTGTGGTGTCTCCCTCAACTCTGGCTCCTATTACAGCTGTTCCACTTCCCGCTCCTCCTCCTTTTCCTATCCTTCCCGCTGCTCCTGTGCCTCCTTTACCTGTACCTTTGCCAGTGCCCATGCCTCCAACGCTGCCCAGGTGCCCTGCCAGACCATCCGTTTCATCCCCCCACCCTAGATTCGAGCCCTTCTCAACAGGCTATTCCCTTGGGGGAAAGGGGGAGGTTTTCCCCCAGGCAGAGGAGATTCCCTCATAAAAGGAGGGCTGCTATGTGCCTTTTTACTATGGCAGATTTTGAGGTGCTGTTATTTAGGGCCAAGCGGGCTATTAAAGATGTGGCTAAAGAGTCATCTACCACAGCCACACTGGGTTTGGACCAGGATGTGTTCCCCTCCACACCTGCGATGGCTGCCACTGTATCTTTTTCATCTCTTTTCAAGGAGATCATGCTGGCTGAGTGGGGTGCCTCAGTCTCATCGAAACTTGCTCTGTCCTAACGGAGTTATGTCTCTTCTAGCAGTTCCTGTGGTGGTCGCCCCTGTGGCTCAGCTCATGGCAGGGGCATTGATGTGTAAGGAGTGGGGTGAGCAGCTTAAGTATCCTGAGGACAATAAGGCTGATCACTTCCTTCGAAAAGGACATGAGGCTACTGCTACGGTCATCAGGGCTGCAGCGACTAATTCAGTATTTGCGAAGGCTTCTATTCTTTGGGAAAAAGACCTGGTGCAATATATTCCCACAGGAAATATTAAATTGCATCAAGTTGAATAAGTTGGCCAAGGCATCTGCCCTTCTGGTGGATTCAAGTCTGGACTGTATGCAGTATGCTTCATGTGCTATGGCCTCTGGCATGGCTGTCCACAGAGGCCTCTGGTTAAAAACCTGGCATGTAGATAGCTAGATACAAATCAAAGGTTACCTTGGCTGCCATTCCGTTCTCAGGAGAAAAGCTTTTGGGGGATTCTTTAGAGGCAGTTTTAGCGGAGACCAGGGATAAAAAGAAAGCCATGCCTGCTGGTCACAAGGACTTTCACAGGCCATTTAGAGGGGGTGCCTCCTATTCTTCATTTCGTCCCTACAGAAGTTTCAACTGTCCTCCTGCCAATCAGCATTTCAGAGACAACTTCAGAGATAACCACTCCAACTCTTACAGACCAGCTTGGCATCAATCTTAGAACATTCAAGGTTGGGGTGGCCAGGAACCAACAGGGCAGGTCCTACCCTTCCACCTCCAACCAGGGAAACCATAAGCAATGGCCCGATCCTGGTAGGGGGCAGGCTTCTGTGTTTTTCAGAGGCCTGGGTGGACAGCACCTCCAATCGTGGAGTGCTACAGATGGTTCACCAAGGTTATTAAATGGACTTCCTTCCTCCCCCACCCCCAATTTTTATTTGGAAACTCCTAAGTCAAGGGTCTGAACAAAAAGTCTATTAATGGATCAGGCCATTCAACATCTGTTGGAGATTCAGGCCATAGAACTGGTTCCATCAATCTCATTATGTTCAGATGTTTATTCTTTGTTATTTCTGGTGCCAAAGAAGGACAGGTCCTGGCAAGCAATCCTGGACTTGAAACACCTCAACAGATATGTGAGGAAGAGGTCATTCTGGATGGAATCCCTCAGGTCTTTTTGATACCTTTTTGACACCTGGTGGGCCATGATCTCCCTGTTCTTGGAACAGCGACAGAAGTTGGCTGCCTTGATCGAGCCCTTTCTGGGCAAGCACAGAGTGGATATCTCTGGCAATGTTTAAAAAACATCTAAAAAACCATCTTTTTAACCAAGCTATGGTTAAAAACATACGGTTAACATATGGTTTATGTTAACCGCCCAGAGACAAAAGTTTGGGTGGTATATAAATGTGATGAATAAATAAAAATAAATACATAAATGATACTAGCGCAGCTCATGGGTTCAATGATTGCCTGCTTGGAGTGCACCCCTTGGGCAAGGTGGTACTCCAGACTGCTCCCGTGGCTCATTCTACTGTATGAGATGTCCATTATGGAAAAGGCACACGTGAAGGAAATTTGCAAAGCGGCTACTTGGGCTTCTGTGTCACCATTCATCAAGCACTGCAAAATACCTTCCTTTCATGCAGCTCAGGCTGCTATGGGGCATACAATCTTACAGCAGGTGGTTTAGCCATCCGCTCCCTCCCTATATTTTCAGCTTCATCACGTTGAGGATAACCTCCCTATACCATGGGAAAAGAAACATTGGTAGACTTATTGTGAAGGGTATAAGGAGGTCATCCGGCCCTCCCACAGATGGTGGGTTTCTTCATTTTTTCCATGTCATGTTTACATGGTTTTGTAGTTGAGGAGGTGAAATGACTCCCAGGGTAACAGTTCACCTTTCTGTGTTTTTTATGGCAGTTCTTGAACGTTGTTCTCTGTTTCTACCTGCTAGTTTTCTATGTTCTTTTCTCAAAGGCTTTGCTACGCTATACAGTCACGGAACTGGGGATTGAGTGACAGTTGCTGCCTAGGAACTAGCCTGCTTAATTTTGATTGGTCCTATCTTGGAGCATGCAGAGGCTGATAAGAGCTGGCGTGGTGTAGTGGTTAGAGTGCTGGATTAGGACTGGGGAGACCCGAGTTCAAATCCCCATTCAGCCATGATACTTGCTGGGTGACTTTGGGCTAGTCACTTCTCTCTCAACCTAACCTACTTCACAGGGTTGTTGTGAGGAGAAACTTAAGTATGTAATACACTAGGGATGTGCAACCCCCCGAACCGGTCCGGTCTGGCATGGGGGGGGGGCTGTAGCTCTAAGGCCGGGGGTTGGTACTTACCCCCCCGGGGCGCATGCGTGCTACTAACTTCGGCACTTGTGGGCTAACGATGGGGGCAGGGGCGGCAGGGAGGAACGCTGCTGCCCCAGAAACTTTAGATTAAAACACAGCGCCGGAGGGGGAAGAGCGGCGGGGGGGAGGTAAGTACCATCCCCCTGCCCTTAAAGCTACAGCCCCCCTCCGTGCCGAACCACTGGATCGGCTCGGAACCGGACCAGTTCGGAGGCCTCCAGCATGGCCTCCAAACCGGTTCGGACACATCCCTATAATACACTGCTCTGGGCTCCTTGGAGGAAGAGCAGGATATAAAGTGTTGTTGTTGTTGATGATGATGATAATTAATAAACCCATCACGTTGAGTATGACCTCCCTATACCCTGAAAAAGAACCCTTCAAGGTAAGTCTACCAATGTTTCTTTCTCCATGGTTTTGCATGTGCAGGATTTGGAGATGGGAGCATTCAAATCCCCAACACATCCACAGCCTGAAGTGGTCCAGTTGAAAAGCTTTACAACTTGATCATGCTGGCATTTATAAACTAATCCCTGAGCATGTTGTATGGAAGAAGAACAAAGGGAATTTCTGCAACATTTGCAGCTGATGCATATAATAGGTTAATTGTCCGCCTCAAACTACTGCCAAAATGGAATATTTGACTTTCCTGACACTGACATAAGAGCATTCACATGTTTTTCTCAATTTAATTTCTGTGGGTGTAGAGACTGAATGAAAAGAAATGTCTGTTCCCATTGCTAGGAGGAAGTGAGAACCTCATTCTATGCCACAAGAATTGCTGGCTCTTTGACTCATACTTTCCTTCTGCTGCCCTAAAAATGCTTAACATGTACCTCTTTTACTTTTGCAAACACAAATGAATAGCTTAGATTTGTGATAAAATGAAACTACTAAGCAGAAAATCTTCTCCCAGCAACCATGTAAGAAGTGTGGGCTGCATTATGGGAAAAAGAAAAAGAAATACCCTGCCTAAAGTGATGTCAAGAAATCCCAGTCTGCAGGCAATTATGACAGCATTTCCCAAACATCTTATATGCATCATTTTCTTGGTGTATAGTTGTTTACATACCAATGCCAGAAGCCTCTGAGCCAAGATGGGTGAGCTGGAGTACTTGGTTGCTAATGAAAAATAGATATAGTAAAATGGGCAAAATGGAAACCTGGTGGAATGGTGAGAACCAGTGGGGCACTTATTCCTGGATACAAACTCTACAGAAAGGACAGGAAGGGAGGATTGGGGGTGGAGTAGCACTGTGTATCAAAGAAGGGATAGAATACAACAAGCTAGAAAACCTAGGAGGACCAGAGTCCTCCACAGAATCATTATGGGTAACAATATGAGGACTGAAAGGAAATGTGCTCCTAGGGACGTGCTTTCACCCTCTGGATCAAAACGCTGAGAGTGACGTGGAATTGGAAAAGCAAAGAAGAGATGCGGTCAAAGAGAGACAGAGCTGTAATAATGGGTGACTTCAACTACCCTCACATAGACTGGGCAAATTCATGTATGGGTATTGACATAGAGGCCAAATTTCTACACATGCTAAATGACTGTGCCTTAGTTGGTCACGGAACCAACCAGAGAAAAGGCAACCTTGGACTTAATCCCTAGTGGTGCCCAGGACCTGGTGCAAGATGTCAGAGGTGTAGAACTATTGGGGAACAGTGACCATAGTGTGATCCAATTCAGCTTATATGAGAGTGGAACATTGCCAAGGAAGTTCAACACAGATGTGTTGGACTTCAGAAGAGGAAACTTGACAAAATGAGGAGACTGGTAAAAAGGAAGCTGAAAGGAAAGGTCAGGAAGGTCAAATTGCTCCAGAAAGCATGGAATTTATTTAAAACCACAATAATAGAAGCTCTGTTGGAATGTATAACAAGAAAGAGGAAAGGTACCACCAAGTTCAGGAGGATGCCAGTATGGTAACAAGGAGAGTCAGGGAAGCTGTAAAAAGGAAGAAGACTTCCTTCAGTAAATGGAAGTCCTGCCCAAACAAAGAGAGCAGAAGGGAACATAAACTCTGGCAAAACAAATGCAAAAAGGCAATAAGGGATGCAAACAAGAGCGTTTAGGGAGCATATAGCCAGAAATGTCAAGTGGAATAACAAAAACTTCTTTAAATATATCAAAAGTACAAAACCTGCCAGGAAGGCGGTTGGCCCCCTTAGATGATAATAGCATGTAAGAGATTCTTAAGGAGGATAAGGAGATTGCAGAGAAACTGAATGAGGTATTTGCATCTGTCTTCATTGCAGAGGATACTTATGCAATGCTTCTCATGCTTGGAGCTTCTCATGCTTGGAGGCTGAAGAACTGGGCCAATCTGAAGTGACAAGAGAGGTGCTCTAAACTGTCTTGAAAAACTAAAAATTAACAAATTATCAGGGCCAGATGACATCCACCCAAGAATTCTGAAGGAACTCAAATGTGAAATTGCTGATCTTCTAGCAAAAATATGTAGTTTGTCTCTACCATCAGGCTCTGTACTAGAGGACTGGAAAGGAGAGGAGAGCTGGTCTTGTGGTAACAAGCATGACTTGTCCCCATAGCTAAGCAGGGTCTGCCCTGGTTGCACAGGAATGGGAGACTTGATGTGTGAGCACTGCAAGATCTTCCCCTCAGGGGATGAAGCCGCTCTGGGAAGAGCAGAAGGTTTCAAGTTCCCTCCCTGGTTTCTCCAAGATAGGGCTGAGAGAGATTCCTGCCTGCAACCTTGGAGAAGCCACTGCCAGTCTGTGAAGACAATACTGAGCTAGATAGACCAATGGTCTGACTGACTCAGTATATGGCAGTTTCCGATGTTCCTATGTTCCTATAGTAGTTAATGTAACTCCCATTTTCAAAAAGGGATCTAGGGGGAATCTGAGAAACTACAGCATAAGTTCTGTGCTCAGTACATTGATGGAAAGCATACTTAAGGACAAAATTGTTAAACATCTAGAAGAACAGGCCCTGCTGAAGGAGCACCAGCATGGCTTCTGCAAGGGCAAGTCTTGCCTGAATAACCTTTCGTAGTTCTTTGAGAGTGTCAGCAGGCATGTGGATAAAGGTGATCCGGTTGACATAGTAAACTTGAACTTCCAAAAAGCTTTTGACAAAGTTCACCATCAAAGGGTAAACCTGAGTAAACTTAGCAGTCATGGGATAAGGGGACAGGTGCATGTGTGGAAAGACAGGAAACAGAGAAAGACAGGAAACAGGAAAGACAGGAAACTGGTTGAAAGACAGGAAACAGAGGGTAGGAATAATGAAGGGAAGAAAGAAGTGGGGTCCCTCAGGAATCTGTACTGAGACTAGTGCTCTTTAATTCATTCATAATTTATCTAGAAAATGGGGTAAGCTGTGAAGTGGTAAAATTTGCAGATGACACTAAATTGTTTAGGGTAATGACATCCAGAACAGATTGTGAGGAGTTCCAATAGGATTTCTCCAAACTGGGTGAGTGAGCGACAAAATGGCAGATGCAGTTCAATGTAAGCAAGTTTAAAGTGATGCATATTGGGGCAACCCCCCCACCCCAGCTCACATATATACTGATGGGGTCTGAGCTGTCAGTATCTCACTGACCAGGAGAGAGATCTTGAGGTGATGGTGGACAGCTCATTGAAAGTGTCGACTCAGTACATGACAGCTATGAAAAAGGGGAATTCTGTGCTAGGGATCATTGGAAAGGGGACTGAAAATAAAAATGCTAATATTATAATGCCCTTATACAAATCTGTGGTACAGCCACATTTGGAGTACTGTGCACAGTTCTGGTCGCTGTATCTTAAGAAGGACATTGTAGAACTGGGAAAAGTGCAGAAGAGGGCAACCAAGATGATCAGGGGCCTGGAGCACCTTATGAAGCATGGCTACAGTATCTGGGGCTCTTTAGTTTGGAAAAGAGGTGACTACAGGGAGACATGATAGAGGTGTATGAAATTATGCATGGAGTAGAGAGAGGCTACAGCTTCTGAGGCTTTTTAGTTTGCAAAAGAGGCGACTATAGGGACAAATGACAGAGGTGTGTGTGTGTGTGTGTGTGTGTGTAAAAGTATTAAATTTATATAGTACCTGACTCCAAAGGCTCTAGGCAGTTCACAAAAATAAACACATGAAAAACAAAATAACAGTTAAAAACCGTTTAATTTTTTTTAAACATTCAGTGCTTGGAACTCAATATAAAATTATGCACTGAGTATAGAAAGTAGATGGTGAGAATTTTTTCTCCCTCTCTCATAACACTAGAACCATGGGTCATCCCATGAAAATGAAGGCGAAGAAATTTAGGACCAACAAAAGGAAGTGCTTTTTTACTCGGAGCATAATTAATCTATAGAATTCTCTGCCATGGGATGTGATGAAGGCCACTAGCTTGGATGGCTTTAAAAGAGGCTTAGACAAATTCATGGAGGATAGGTCTATCAATGGCTACTAGTCCGGTGGCTATAGGCTACCTCCAGCCTCAGAGGCAAGATGCCTCTGAACACCAGTTGCAGGGGAGCAACAACAAGAGAGAAGGCATGCCCTCACCTCTTGCCTATGGGCTTCTCAGAGGCACCTTGTGGACCACTGTGTGAAACAGGATGCTGGACTAGACAGGCTTTGGGCCTGATCCAGCAGGGCTGTTCTCATGGGGGCACACTCTTATTTCTGGTTAAGTCATTGTTCTGGGTATGCCTCCTGACTAGGAGGAGGCAATCTCCAAAGTAGCAATTCGCACAGATGTGCAATGGGCAGCCTCCCCTGAGGTAGTCTTCTGTGGTTTAGTATTAGGAATGCTTGAATGATTCATCCAATCACACTGGTTGCTGAGATCCACTCTCAATAGAAACTGACTGGATGAAAGAAAGACCAGAGAAGTGAAAAAATGCAGGTATAGTGGGGAACCTTCTCTGTGGATGGCTACTTTAAGCTCACAGGAGTGTGTGACTTGAAAAAAAAATTATTTGTTATCACCTCCTAATCTCACCGACTTGCAGCATACTTCACAGACAGTTCACTTTGGTATTGGTGGTTGATTAGGCTTTTTGAATGTCTTGGAGACAAAGGTAGTCCTGGAAGCTATAACATTTTTGAAGGAAAAGTTTGAACAGAACAGATCCACCAGACTGAAACCAGCTTACCACCCATGTATTGTGACCTGACAGGGCTTATTAATTCTCTTAATTTTGCTGTTTGCCTGGGACTTCGAAAATGTGTGTATGTGTATGCAAAGTACCTTGCAAGTCATGATACATAGCTAGTGGTCTACATTTACCTTGGTGAGTTACAGCTTATACTGGCAATAATAACCTATATCAGGTTATTATTATTTCAGGTTATTATAAACATGCAATTGCATCACTGAGACTGTGTAACTTGGCCTGAAACCTTTTTCACACAGTTATTGTCAATAGAAATAAATCAAATTAAAACCAAATATTCCAGTTTCGTTCATCAGCTTGGGATCAGGGTGGGAATAGTGTCATATGGCCCATTATTGCCAGCCTTGCAAAAGCCTGTTGGTATTGCGAGACTGGCAGACCATTTTATTGTTACTGGGATATAACTGGAATATTCAAACTGAATAGAGAGCCATGGTTGAGAATACATCAGTCGCCACCCTCCCTCAAATTCTTCCAATCCATTGGCTCTTGAAGTGTTTGAATGGGACCACTGAAAAGCTGCTTCCTATCCAATTGTCTCCTCCTGCCAGTCCTAGCTGGAAGGTGACGATGAGCCATGCACTTGGTTCTGGCCACACCATTCCTGGACTGGAAAAGAACAGTTGTGTAACAATGTTGTTGTTCCCTTACTCAACCCCATTTCAATGAGGCCGGTGCAGGAGAACTTCTGGATGAATGTACTCCAGATTAAGTAATGGGGTGGAGGTGCTGTTTTGTATTTCCCCCTAGCACAAAAGTGCCTTGGGTTGGTTTGAGGAGAGCTGGTCTTCTAGTAGCAAGCATGACTTGCCCCCTTAGCTAAGCAGGGTCAGCCCTGGTTGCATATGAAAGGGAGACTTGATGTATGAGCACTGTAAGATATTCCCCTCGGAGGATGGAGCCATTCTGGGAAGAGCATCTAGGTTCCAAGTTCCCTCCCTGGCTTCTCCAAGACAGGGCTGAGAGAGATTCCTACTGGCAACCTTGGAGAAGCCGCTACCAGTCTGTGTAGACAATACTGAGCTAGATGGGCCTATGGTCTGACTCAGTATAAGGCAGCTTCCTATGTTCCTATGATCCTGACCAGTAGGAGCTGTATTTTTCTGTACTGGTTTGGGTAACATGAGATTGAGTTGGTCAGGCATGTTCGTTATTTCTGTACTCATTACTCCTGCAGCTTTTGAAGGCGATGGGTCTGTTTTCTAAGGTAGGAATTCTAGGTTTGTGACCAGATGTACATAATTTAAACATCCGATCTAACCAAGCATTACCATCTTTGTGAAAGTCCCTACAGCCACATTGGCAAAATGGCCTTCATGTCAAGAGAGCAGTTAGAATGATGGTCTGCTCTACCAGGAAATGCTTATGAGGTTCATGTTGCTAGCTGAAATGTATTTGTTCTGAAACTGCTGCAGCCCCCCCCCCCGCTTCTTTTAACTCTATATTTCACATTTATTTTGAAGCTGTGGTTATTCCCCTCATATTTTATTATGAAGATGCTAACATTGGTAAATGAAATATAGAGCCTTGAATTTTGAATGACTGTTGGTGTGGAGTTATGGCTGTACTTACAATACAAAAAAGAATATAATAATAAAAAGTGATTGGATAAAAAGATGTTTTAGCTTGCAGGTAAAATGGCAAATATATCAATGAAGACAGAGGTCTGTTGCCCTCATCCTGCCCTCCTCATATCTCACCTTGTCTATTTCTAACATCTTTCTTACTATCCTGCTCTCCTTCCTCATGCTCTTTTATTCAGAAAATTGAGGGCGACTTCATGACTATTTTTGCGACTGAATAGTCACTAAGAGATGCTGACGATGACGATGCTCATATACTATTTATCAACAAAAGTCCCCGAAGTATTTTACATAGCAAAAGATATGAGAAAACAGTTCCTTGTCTCAAATGGTCCTACAATCTAAAAAGAAACATAAGGAAATACCAACAGCTGCCACTGGAAACTGCACTGCTGTCTTAAACAGGGACAGTTCCTATCCCCCAGCTAAATATAAGAGAGCCAACATTTTTAAAAGTGCCTCTTTGGCCAGTTAGTAGTGATTATGGCCCTCTAGGAAAACAGAACAATGGTTTAGGGCTGTTGTAATATAAGAACCCTGCTGCAGCAGGCTAGATATCTATTTAATCCAGCACCCTGTTTCCCAGAATGGCTAACCAGATGCTTCTAGGAAGCTCACAAGCAGGGCATATAGGAAATAGCTCTCTCTTCTTGTTGCCAACCCCACAGCTATTGGTATACTGCCTATGATGATGGAGGTTCCACTTCGCCATTATAATTAGTGGAATCACATATGGCATTACTATGTGGCAGCTATATTCCAAGGCCATTTCACCTTGGGACTGTTTTACAGGGGGCATTACTTCACAGTGATTCTGCAGTCCCAAAGATGCTGTGTGAATTGGCCTTCAGAATGTCTCTGAAAGCTTTCCCCAATCTGGCAATGTTCCCCAGTCTTTCTCCAATCCCCCTGCCATTCCTCCATGAAAAAATATACCCAAATTCATTTTTATGTACTTTTAATCTTCATATTTGCTTAGTGTGATGTGGCTGGGTGCGCTGAGCATGAAGATAATTTTGGGTTCCCTGGAAGGATACCATATCTGGACAGCTGAGGAACCTGTCAGGCAGCTCATTTTTAAGTGTTTGTGTGCCTCTGTGTGTGTGTGTGTTCTTTCAAACTAAATCTGTTTCCCTCCATTTTTCAATAACCTCTTGTATGCTTAAGAACTTTTGTATCACATGTTTTGCTTTGGGAGATTTTAGTAGATTGCACCCACCTTTGGAAAGAAACCTTGGCCCTTTTCACACATGAAGAGGCAACCATCTGTTGGGGATGCTCTAGCTCTGGATTTCTTGTAGAGAGCAGGGGATTGGACTAGATGGTCTCCAAAAGCCGTTCCCAAATTGTTCCTATGAATGCAATTCTATGAATAACATTTTGCCATAGAAAAGTGCAGCATCAATGCTTATCTTCCTCCTGCTTCCTTCACACAAGAAAATATGGAAGGTGGCTTGGTGTGCTACCATCATGCAGGTTTGAGAAAGACAGACACCTCAATCAAGAAAGGGGGATTTGTGTGTGGAAGCAAACCTGTCTGCACACAGTTGATCTGGATGTACATCCATTCACCATTGAACTGTCTCGATGCTTGTATTGATGGCTATGTACTTTTCCACATAGGGCAACCAGTTGCTTTGTATGGGTAGATTATCACAACCCACATGATGCTGGGGAAACAGGAGATTCACAGGCCATGTTCTCTTCTGATTTCTGATTTTTAAAACCCAGAAACTTTTGGCATTGTCAGTTTGGCAACATGGCAAGCTGACATTTAACAGAGATTGGCAATCTAGGATTTGAATTAGGGTTGCCAATCTCATTAAATGAACTCCAGAAATTTCAGAGTTCTTACAATCAGAAATTGGGAGCACCAGTGGCCTGTTAATCTCCCATTGCCTGGTTTCCCTGGCGTTTTGTGGGTTGTGAGCACCAGCCCTGGGTCTGGCTGCATGCAATCAGAACTGGATTAGGGCTACACATAGTTTATACCACTCTCTGTCTTGACACAATACAATTTGATTGTGGTAGTGTTTGTTTCCTTTAAAGTGCCACTTTTTCACTGTTGTTAGCACAAAGTGCTGACTAAACATTAACAATATTTTGAGTAACAAAAAAGGGGACCAGAATAAGAGAAACTCAAGGCTGCCAAAACACTGGTCTGGCTTGGACAGACTAACTAGTTGTTTATATCACCCTCTCCATCTTTTTAGTTTTGTTCCTGTTTCAACACTGGAAGAGAACTAGGTTGCAATCTGACAGCAGCTTTCCTAAGCGACTAACACTAAGCAGACACTTGTGGGCAAAGGTGCTCAACCTGCACGTCAGTTTCAAGGGTTTCACGGACTTAGACTGTGCCACTTGGCATGATCTTGCTAGTCTGGTTCTGCTAGCAGTGATCAGTAAAAAAACTGGCCCAGTACCTGTACCAAGTGTCTTGTTCAACATGGCTGACGCTTGCAAACCCTTCTCTCTGGAAGTGCCCTTGAATAACACATATGTTGAATCAGAGACTTATGATGTGTATGCATTTTCCCACTATGATGGCGCTATACTTATTTTCATTTGGGCCTGGGGACTTCCATTATAGTAGTACTGTTTTCCTCTCATCAGATGTATGGGGCAGTTCATTTTGGAGTTCTCCAATTCCGTTTAAGTTCTTAGCAGATGGCCTTGGAAGTGCTCATACTAGTACTATATTTATCCTTAGGGTTTTCAGTCATGGAATTATCCTCCATGCAGCAGGTTTCAGTTTGCTTTCTAGTATAAAGGATGAGAAATTTCCAAGAGCTTTTTCTTAGAGAGAATATGAACCTAAACTTCCCAGCCAGTGATCTTTCCAGCCAAATTTTCCTGGGGATGCCCTTTTGCTAGACCCTTCAATATCTTTTGATTGAAAGATATTGAACTGCAATCTGACCCAGAGAGAACAGGAAATGACTCTTATCTCAAGAGAAGGCAGGAAATGACTCTTAACTCTGAGAGTGGTTTGACAATGAAACAAATATCTCTGAAAGTTTGTAGCACATGCTTTCCAGGAAGTAGGAAAGTGTAGTTCCTTGTCAGATATGGTTCAAGCCTAGACGATGCAACTGACAAGGTTGGATAAGATCACACTGAAGGAGCTTCCACTTCCTAAGCATTGAACTTTTATTTATTTACTGCCACAAGTTGTGGTGCAGGGCAGGCCACCAGCTTAGAAGGCTTCAAAAGGGAATAAATATATGGAGGAGATGTCTCTCAGCTGTTACCAGTTGTAATGGCTTATGCTACCATCAGCTTTTATGGTAGTATGCTTCTGATACCAGTTGCTGGGGAAGTAAGAGAGGGAGAGGGCTGTTGCCTTCTTGCCCTGCCTGTTAATTTTCCAGAGACATCTATCTGCCAATGGCTGGAAAACAGGGTACTGAATTAAGACAGGCCTTATTATTATTATTTCTTGTTTACACAGTCAGACAGGTGTTATTGACTGGTTTGTTTTATCCAGACATCAAGTCCTTCCCAAGGACCTGGGATGGCTGAATTTTATTGTCAATTGTTATAGATATCGTCGCAGAATATAGGCTGTTCCCAGTAAAGCTGCTTTTTGTAACTGGCTGGTGGTGATTTCTGTGGCCCCTATGGTGTTGAGGTGCTCTTCATGGTCTTTTGGAACTGCACCCAGGGCGCCAATTACCACTGGGATTATTTTGGTCTTTTTCTGCCACAGCCTTTCAATTTCAATTTGTAGATCTTTGTATTTTGTGATTTTTTCTATTTCTTTTTCTTCTATTCTGCCATCCCCTGGTATTGCTATGTCGATTATTTTAACTTGTTTTTCTTTCTTCTCGACTACAGTTATATCTGGTGTATTGTGTGGCAGATGTTTGTCTGTTTGTAGTTGGAAGTCCCATAATATTTTTAAATCTTCATTTTCTTCAACCTTTTCAATTTTATGGTCCCACCAATTTTTGGCTACAGATAGCTTGTATTTTTTGCAGATGTTCCAGTGTACCATCCCTGCTACCTTGTCATGCCTTTGTTTGTAGTCAGTCTGTGTGATCTTTTTACAACAGCTGATTAGGTGGTCCGCTGTTTCATCTGCTTCTTTACAAAGGCGGCACTTGCTGTTTGTTGTGGATTTTTCGACTTTTGCTCTTATTGCATTTGTTCTTAGTGCCTGTTCTTGTGCAGCCAGTATTAAACCCTCTGTTTCTTTCTTCAAGTAATCATTCTTAAGCCATTGCCAGGTCTTGGTGATTTCTGGTTTTCCAGTTATATTGTGCAAATATTGACCATGCAGGGGCTTATTTTTCCATTTTTCTGCTTGGTTCTTGACTTGTTCTTTCTTGTAGGCCTGCTTTCTTTCATTGGTGTTGAATAGTTTCGTGTTATTGACTATCTGAAGTGCATCTTCTTCACTGTCCTTGATATATTCTTCAAGGCCTCTTTTCTCCTCCTCTACTGTTTGATGGACTTGCAGCATTCCTCTTCCACCTGAGCTGCGAGGGAGGTATAGCCTATCTACATCACTGCGGGGGTGCAGAGCATGATGGATGGTCATTATTTTCCTGGTCTTACGATCCAGTGTCTCTATTATTTATTATTATTATTATTATTATTATTATTATTATTATTATTAATTCAATTTCGGTCTGATTCAAAAGAGTAGGGGGACTTATGTGCTTATTTGCCCATTTTGCCTCCCATAATGATTTTTAAAAATGCAGATTTTGTGTGCTTCTACAAATACTTCCCAAATTAGGCTGAAATACTTCCCCAAAATGCAGATTTTGTGTGCTGCTACAAATACTTCCCAAGTGGCTTAACTGTGAGTGTGCTGACTGTGCAGAATGCATTATGTTCTTCAGAGTTAGTTGACTGCTTAAGGCTACCAGTAGGACAGGCACCATGTGATTATTCTGCAGGCATATTTATATTTCTGTCCAATTCATTACTTCTAGACATGGAATCTATTATATATTTTGATGAATTTTTGTGTGTGAAATAATGTCATACTTCTCAATGACCTACAGATGCACAATCCTACCACTGAAATTAGCTGAATACACTACTTTTTACACCAGAATATGCTTGGTGGAAATTTTAATATTTTTATTGTAGTTTTTAAAAGAAATTCTGAATATCATACTTCCTGATTATCTACAGACACCAAATTTTTCATGAACACATCTGCCACTTAAATTAACTGAATACACTACCTTTTACTCCATATGCTTGGGGATACATTAAAAAATAATTTGTATTTTTAGCAGAAATTCTGAATTAATCATATTTTAGTGTTACTGTTCTCAACAGATTTTAAAACAATCAATCAGATCAATAATTCCAAAATGATGTCATGCCCAGGAAGATGAGACTATGATCTACTGGTACACCACTGGCCAATCTCCAAAACCACCTAGTAAACCATTCCCAAATGGTTGTTGTCTTGTAATCTTAAAAAATAAATAAAAATTGGAACATTGGTGTTAGCACTAGGTCTATGGGGCTCAGGTCCCCATTGACTGACTGGGATCAATCAACCCCTGCAGCTACTAACCCCCTCATGCCTTCACTCCTGACCTTGTTTGGAAGAAGCAGGAGACAGAGGGGAGGGGTATCATGAGGGTGGTTCTAAAATGTGCTTGTTTGTACTTTTTTGGATTTTTATTTCTCTCAACCTTCATTTATTTCACTGTCACCAGTTAAGGTATCTGTATGAATGTGCAGGATCTCAGGATCAGTGGCATAGTCACCACTGGACAAGGATGGGTGGGAAACAAATGTCCCTGGACTGCCAGGGTCAGGGGGTCACCAAGGTGCCCCCTATCTGCCCCCCCAGGGGACCTCCTTGTTGGAGAGCTATTCTTCAGAGTTGGTAGTATGACATTTCCCCCTCTCCTATTACGAGAACTATTGATGGATAATATGATCTGGTGGATATATTGAATCAGCTCTGGTGGATAAACTGATAGTGATGGGTCTGGACCGGTCCAGAGGCCATTGTAAAGGCCTGTCCGGACCGGTTCGGACCTGGCCGGTCCGGTCAGGGTGGAGGGGCGTGCGAGCTTCACGTCTCCCCGACGCCGGAGGCCCGGTCTACCCGGCCTCATCCCCGGCGATTGGAGGCCCGGTCTACCCATCGCGTCGGGGAGACGTGAAGCTCGCGCGCCGTGTGCGCAGAAGGCTTGTTGCAGCCTTTTGCATTGAGGAGGAGGAAGAAGGGGCGGCGGGGAGGTATTCTGCCGCCCCAATTTCTACAGTAACTACGGGCGCTGGAGGGGGCAAAGCGGCAGGAGGGGTAAGTAAACCCTCCCCGCCCTTAAAGGAACCCCCTCCACAGTGCCGGACCGCAGTTGTGCGGGTCCGTGCACACCCCTATAAACTGAATCAGGTAGTAATACAGCCTCTGTTTGGAAACAGTGCCACTGATGAAGGCCTGACTCTGGCTGAAAAGCATTTCACAATTTATGAACATAGCCTCTAACTGGATCTTTGCATATCCAATGGGGCTACATCACCGGATCATTTTTGGACTTGTGTATTAAGTATGGACTTATAATGGGTAGACGTTAATACATGTTAATTGTATCACTGATATGGATATGGATTAATTATTGAGTTCTGTACCTTATGGACATATTGTTTTTATGATTGTTTACTAATTTATTTTTGGACTGTTGATATCTTAATGTGATTATTTTATTCTGATAATATAATTTGAGAATGTATAGTGTTGGGTTCTTTTGTATTTTGGTTGGTTGTAGGTGACCGCAGTTACAGGTCTTTTTTGTTGTTTCTTGTTCCTCATGCCCAGCAGCAATGCAGCTTCTGTGCTCAGTGGCCCTCACATCCAGCAGCAGCCCAGCTGCCAGGGTAAATGGAAGAATAGACAGGTGGCAGATGTTTCTCACGTCCAGCAGCAACCTAGCTAGTGGGCAGTAAGGAGGCGTTAGCGAAGGGATGGTGTATGACACTCATTCCCAGCAGCAACCTAGCTGTGAACATAATGTGGTGGGGGTGGGGTGGGTAGAGCTTTTACCCAGTAACAACCCAGGTGCTGGGCATGGTAGAGGGGGTGGCTGCTAGGGATGTGTGAGCAGGTTCGGAACTGAACCGGCTTGAACCAGTTTGGTTCGAAAGCTTGGGGTCAAGCTGAACCACCCCTGGTTCGTCTTGACCCTGGACCAACCCCTCCCCCGAACGCCATTCGGGGTGTTCACAAACATTTTATTGGTTACAATTGTTTTAAATTATTTTTTAAACTTACCCCCTTCAGGTGTGGTTTCTGAGGTGACGGGGGTACACAGAGGTTCCCCCTCCCCATGCCGGCCTCCCCTCATTTGAAAACGGCCCCATTCGGCCAATCTTCGGCCCGTTTGGGCCTTTCCCCCTGCACAGCGGCTATTTTGGAGGCTGCCGCACCTGCACAATGGGTTTCTGCATGGCAGTGACCCTCAATGACATATTTTCCAATGTGCTGCAGAGGGAAGGTGAAATCAGTGAAAAATCACCTCTCCCCTATTGCATGCATGAAGCATTAGTCTGCATGGCAGCTAGTATTACAAGTGAACACACAGCAACCACTTAAATCAGGTAGAGGATGTTTACAGCAGATACCAAATGCCATTTCTTCTTTCAGGGAAACTTGGGAGTGACATGTCTGTTGGAGTGAAGGGTTCTCTCTTTTTCCTTTCCATAAGGATTTAAGTACATATTTGGCTAAATTTATGCCATTTTATTGTTTTTAGAATATGGTTTTACATTGTTATTTTGAAATTGTGTATTCTGATGTGTATGCTGCTTTGGGTGAAGGAAGAGTGACTTAACAGTGTTTTTACATAGAAGTTATTTCAGTGACAGACAAGAGACAAAATTCAACGAGGTCTATAGGCCTTCTCTCAAATACATTCAAAGGTTAAATCATGAAAAAGCAATGTTTTAAGGACATTGTTAAAATATCGATAGGAAATAATCTCTCATAAAAGGGGTGTGCCCGAACCACAGTTCAAGCACTGTTTTGGGAGTGAGGAGCAGGAGCTTGAAGGAAGCTTGGCCCAAGTACCCCCGCACAGTGCCAGCACACACATGGCATCCATGCATGTGCATGCTGATGCCAAAAGGTGATACTTGGGCTGAGTGCTACCCCAGCAGGAAGCTGCATGGGGTGGCAGAGAGTGGGTAAGGGCCTGCTCTCCCCATTCTTAAAGCTCCCACTCCCTGCTCCCAAATGGTGTTCGAACCACGGTCTCCAGGCACACATCTATCTCACAACTGTGTCAATGCACCACTTGTTTTGAAACAAATAACATGAAGCCATAGTAGATAAGAAAACTCTTACACATTTAGTTTAAATGTTCAACACACCAGTGAATTGGCTTCATTTATGCATGCCTCTGCAGGCCACAGTGCCTCCTGAAAATATGTCATCAAGAGTCACGCTTTTAGAACTAAAACCCCATGGTTCAACACAGAGGGGTTGCTAGGTACTTAAATGATCCAGGCCCACAGCTTCTCTCCCAACCCTCTGTTTTGATAATTAACCTTTTTCATGCTCTCTAAAACAAACTAAAACTCTTTTCCATTTGTTGAAGCCATTAATCAGCAGGGACATCCTTGTTATAGCTGGCATATTTGGTCCACAGTAGTTAGTTTATTTCCACATTTCCCTCCCTTTTGCAATCAGGTCTTACAGCAGCCTTGCCACTGCATAGAATTTGGGAGGTGGGCTTAATTGTGCTTTAGGATCTCACACACTTCAACCTTTATGTTTGGTTTCTTTCTGGCAGCTTTTCTGCCACACAGTTTTTAAAAACAGAGTATTTGGGTGGGGGTAAACCATACTTTTGAGGATGATTACCCAGCACCTCCTACTTTTAGGTTGTTGCCATCACTTCCTCCTCTGAGCCCAATAGCTGGGTTGCTGCTGTTACAAGAGTCACCCATTGCCACCTCCACCATGCTCATCATGGTACACTGGGCACAAGGACCACCTGACACCCCCTCCACCATATTAAATTGCTAGGCTGCCACTAGGTGAGAAGTCCAGCAGTCACTGGAGGTGTGCACAGAACCAGTTGGTCTGGTTCAGTTCAAGTCCGAACTGGACCGGGCCAGTTTGGTCCAGCACCCCCTCAAATCCCCCCGGTTTGGTTTGGTCCGGGGGGTTCACAGGAGTTCAGTTTAAGTGTAAAGTGATGCATATTGGAGCAAAAAAGGGCAACCTCACATACACTGATGAGGTCTGAGCTGTCAGTGACTGACCAGGAGAGAGATCTTGGGGTCGTGGTAGACAGCTTGTTGAAAGTGTTGACTCAGTGCGCAGCAGCTATGAAAAAGGCGAATTCCAGGCTAGGGATAATTAGGAATGGGACTGAAAATAAAAGTACTAATATTATAATGACTTTCCACAAATCTGTGATATAGACACATTTGGAGTACTGTGTACAGTTCTGATCACCATATCTTAAGAAGGGCATTGCAGAACTGGAGAAGGTGCAGAAGAGGACAACCAAGATGATCAGGAGCCTGGAGCACCTTCCTTACGAGGCAAGGCTACAGTATCTGGGGGCTTTTAGTTTGGAAAAGAAGCGGCTATGGGGAAACATGATGGAAGTATATAAAATTATGCATGGAGTACAGAGGACGAACAGATATTTTTTCTCTCTCCCTCTCTCACAACTCTAGAACCAGTTTGCATTCCATGAAACTGAAGGCTGGGAAATTTAGGACCAACTTTTTCAAATAGCGCATAATTAATCTATAGAATTCTCTGCCATGGGATGTGATGTTGGCCACTAGCTTGGTTGGCTTTAAATGGGGCTTAGACAAATTCATGGAGGACAGGTCTATCAATGGCTTCTAGTCTGGTGGCTATAGACCACCTTCAGCCTCAGAGGCAAGATGCTTCTAAATACCAGTTGCAGAGGACCAACAGCAAGAGAGAGGGCATGCCCTCACCTCTTGCCTGTGAACTTCTCAGAGGCATCTGGTAGGCCAGTGTGAAACAGGATGCTGGACTAGATAGGTCTTGGGCCTGATCCAGCAGAACTGTTCTTATGGTCTCATGCTATTATTATTATCTGCTTTCCTTCACTATTATTATATGAATACGACAAATATTTATATACCACTGTTCAACAAAAGTTCCCAAAGCCATTTACATAGCTATAAATAAATAAAATGGCTCCCTGTACCCAGAGGGTTCAAAACCTTTAAACAACAACAACAACAACGTCATAGGATAGACACCTGCAACAGCCACTGGAGGAATGCAGTACTGGGGGTAGGTAGGGATAGTTTCTCGCCCCCTGCTTAATAAAGAGAATCACCACTTTTAAAAGATGTTTCTTTGCTCAGTCAGCAGGGAACAATTTATTTATTGTTATTAAGTACTGTTGTTATCCCCCTCATAAATATTTTCTGTAAACGTATGGTCTTCAGAGTAATTTCAGGTTAATTGCAGGAAGCTATGTTCAACTGCAAATTTTTTCTTTTCTTTTCAGATGTTCAGCATAGAGAGAGGTACACAATATATACTAAGTGGCTTGCCCTGTTTGGAGTGCCAGTAGTGGCAAGTCCACATAATGCAACTGAAGTAAATTCATTAGGACCTGATTAGTAGGAGCATGAGAGGGTGACAGGGCAGATTAAGCAGGCAGAGGAGGCTTATAAACAGGCTGGAGAGTTTATAAACAGTCTGAAGAGTAAGTACTCTTTGGACTTAGGTGACTCAGTTAAGGAATGAGATTTCAGAAGTGAACTTCTATGTGCAGCTCTAACTCTCCATACTGTAGTGCTAAAATGAAGGCACTAAACAATATTGCATCCATAGCCTGTTGTAGTCTAGACTAGTTATTCTGGAAAGCAAAAAAAACATGCAGTGCATCTTAAAAACTGTATATCTACTTTTTATTCATAGTAATCCTCTGAAAATGGGCCCTGTGGCCAATACTAATCTTGAAATGTTTTGCACCTGAAGAGAAAAAATAAAAATGGTACCCTTCGGACAGTATTTCCACACAGACCAAGCCCTCACTCAAATGGTAACACCTGTGTCTCTGCTGTACCACTTCATGCTGCAGGTGGAAACTTGAGTGACTGAATCCAGAATCCTCTTGATGGATTGCATAACTAATTCCTCATTGTCAATTTTTGAAATGTGCTGTTACAGCTGCATACTGATAGACTAACTGTTGTGAACAATCCAATGTAATTGGATTGCATCACAGCTGATCTTGAATTAGCATCTGTTGAGTGACTGAACCAGAACATCTGCTAGCAACAAAAGATTAAGCTAGATTTCACCAGCTCTCAGACTATATTTTCAGGCCCACTTCATGGCCAATCCAGACTAAGGAAGCACTAGTTCTACATGAAAAGTGGTGATGCTCTTAATGAGCTCCCAATCTATGCAGCATTGGTGACTGCATGAATGTATATGCATTCAGGTTTTGATGACCTCCCTTTCCTCCAAAAGCACTCGATGCCACATGAAGAAATGTCCCTGATGCTTGTGTGTACCACTTCAAGTTATGTCCCTGAGGGTTGTGTGACCTTTGGTGACATATTTTTATGTAGTGCAGGGGAAGAGGAGCGTATCAAAATTTACCCCCACATGCACAATTGCTGCTGCTGTCGAAGCTATCAAGAGCACCATCATTTCTGATGTGGTACTGGTGCTTCCTTAGTTTTGGATGTTGACCCATGTATGTTTTTGTTCATTTATTTTTAAAAGTCAGTCTTCTATATTTGTTCAAGTTGACTCACACTATTATAAAAACAGCAGTCAATAAAAAACAAACCAAAATTAAGAGATAGAGAGGCATATTTCTTTTCTTCCTTACTCTTCAGGCCACTTTGATGAAGGAGAGAGGGCATGCCTGCTTGTGGGCTTTGCAGAGACCTCTGATGGGCCACTGTGGGAAACAGGATGCTGGACAAGATAGTCTTTGGGCCTAATCCATCAGGGCTGTTCTTATGTACTTGTGTTTGCTATCCAATTAGCAAATTTGCTCTCTTTGTAAAGAGAGGGCCTTATAATTTACTGGATAAATTGTTCCACAAAACCTGGGCAGCTACTGTGCACTGCAGACAACCTCATCTCCCAAATAGACAGAGCCCAGACCATGGCTTGTTGAGATTATCTGAACAAGTGGGTAGATTCATAGGTGCTCTCTGTGATAGATGTACCCCAGGCTATAGAAGGTTTGAAAGGTCAATTCTAGCACTTAGAGTTTGGTGACAGTTTTGTCGTAAATCAGGGCTGCACAATTTCGGCCCTCTCAAAGATGCTGGACGACAACTTGCATAATTATTGACTATTGGCCACTGTGGTTGAGGATAATGGGAATTGTAGTCTAAAAACATCTGGAGGGCCAAAGTTGTGTAGCTGTGTTGTAGAAGCAATTTATGCTTCTACCTGCCCATGGCAGTCAGGAATTGAACTGCAGCATTTTATACAAGCTGCAACTTCTGGACAGTCTTCAAGGGCAGGTGAATGTGGGACATGTTATAGTAATTGGTCCTTGATATTAAAAAGGCAGGACCATAGACAGCCTTCTCTGCTAGATGGAACTGCCAGTTTCCAGGTGGGGCTTCAAAGAAAGAGATCGGATTTTTCTTTCTACCAGCAGAAACTTCTATAACACTGTTGCTAAATCCAAGTGTGTCTGAATATCTAGCATCGCAACTAAATGAAAACAGTTGTTTTAGTTCAGAAGTTGATAATGAATACCTTCTCTAAATGCCTTGTTTAAAAAGGATAAAGTTACAGATAATGTCATGGACTATATGAAAGTTAAGTGTACTGAAAAAGTATGAATACCAGAGGCTAAAATAATTGTTGTTATAAATATTTATATGCTGCTTTTTCAACAAATTCTCAAAGTGGTTTACATAGAAAGAAACAAAATGATCCCCTGTCCTAAAAGGGCTCACAGTCTAAAAGACAGACATATTCTTGTTTCACAAGAATTAAGAATGTACATGTTGCATTAATCAGCTTTAATAGTAAACAGTCACTATCATCCCTGATTGAGCTTAGACGAAAATCTGCTTTTAAGCCATTCACTCACTGGGAGTTTAGCAGAATGCTTAAAGGAGACTGAAGGAGCAAAGTGAAGTGATCAAGGAGGTGTGGGAAGCCCATCTATCAAGTCAGTAATGGCTGGTGGGATGGCTCCAGCCCCCGCCTGGTTTTCTTGAGAAAACCAGGCCCATTGGTAGGAAAATAGGAGAACTGTGCTCTTTGCCTTCCTCCCTAGTGTTCTCCTACTGCAAAACAATGAGAGGAAAACCCAGATACCTCTGCAATAGTGCTGTACTGTAGGGTGGAGAAGAGAGGTCTTGGGTGTTCTGAACATCAGATGATTTCATGAAGTATTATTCAAATGAGAGAACATCCAACAAGGTTAAATATTTATTGTCTAATATAATAGTACATATGCTGGTAACCTGGCTTGACTATATTTTATTGTTTGTTTGTTAAATGTATATACTGCCTTTCATTAAAACAATCCCAAGGCGGTTTACAGCAAAAATTTAAACACAAGATGGTAAAAAAGACACAATTAAAATATTAAGTGGAAAATATTAAACAAATCTGATTAAAAATTTAAAATAAAAGCAATACAGAGTATAAAGAGCAGCAGCAGAGAATCAAATAAATGCCTGGGCAAAAAGCCAAGATTTTACACTCTTTCTAAAAGCTGTGATGGAGCGAATAACCACCGGGAGAACAGTCTGGGGGCAGCAACAGAGAAGGCCCTCAACCGAGCTCCCTCATTGTCGGCACCTGGAGCAGAGCCCCCTCAGATGACCTCATCAAGCAGGCAGAAACTCTTGGGAGCAGGCGGTCCCTCAGGTATCCCGGGCCCAAACCGTTAAGGGCTTTAAAGGCCAAAACCAGCACCTTGAATTGGACCCGGAAAATGCTGGCTTTACTACTGTAATGCACTCTATTATTTAATTTTTGAAATTTAAAATATTTCTATACCGCCCAAAACTTGCATCTCTGAGCGGTTTAATACTCTATGTGGGGCTGCCTTTGTACATAGTCCGAAAACTACATTTGGTACAGAATGCAGCAGCCAGGCTGGTTTCTGGAACAACCCGAAGGGACCATATCACGCTGATTTTAAAAGAACTGCACTGGCTGCCAATATGTTTCTGGGTGAAATACAAAGTGCTGATTATTACCTACAAAGCACTTAATGGCTTGGGTCCAGGGTGTTTAAGAGAGTGCCTTTTTTGTCATGAACCCTGGTGCCAATCTTCTGGAGACGTCCGGTTACAGTTGCCACTGGCTTATTTGGTGGTGACTCTGGACCGGGCCTTCTCTGTGGCTGTCCCAGAGCTTTGGAATATGCTACCTGCTGAAATGAGAGCATATCTTTCTCTGTTTGCATTTAAGAAGGCCCTCGAGACGGATCTGTTTTCACAGGTTTTTAACTGAAATCAATTTTGAACTGTTTAATTTTGTTTTTATTAGACTGGCTGTGTTTTTTTTTACTGTATATTGTAAAATTTTAACTGTTTTTACTGTTTTGTATTGTGTTTTACATTTTGTACATCCCCTAGAGATGTATATATATCAGGCAGTATAAAAATATAATTGATAAATACATAATATGCAGTATGGTAATGCACATATCCTAAATGCAGCTTCTTCAGAGTTTGTTGGTGAGTTAATTCAGATTGATGATGCTTGGACATTAAACCCATTAGGTTAAAAAAAAAAAATCATGGTATTCAGCCAGGTGCAGGTAAAGATTAAAGATCTTTTTCTCAGAGAGGACATTCCACCCTCCCCCCACCCCCTAGTAGTTTTGGCAGGGAAAAGATGAAAAGCAAAGGATGCACCTGTATTTTCATTGGCTTTCAGTCTGAGCCCTGCTAAGCTATTCCCTACACATTGATTCTAAATAGGCCATACCAGCTGTTCACTACTTACATGATCAACATGGCTTCTAGTTTCATCTAATAACATAGACAAATTCTTCTAGAGTTACATAAACCAACAGAAAGGCTAACAGTATTAACCTGGCTTTCTACTTTCTGTGCATACTAAACCTGTGATGCAGCACGTTGGGTGAGAAGAGCCCTAGGGAAGTGGTGTCACAGAGGGATTGGGGCAGAGGAGCCCCAAAGCTGTGTTAACCAGACAAAGCAACACAGCTTTAAGTCCACACCCTTCAAAATTCAGCATGTAATGCTAAATAAGAGATAACACTTTAAAAGGTGCCCTTTTGGCCTGCTAGCAGAAGTTAACCCCCTAGTGAGTGGGTTATGTCTAACCTGTGCTTTCAGGTTCTCAGGTAGGGCAAGCCAATGCTCCACATGAGGCAGGGCATCCCCTGGTCCATTTCTGATTATGCCCCATATGATGGCATCATGGATCCTCCCTGCCTGTGAAGGAGTGCAACTGTATACCACATGTAACAGATAAATTAGGGCTGAGCGGTAACATTTTAAAGGAATATTTGGCCAACATTTGGGGACTGGGTGGGGGATGTTTCCCCAAACAGTTCTGCTGCTGCCTGTTCTGAGACCCTGGTAGCGCTCTCAGTGTTTCAGTGACAGTGTTTCCCAGGGGCCATATTCGCATGTAATGTGGAACCACAGTTGAATGGGCCTGCGGTTCCATGGATGTTACATCCAAATGCGGACAACCCAGGTTATGCGCAGTGACTAAACTGAGGGTTCAGATTTGGAACTCCAGTCCAAACCCTTGGGTTGTAGTGAATTTTGCCAGAACACGAGATTCCAGACAGCCTGCAGTACGTCCAAATTCGGACCCGAAGGCTGCTTCTCCTGGAATCTGAACTGAGGGAGGAAGCTTCTTCCTCAACTCTGGCATGATTGGATGTGCAGGCTGTCCTTCAGTAAAGAAGGAAGCCTGCACAGCCAGCTCCTTGCCTATCTGAAGTACGTACTGCTCTCCAGTATGTCTGAATTTGGACGGGAGAGTAGGGAGAGGGGGCGTGGAATCACGGGTCCATTGGACTCACGGTTCCACGTTACATGTGAATGTGGCCAAGGTGTCAATGGCTGGTGACTGTCCCTTTTCCCCATGGTTTCCAGAGTGAAAACAGGAAGCACTGACCTCATCAAGTTGCATTGCTATGAAGCAAAGAGAGGGCCAGGTGAAGATCATTTTATTCTCTTGTGCTTTTAAAGATTATTTCCCCTAATTCATTCTCACTTTCTTATATCACTGCTTTTATTGTTGTGCTTACTGTTCAAATCTTTAATATTTTATTAGTATATTGTGTTTATGCTAAGCAGTTGTGTGTTAGCTGATTTGAAAACCTTGTTGAAAGACAGAGTGGGCAGATTTGTATAGTTTTTAAATTCTAGTGGCCTATGGTCTCCAGGCACTGTTTGAGGTCTGAGACTGCCACTTCTGGTTTCCTAGTTAATGAAATACAGAGCTAGGTACCACTGCATATTAAGTAACATTCACAGCCCCCACATGCCTGAACAGCACTCACTGTTGGGTGTGTTAACCCCCACATGTCTAAATAGCAGCTTTTGCCTGCAAAATGCACACAAACAACTATTAAGAAAGGATTTTGTGCTGATTTCTAGCACATGCACACACTTCATAAATGGCACACTGCAACTGTATTTTATGCTTCAGAGCTAGTTCCTAAATACAAAATGTAATGAATGAAGTAATCCTTGTTGTTAGGTAGGAGGGAGGAAAAATCCAGCTTTCTCTTTTATTACCTGGAACCATGGCCTTAAGCAGCTGTTTCCAGCTGCTCTGACCTTTGGGCAAGATTTCTTGTAAAGAAATGCTTTTGTCATCACCCAAAACAGGAACTGCTTATTACAAAGCATCTTGATTTCACTCTGCTGGATGAAACCAAGAGCTCCTTAAATCTCTTTTGGGAAATTTGAACACTGTCAACATACACTCTCTGTGAAACACTACATACATCCAAAACTTCAAATTTAACTATACTTACTTGAAAGTAGATCCGATTCATTTTCAATAGTCCTTACATCCAAAAAACTGTGTTTACTTTTTAAATCTAGTCATTTAAAAATGAGAAGTCCAAATTAAAGGCAAAATTTCACATCACATGTAGGTCTATGATGTTTTTTTCTGAGCTTATATTTTTACACAATGCTGCTACTGATGTTGCAATTTCCCATTATGGTGGGCGGAGAGGTTTTTAAACCTTTCCTCTCATGCTGCTGTTCTGCATTTCAGGAGAAAAAATACATATAAAGTCAGGAAAGGGTTAAGATGCTAATTTCCAGTATTCTACTCCCTTGCTATGCGGTCAGCAGAGCCATTAGCCTTGGTTCTGATGACCTCATGATGTAAAACCTGCTATAGATTGCAAACAAAATGTTTATTTTCTGCTTGACTACTGACTGTGAAGCATCAGTCTGTTTCCTTCCTGCCTGTCTGAATGTGAAGCTGTCCAGTGCTTTGGTAACACTGGTGATGCCTATTTACTTTCTGCTTGACTACTGACTGTGAAGCTAACAATATTTTGTCCTCCCAGCACTAGCTGACAACCTCTGTTTTGATCATATTATGCTTGTTCTCGCAAGGTGCCAGTCAGGGATGTGCATGGAACCAGGCGGGGGAGGCTCAAAGGTATGGAGGGGTTTGCTGCTTTAAGGGCAGGAAAAGGTGCACTTACTCCTCCGGCTGCTCTTCGCCTGCCAGCCTTCTGTTTTTAGAAAGTCCATCGGAGTGGCAGTGTACCTCCCTGCCACCCCATTTGCCCCCTTTAACAGAACTAACTGGAAGTATCTCATGCACCTACACCTGCGCATGCCCTATGTGCAGTTCCAGTAAAGGGGGCAAACAGGGCGGCAGGGAGGTATGCTGCTGCCCCAGTGGATGTTCTAAAAATGGAGCACAGGTGGGGGAAGAGTGGTGGGAAGGGTAAGTGAACCCCCCCTCTTGAAGCAGCACCCCCCCACCTTCGAACCGGCAGAACCACCCACCGTTCGAACCAGTTCAGAGGCCCATAAAGGGCATCCGGACCAGTTCTGTGCACATCCCTAGTGCCAGTTTCAGGAGATTTCTCCCTCCCTTTGTGTCTCATGCCACTCTGTCCCAAGAGTCCCTGACCATAGCAAATGCATTTGAGGAGGGCATGGGGCTACAGGAATAAGGAGGCTGGAAAGTCCCATTCTATACATTTCCTTCTGTTCATGATTCTGGTTTTAACAGTAAAAAGTGTATAAAATCTTGTTGGAACGAAATGATCCGAACCTTGTGTGGAGAGGGGGAACCTTCTGAGACCTCCCCCGTGGCCATGACAGCACCCCTGGAGACTGCTGGATGACCCAGACCTGGTGGTGAGTTAAAAAAAATTATTATTTTTTACATTTTGATCCTCCAAGCCAGCTCAAACTCCAGCCAAGCCAGGGGTGTGCAAAACCAAACATGCCCAGTCTGGTTCAAGTCCCGACCAGACTCAGACCAAACCAGGCAAACCAGTTTTGTGGCACACCCCTATCACACTATTCCAACTTCCTGCATAATATTTCCCCAGACTATACCATTATAATATTATTTATTGCATATTTATCTTACCCTTTCTCCAAAGAGGTCTTGGCAGCATACATATTTTCCCCACCTTTATCCTCGCAACAACCCTGTGATGTCAGTTAGGCTCAGCTTGTAGGTGGTGATTATCCCAGGATTGCCCAATAAGTGTAATGGCTGAACAGAGGATTTGAACCTAAGTCTTTGCAAGTCTACCCTGGCCTTCATTATTAACCTTTTTTTAGTTAATCACTTTCTTTTTATAAAAAAAAATCTTTTTAAATTCCACTTCCCAACAGAACAAGTTACTGAACCTTAGCAGCTTAGAACAAGATTAAAAATATATAAGATTACAATAATATTTAAAGCCATGTTATGAATAAATTTGCTGCTGTATGATTTTTGTGGGATATTTTAGAAATTTATTACATCTGTATCCCATTTTTATTCTGTGGAACTCAAGGCAGCTTGAACAGAATGTCTGGGTGTTCTCTCATCCCAAATGCTGACCAAGCCGACACATTCTTAGTTTCAACAAAGTTGCTGTAACATGTGTCTTCAGACTTTTGCCATAGCAATTATTATAAAAAATAAATGAAAAAGCAATTGCTTTGTCTGCTAAGAGGCAATGAATAATTAAAGGGCTCACTGGCAGGGAACAGAAATATGATGAATATTTATATGCCGCTTTTCAACTGAAGTTCCCAAAGTGGTTTATATATACATAAATAAATAAAATGACTCCCTATCCCCAAAGGGCTCACAATCTAAAAGAGAAACATAAGATAGACACCAACAACAGCCACTGGAGGAACGCTGTGCTGGGAATGGATAGGGCCATCTGACTAAATAGCCACAGCATTACTGAATTTGACCCACCTGAAGGAAATGACTGATTAGAAGGCCAGTAGCTGAGATGCAGAAGCTGCTTTAAGAAAACAGAGTAAGGAGGCAATAACAGAATTAAAGGACCAAAAGCCCCCAAAAGCCTCTGTTGTGGTTTTCTAGGCCATACTGGACAGATTGGTGCTACAATTGCATCTAATGTCAGCAGGACTCAGGAGCCATATACCAGGTCCTTAAAGATCAGAGGGCAACATGGAAGATAATGGGATGGAATGGTTTGCTACTGCTGTATCTAAATGAACAAATGATTCCAGAGAAAATGGCTACTGTGGAAACAACCAAACAATGTGATGCAAGATCAGGTAGAAACTTGTAGGTAAGAAAGAGAAGCTTAAATGTTATACAAGATAACTGGAGCTATTGAAAGAGCGGCTGGGGGAAGGAGTGGTGGTAGTAGTGACATGGTCAAAATTATGAGCAAGATTAGTTCAGCTGTGCAGAAGAAGTGAGGAATGAAGAGCATGTTCTGGAGATTCCTTTAAAACACACTTGGATGGACTAGAATCAGTAGCGGCCTGTATGGGCGGAGCTGTGGGTGGTAAATGAGCTGCAGGTGTGGCTCGTTCCTGCTCTCTTCTCCCCACCCTGGCTGCCTCTTTCTGCCTTGCCTCTCCAGTCACTGCATTAACCCCAGGCATGTGGTCTGCTCATTTGGGGAACCAGGCAAATGAGCAGCCTGCGTGTCTGGGGTTAACAAGGCAGGAGAACGGAGGGGAAACAAGGTAAGGGATGGGGAGAGGAGAGTGGGAATGAGCTGCATTTGCAGTTCATTCACTGCCTCCCCCTACTCCACCGGTACAGGCTGCTACTGGCAGTGGTACACATCTGGAATGATCAAAGCAGTAAGCTGCCCCCTGGAGTTTCTTCTTGATATTTGCTTTGTTTTAACTGCAGATTGAATCTCAGGCTAGAAAAACAAAAGTTTGATGTCTGGAGGAAGAATGATTTTGGTCAACCTGGAAACATTTATATTATTCTCCTCAATTGCCTAAAAAAAGGCACTATACAAACAAAAAATTAATGATAAGCCCTGGCCACAAGATTGCAATCTAATAGCTGCATATGGAAAAGAAAGAGAGTAAGGAAAGACAATGGAGAAAGAAATTACACAAAGTAGAAAATTTGAAATAAAAAACAAATATCTTAATGGTTTAAAGATTTTTTTTAAATCTTCCAGTACTTTAATTATTTTCCAATAATTTCAAAATTTGTATCCTGCACAGAGAAGCCTGATGATTCATACCAGCATCAAAGAACTAGACTCACATTGATGATGTAATGCAGACAATATAACGTGACATAAAAGGAATTATTTGAACTATGAAGTACATTCTTCTTCAACCTTGTCTTGATTGTACAAATTACATGACTTGGAAGACAGGCTTGGGTGAACTGTTAAAACGTTTGGCCCTGTGCCTTTGTGTGTGTCACTTGGCCCATGATATGGAGTGCACTTGAAGAAAGTCTGATCACATTGATATCTTCCAGTGCAGTCCTATGCATGTTTATCTGGAAGTAAGTCCCAATGAGCTAAACAGAACTCCTAGTTAGATAGGAATAGAACTCCTAATTAAGTTCCATAGAACTGCAGCCTCGATTTTTTGTTTTTTAATTATTTTCAGAACAGCTCTGGCACAGTACTGTAACACACTCTATGTAGGGTGACCCTTGATCCTTCAAAAACTACATTTGGCACAGAACATACTGAGACCATATCATTCCACTGCTATATCAACTGAACTTGTTTTTGGTGTGTTTCTAGGCATGATTCAAGGCACTGGTTATTACCTTTCAAAGCCCTTAGGACGTAGATACCTGAAGGACTGTCTACTCTCTCATGAATCTGCCCAGCCCATAATTTTTTTTAGAAAGGCTCTTCTGTGCATCTTGCTCTGATTGGAGATAGGACAACTGATGATGTGTGGACAGGCCTTCTCTGTGGTGACCCCTGCCCCCTGGAATACCATTCCCCCTGAAATATAGGTGCTCCAGATAATCTGTCTTCAGATGCTAAAGATGTTTCTTTTCTGGCAGGCCACCTTAAATGTTTTGTTTTTATTATCTGCTGCTTTTAGTTTGGAATGTACAGATGTTTATATTGTTTTTATTGTTCTGGTATCTTCTGTACTACTTTTTCAACTAAGCTGCCATGAGTTTAAAAAAAAACAGTCAGAGTAAAATCCTTAAATAAAACAAATTAACAGCTCAGTGCAGTAAGAATGACCATAAACACTCATTGAAAACAGGGGTTTTTGGGCAAAAAGTTTGGGTATTGTCAATGGAACATCTATAACTCATCAAGTACAACCAGTGATTCCCAGAATAGGAACAAATTTTTAGAAATGTTGGTTTTCTTGGCTTTGTTATATACAAGCTTACCTGAAGGTGCTAATACAAAAATACAGGTCTCTGTCTTTATATTTGTTAAAATGCACTTGTAGGACCTAAAAGATTAATCTGTAATATACTTCAGGGATGGGAGAATGTAAATAATATTTGTCTACTCCTAGGTCTATTTCAGAAGTTCAGTTGACCTGTCATTTAGATTATCATAAATGAGCTATGGCAATTCTCAGCTTCATGTGCTCCATTTGGGGTGTGCATGAATGGTTTGTGCTGAACCAGTTTGCCTTGAACTGGGCCAGTTTGGGGGTTCAATCACAGGCTGAATCGGAGGTGGTTCAGACCGAACCAGAGGCAGTCCAGTCCGTGATCAAACTGAACCAGGCCAGGTTTGGGTGAACTGGTAAGGGGAGGCCAGCGGGGGCAGCGAGAGAAGGGAAAAGGTGCTTACCCCGACAGTGTAGCTGCCACAGCTCACCAGCACTCACCCTCCCCATGTGGCCCCAGGCACAGTCCCCCCTTCTTTACCAAGCCCCCAGCCTGGTGGTGGCTCAGTTCTAGCCTCCACGCATGCACAGATGCCATTTGTGTAGCCACACAGTCTGCCCCCTGCTCTCCTGTCTGCATTGGGATGAAATGGAGAGCTGCCTTTCTGCATTCACACTGACTGCAGAGAGGAGGGGGATCTGGCTGCCAGGCTATCCATCTTTAATAATGGACAGCGCTGGCAGCCAATGGTAGTTGCAGTGAGAGAGGAGCATTTTCCCTCAGCTCCGGTTCCATGGGGCCAAATGTGAGGTGCCAGTGTTCAGATGTAATGCTGGCACTGCAGAAATGGAGTTTGTGGTGGCAAAACTCTACTCTGAACCAAAGGTTTCAGTTTGGAGATCAGGGAGGGAAACTGCTGGTCCCTTTCTGCCACAAACTCCGGTTGCCTGCATTCGGACGTGTGGGTACAGAAACTGGAAGTGAAGGGATCTCCGGTTTCCTGTTACAGCCAAATTCAGCATACATCTCCCTGCATCATGTACAGGGGAGCATGTGAGGCTGGAGTTAATGGCTCGTTCACAATAGTCTAAACTATAGCTTAAATTATTGTCTGAAGTGGGCCCTAGTGTGCATATGTGTGTGTGTTTTTTAGTAAGTGGTGGAATCATGTTTGTTTTATAAAATAACTTTTATTAAAGAATATAAATTAATAAACATAATTCCACAGTACAAAGCTTCTCTTTTTATAACAGAAACTTTGTTGGCTTCTGTCTTTATAAAAATGGTAAGGATTTTATTTTATATATTTTTTTAAAAAGAACTGAGTCCAAAGTATCAATCCTTTGCAGATTTTCCTGGAGGTTAGGTTTGGTGAGACTTTCTTTTGAGCAGACATGTAAAGGAATGGATTGCCCAGTAGCAGGAAAGAAGCAGAGAGAACAGTACAATATTTGTACAATAAAACAAAAGGATATTTGAACTAGATTTTTTCTTGCAGACAGTGACTGATTAAGCTAAGCGATCAAAAAAGCCCTTTTTAAAATTAAAAACATAGATTTTTCTTCACTTCTAAATGACAAGGGAGAATTCACTAGTTAAGTGAATTAGTTAAGTTAGTTAAGTTCACTTAGTTCACTTAAGTTCACTTAGTTAAGTTCACTTCACTAGTTAAGTGAACTAGTTAAGTTAGGCTTCTGTGGGCAGACAGCTCCACAGATAGGGAGCTACCATGTAGCAAGACCTGAATTTAGTTGCCATCCTCCTTAGCTCAGAGTGTCCTCCGAAGATTCCAAAGCATTAGGAGAAATATACATACGAGAGCCTGCCAACCAAGCTGAGGTCCAACAGATTCTGTTTGGCATGTTTGTAGCAGATGAAGATAGCCTTGGCTTTATGGTCATTGAGCCCAAATTCTCTAATCTTTTGTCTGAATAAATTAGGTCATTTTACTGCATTTTTAGAAGGGTTCTAATTCCAATAGACATCTGACTGACTGATTCTGAACCATTTCTATGGCTACTGCTCATCTGTAGTATACAGTATAAACTACTTCTAATGGCACAGTAGGGAAATGACTTGACTAGCAAGCCAGAGGTTGCCGGTTCGAATCCCCACTGGTATTTTTCCTAGATGATGGGAAGCACCTATATAGGGCAGCAGCGATATAGGAAGATGCTTAAAGGCATCATGCCATACTGTGAGGGAGATGGCAATGGTAAACTGCTCCTTTATTCTACCAAAAACAACCACAGGGCTCTGTAGTCGCCAGGAGTCGACACTGACTCAACAGCACATTTTACCTTTACTTCTGATCTATAGTTTTTTGTGGTTGATATTTTGTTGCTTTTATAGGCTAGCACCCAGACTATGATGGCTGGTGCTATGGGGGAGAAGCAATTTTTGCCAGTCTCCCCTTCCCTCCTGTGCCTCCTGAAAATATGTCTTTGAGGGTTGTACATCCCTCAGGGACATATTTTCAGGAGGCACAGTGAGCTTCAGAGGAACAAGGGCAACTCTGGGCATGAGGCAAACATCCCCCAGACAAGTGGCTTGCCCCCACCCCCATTTATATTTCAAAAATCTAATATGTGGGACACAACTCACCCACCCATAAATGTACTTTGCCCCTTCTATGCTCTCCCTCAATTTTATTCTGGTGCTCCCACTGCAGACCAAAGGAGAGAGTGGTGAAAATTGCCCCTCCATTGTGGTGCCAATGCAGCATTAACCTTCTGTCAGTAGGCCCAGCATGGGAAAGAACCAGAAGCAAGTTCTGCTTTATTCAGTTTTATTGTGTGCCGAGTAAAATTCATATGGGAGGGAGAGATCACACAAGATGAACTTCTGTCCCATCTCTGATGTGAGCATGGCTCTTCCTACATAATTGTACCCCTCTATGTTGTTGCTACAATCTTGCATTACCAGGAGCAATATGGAATGAATTCTCAGGGAAGCAGCAATTACATCACTTCTGTAAGACCCAATTTAATCATGCAGGCAAGCAAGAAGAACGTACTCATATTACCTTGTATGCGAACATACTCATATTACCTTGTATGCAATTACCTTGTATGTCCTCAGCTGATTTGCATGTACTGTTGGCACACCAGGGATTTGTGTATCCAAACACTCTTGGTATGCTATCATTGTAGGAAGAGTGGCTGAGAGCTCTGCAATGCCTCATGGGAAAGTAATTCTTCCTATCACATTTAAATTGGGACTCAAAACCAATTTAACCAGACTCTGGTTTTAGGTTGTGGTTAGCACAGAGCAGAAAACCTTCCCACTAAGCTAAAAAGGGCAAACTCCACTTGGCTGCTGCAGAACTATTATCTCAACTACAATAAAACCAAGTTGGTGGGCTGTGAGCTATAACCAAGATCAATAAAGTTAATGCACAGAAGCCTGATGCTGATGACAAAACCCTGTCTTTCCTTTAGAAATCCTTGAAGTATTTGAAGAATAGAGTGCCTGTGTTCACCAGGATGGCAACTCTTCCAAGGTCTTTTGTATTGCCTAGTCACTGCAAACGATGTCCCTCACTGTCCACTCTCATGCCACATAGACTGTGTTGACTATCAGTTTCACTGAAGTTTTCTCAGATTTATGTCAGGGAAAGTGAGAAGAGAGCAGAGGCTTCAAGTGTCTAGGCCACAGCTGTTCCTAAACGACTACCAATACATCACAACGCCTCAGGCTGAGAACTCCTGGCGGGCTCGAGACAACTCATTACTTCTCATTTGTGGTGATGGGCCTGTCTCTCACCTCTCTTCCAATTATTTCAGTGGCAGTGAACCAAAGCAAATAAAGTGGAGGAAATGACTGCAGGCTTGGCTTTGCTATACTCTGAAGTGCATGGCTGCTGCACACAAGGCCACAAGGTTACATAATCTCCCACAGCTTTAAAATGGCTGCTCTGGAACACAGTTGCATGACTCGCTGCCCTTTTTGCCGGGCCAAAATGGGAATTAGTGTCTGCATCTGGCCTAAATCCTGGGGGCTGGTACTTTTAGGCAGGGTTTTGTAAAGTAAGGTATGAAAAAGAGAGGTGCACTGCATGTTTTGCCCGATGTGTTTACATGGTGGAGGAGCATGTCCCTCCTCAGCACTGTGCAGATGATGTAATGTATGCGCTAGGGCCTCCTCAGATGCTCACAGAGTTGATTCGATTCAAATCAAATCAGTTTAAACCACAATTTAAATCATGACTTAAACCACTTCACAGAAGGACTCAGTTTTAATGATTCAAATCACAATTTAAATTGCTACTCAGGGAGATTCTGTTTCATCATAATTTTCTATAAACGTACATTCTTGTCTAATATAACCTTAAGACATATTTAGAGATAGACATAGGTTTCATTTTTAGAAGATCGGTACACACTGTAATAGGAACATAGTTCTCATAATGCTGTTTCATTCGGGCAACCAGAACTTGCATTTCATTGTTGCACTGTTTGCATTTTGCACGCATGCCTTTCTTACCCACAAGTACAGGAACTTCATTTTAAAAATATTCCCAAATTGGGTTTCTTTTATGGCCTGCTGCCATGATAGGTGTTCCCTTCTACAAATTCAGGATACACTCGGAAATGTTTTCCTCAGGACTGCATGAATATGTTCTATTCACTTTTGGTTTAACTTTCTATTCCTCTCCCCTCCCCATCCCCTGCATTTATATCCAGACGCCTTCTCTTTGCTCAGATTATCTACGCCACCCCCCCAAATCCTCTATTCATTCATTGACCTTGTTTGTCTCTGCACGTGTGGTGGGGGGGCAAGGGCTTGACTTTGTGTGTGTACTGCATGTACACCACCTGCAGAATAGGACTGATCAAGTCTGTTATCTTTCATCCCCATATATTGATATTAACATGTTCATAACGTATGATTATGATTAATATTCCTGATGATATCTTTGACTAGGTTCTTTATGAATTTTTAAAAAATCAATTTAAATTACAAAAAACCCCCAATTTAAAAATCAGAGATTTTTTTTTAAATAATCATAGATTTTTATCAACCCTAGATGCTCAGCCACATGGAGGACTTGTTTGTGGGATTTTCTGGAAAGAAAGTGTGCAACTAGATGTTCAAATGGAAGCTCTCCTTATACAAAAACATCTGGATAGTGGAGGGGAGGGGTTTATACTGTGCGTCTCTTAACATGTAGGAACAGATTCTCTGGAAGGATGCATTTGTCTTCATTTGCCTTATGTGATCCTATCTGAGAAATGTGATGCAGCTGGTAGGAAACCTGTATATTTGAAAGGAGCTGCTACAAATGATTGTTAACCATGCAGAATCTTTATGAGAGGAAGGCTTTCCCCTGTTGATGTCACAACTCCTCTCATGCTGCCTCCTAATGTTCAAGCTACATCCTGACAAAGCACCTCTGGGTAGTAAGATGGAAAGTGGTTTGGGGTTGGTTTGGTTTTTACAGCAGACCCTGACAAACTTTCTTTGGGTTTAGGAGTTCCATTGTCTGGCTCCAAAAATGTAGGAGCTAGACAATGGAAACATGCAAAAATTATCAGACGTTGTTGTTGTGGCAGACGGGGGATGGGAATGGGTCTCTCTTTGTCTCCTATACTGGGACAAATATTTTATTAAATATCTATACTTCTGAATGTTCTAGTCTAGGTGCCATGACTCCCTGGCACCTTGGATTTATCAAGCCCTGTTTTATGGCACAACAAATAATAGAAAATGCTTTTTGGACTTGCAGGGTTGGTCATCTAAGAGGCTGAAGGTACAAAACTGAAGTCTTGGACCAAACCAGTTGTGATACACTCCTGTGTATGGCCATAGAAAGGGGCTGGGATGGAGTCTAATGTTAACAAAATGAGAGTGTGGATAATGAGCACTAAGCTCTTCCCACATTGGCTGCTTACTTTCTGCACTCAAGATAATCAGGGTGAGTTGGGAGGGTGTGTCTCCTTGAAAGTAAGGTGCAGGGTCTACTCACAAGCAAGGTTGTGAGTAGACCTGATACTGTGCTCATGAGTAGACTCTGCACCCTTGCTCACAAGTAGGTAGTCTTGTGAGAGAGCTTAGTGCTGCAGGTTTACATGTCAGTAAGAGCAGAGTCTACTCTCAAGTAAGGGGAACATCTCTGTGAAATAGTTATGCACCTTCTTATTATTAAGTAGATTTTTTTATTTGGGGGATAAACCAGACAAATTATAGTACTTTATATTTAAGTAATTCAAAGAATGGTTGTCTCTGCAAGACAAGAAAGCCCTTTGCCAGTATCCCTGAGGGGAGGTGGGGGAGACATTTCTTGGAGGAAGGATATGTATAACTACTACATGTCTTGAATTTCTGCTTGGCCATTCTACATAGCATTTGAGGGAAGAAGAGCTTAGCCTTCTTGAGATGCATCAGACACAAGTCCATCAGGTAGGAAATTTGTGTGGCAGGAGTGGGAACCTGTAGAATTTCTGGTTGCTTGTGCTGTATTTACTACATATAGTAGGTGGCATTTTGGGGAAGTACTGTGCCTTGTTTTCTGCCTCAGGCAGAAATTCATCAGAGGTATTTCTAGGAAGCGCCTGTTTAATTTTTACTTGACTCCATCCCTCCCCAGCCCCATGCTCAGCTGAAGGATAAGGCAAAGTTGGGTGCATGGATCCTACTTCCACCAGGGTGGCTCGGGGGTGGTGCCTACTCATAAAAAATCCTACTTCCCACTTCATAAAAAATCCTACTTCCACCAGGGTGGCTCGGGGGTGGTGCCTGCTCATAAAAAACAGTTTCCCCCACCAGCCACCATTTCTGTTTCAGAAATCTAACAAGTGCTACACAGCTCATCTACCCTTCTGTGCCCTCCCTCAATTTTTTTCTAGTGCTGCTACTGCTGTTTGGTAAAGCCAGCATAACATGTGAAACTCTACAAAGCCTTTATAGCATATGTTACGTGGAAGATGGACACCTTAACTTGCAATTTTGAAAGCAACTTGACTTTGATTGCATATTTATTTATGTATTAAAAAATTATTGTACACCGCCGCCTCCAAAGACTCTAGGCGACGAACAATAACAATAGCAATATTTTTTTTAAAAAAATCATAGGGCAAAAGCATGGCGAAAAAGGTAGGTCTTGAGAAGGGCCTTGAAAACCACTAAAGAGGGGGCTGAATGAATCTGGGGGTGGGAGGGTGTTCTAAAGAAGAGGGGTGGCCACAGAGAAGGCCCTCCTACAGGCCCAAGCACCATGCACTACACCAGGGCCCGGGACACTAAGGAGGGCCAACTGAGAAGACCTCACAGGACAGGGTACAACCAGCCCAGAGAGGTGATCCCGGAAATATACAGGTGCTAAGCCCATAAGAGTTTTGTAGGTGAGAACCAGCACCGTTCTCTCTCGCAGCCCTAAGAAGCCAAGAGGGTTGCTACATGGCAGGTTTTCACATTATTGATTTTTCAGCCTTTTCAAAAAGGAAGATTTGACTGGGCGATGGGGGAAAAGAAAAACACAATAGTGGATCTTATCCATTCTGGACCTTATCCATTCTAATACCTTGGATATAGAAAGTTCATATTCAAAGACAGAATTCTAGATGCTCACAGAGGGCGGTATGCCCTCTGCGATGTAGAACCTTCATGCTCAAAGGCTGTCTGGTCCTGCCTTGTGTGTCTTTGGAAGGCCCCTTTCTGTGGTAATAGTTGTGTATAGTTCAGGGTCACTAGGTGGCACCATGTGGGAAGAAGAGGGTTTGGAAAGAGAAAATAAAAATTAGTTTCTGTTTCAGTTCAGCTTGGTGTAAACAGGCTGTTTGCTTTCTCCACGTGGTGGCAGAGTGGAGAATAACTGTTTGCAGGGTATTGCAAACTTCATTATGGAAACAGGGAGACAGAGAATCAAGTCTACTCACCCTGTAGGACAACCAGCTACTGCTCCTATTTCTTCATAGTACAGCTCCAGCCAGTAAGCCACCTAATGGTGCAGTGGGAAATGACTTGCCTAGCAAGCATGAGGTTGATGGTTCAAATCCCTGCTGGTACCTATATTGGGCAGCAGCGATATAGGAAGATGCTGGAAGGCATCATGTCATACTGCACGGAAGGAGGCAATGGTAAACCCCTCCTGTAATCTACCAAAGACAATCACAGGGCTCTGTGGTCGCCAAGAGTCGACACTCACTCGAGAGCACACTTTACCTTACAGCAACAGCCATCTGAGTACAGAGGCCTACTGCTAAAAGGTTTGGCCTACAAGGACTTTCAGTTCTGAGTGCAATCCAGCTTCTGCTACTCTGAGCACTGCTGCTCAGCTACTCTTCAACTCTGAGCACTGCTGCTGCTGGATGCGAACCTGCAGGTGCAATACACCTTTTTGAATGGGCCCGCTTTCATTCACACAAGCAAGAACCTAAGGAATCTCTATCTGATTTTATTGCAGCTCTATATGTCCTAATCCAACATTGTGGATATGGAGCAATGAGTGAAGAACTCATCAGGGTTAGGTTAGTGGTAGGGTTTAGAGACAACCACCTGTCAGAGACACTACAGAATGACCCCAATCTCACCCTAGAGACAGTATGGAGGAGCTCCAGGCCTCCTACATACAAGAGGAGAGCTGGTCTTGTGGTAGCAAGCATGACTTGTCCCCATAGCTAAGCAGGGTCTGCCCTGGTTGCATCTGAATGGGAGACTTGATGTGTGAGCGCTGCAAGATATTCCCTTCAGGGAATGAAGCTGCTCTGGGAAGAGCAGAGGGTTTCAAGTTCCCTCCCTGGCGTCTCCAAGATAGGGCTGAGAGAGATTCCTGCCTGCAAGGGACCTCCTAAAGGTCTGGGGGGGGGCAGGTCTGCAAAGGTCCCCCCTCCCCCTGCTGGCCTTTAGGGCCTCGCAGGGACCATTTGAGCATGTGCGGTGGCCATTTTTAAAAATAATGCCTTCTCCCCTGCAACTGGTATTGAGAGGTATCAAGCCTCTGAGGCTGAGGTGGCCTATAGCCACCAGACTATTAGCCATTGATAGATCTGTCCTCCATGAATTTGTCTAAGCCCCTTTTAAAGCCATCCAAACTAGTGGCCATCACCATATCCCGTGGCAGATAATTCCATAGATTGCTTATGTGCTATGTGAAAAAGTACTTCCTTTAGTTGATCCTAAATTTCCTGACCTTCGGTTTCATGGGATTACCCCTGGTTCCAGTGAAGTGAGAGAGGGAGAACAATGTATCTCTGTCCACTCTCTCTACTCCATGCATAATTTCATACACCTCTATCATGTCTCCCTGTCGTCACCTCTTTTCCAAACTATAGAGCCCCAGATGCTGTAGCCTTGCCTCATAAGGAAACTGATCCAGGCCCCTGATCATCGTGGTTGCCCTCCTCTACACCTTTTCTAGTTCTACAATATCCTTCTTATGATACAATGACCAGAAATGTATGCAGTACTCCAAATGTGGCTGCACCATTGATTTGTATAAGGGCATTTTAATATTAGTATCTTTATTTTCAATCCCCTTTCCAATGACCCCTAGCATGGAATTTTCTTTTTCTTTTTTACTGCTGCTGCGCACGGAATCAACACTGTCAATGAGCTGCCCACCATGATCTCACTCCTGGTCAGTCACCGACAGCTCAGATCCTATCAGCATATACGTGAAGTTGCCCCCAGCCCCAACATGCATCACTTTATACTTGCTTACATTGAACCAAATGGGAGGAGAACTGGTCTTGTGGTAGCAAGTATTATTTGTCCCCTTAGCTAAGCAGGATCCACCCTGGTTACATATGAATGGGAGACTAGATGTGTGAACACTGTAAGATATTTCCCCCTAGCACAATAGTGCTTTGGGTTGGTTTGAGGAGAGCTGGTCTTCTAGTAGCAAGCATGACTTGCCCCCTTAGCTAAGCAGGGTCAGCCCTGGTTGCATATGAAAGGGAGACTTGATGTGTGAGCACTGTAAGATATTCCCCTCAGGGGATGGAGCCGCTCTGGAAAGAGCATCTAGGTTCCAAGTTCCTTCCCTGGCATTTCCAAGATAGGGCTGAAAGAGATTCTTGCCTGCAACATTTGAGAAGCCACTGCCAATCTGTGTAGACAATACTGAGCTAGATGGGCCTATGGTCTGACTCAGTATATGGCATCTTCCTATGTTCCTATTTGCCTTTTTAGTTGCATGTGCATCCGCGTGTGCACACACACACATGCACCAGTTTGGAGAGAGATTTTTGGAGCGCCTCACAATCTGTTGTGGATTTCACTACCCTAGATAGTTTAGTGTTATCTGCAAATTTGGCCACTTTACTGCTTACCCCAACTTCTGCATCATTTATAAACAAGTTAAAGAGCACTGGTCCCAGTACAGATCCCTGGGAGACCACACTTCTTACTTCCCTCCATTGTGAAAACTGTCCATTTATTCCTATGCTCTGTTTCCTGTCCTTCAACCAGTTACCAATTCACACATGCACCTGTCCCCTTATCCCATGACTGCTAAGTTTACTCAACAGCCTTTGGTGGGGGGGTTTGTCATAAGCATTTTGTAATTCCAAGTATACTGTGTTAATCAGATCACCTTTATCCACACGCCTGTTGACACTCTCAAGGAACTCCAAAAGGTTATTGAGGCAAGATTTGCCTTTGCATAAGCCATGCTGGTTCTCCTTCAGCATGGCCTGTTCTTCTATATGTTTAACAATTTTGTCCTAAAGTATGCTTTCCATCAATTTGCCCAGCACCCAAGTTAAGCTAACCGGCCTGTAATTTCTCAGATCATGCCTGGATCCTGTTTTGAAAATCAGTTACATTAGCTACTTTCCAGTCTTTTGATACAAAGCCTGATTTTACAGAGCCTCATTTTTTAGAAGTTTCTTCTTCTGAAGTCCAACACATCTGCGTTGAACTTCCTTGACAATTCTCCACTCAATTCTCCACTCCACTCAGCTGAATCAGATCACACTATGGTCACTGCTCCCCAAAGATTCTGCTACTATGGCATCTCCCACCAGGTCCTGGGCACCACTCAGGATTAAGTCCAAGGTTGCCTTCTCTCTGGCTGGTTCCATGACTGACTGTTCTAAGGCACAGTCATTTAGCTTGTCTAGAAATTTGGCCCCTATTTCATTACCTGAATATGAATTTACCCAATCTACGTGTGGGTAGTTGAAGTCACCCATTATTACCGCTCTCTCTCTCTCTCTTTGATGCCTCTTGGATTTGCTTCTTCAAGGTCACTCTCAGAATTTTGATCCAGTGGGCAATAGCATGTCCTAATACATTTCCTTTCAACCTTCATATTGTCACCCATAATGATTCTGTGGAGGACTCTGGTCTTCCTAGCTATTCTAGCTTGTTGAAATCTATCCTTTGTTTAATATACAGTGCTACTCTACCCAAAATCCTCCCCTTCCTGTCCTTCTGTAGAGTTTGTATCCAGGAATAAAAGTGTCCCACTGGTTCTCACTGTTATAGCAGGTTTCCATTATGGCCACTATAATTTCTCTGCCCTTATTACCCAGAGTAATGGACAAGCTGGAATGAATGCAAGAGATGGATGTCATTTCAAGAGTAAACATTCCAACCGACTGGTGTGCAGGGATTGTGATGGTACCAAAAACCAAATGGGAAAGTACGGATCTGTGTTGATCTTACTAGATTCAATGAAAGCATCCACCGTGAACAGCATGTTCTCCCTTGTGTAGAACACACCTTAGGACAACTTGGCGATGCAATCTTTTTCTCTGAACTGGATGCCCAGTCAGGATTTTGCCAGATCCCATTGGCTCCCAAATCTGCTTTATGAACTACATTTATCACACCATTTGGACGCTTTTGCTTTAATCAATTGTCATTTGGCATTTCTTCAGCATTTCCAGAAATGGATGTCTCAACTCCTGGAAGGCCCTTGCCAGACAGATGATATCCTTAATTTTGGATCAACACAAACACAACATGATCAATGACTCCATGCTGTCCTGAAATGCTTGGAGACCTCTGGCATAACTCTTAATGATAAAAATGAGTTTTCAAAACTGAAACCGAGTTCCTGGGCAAGATTATTGATAGTGCAGGATTCCGGCCAGATCTACAAAAAGTCTATGCAATTGCCCAGATGTTGGAACCTCAAAACATCAGTGACATCCACAGGTTTTTGGGAATGCTTACTCACTTGAGGAAATTTCTCCCTCACTTGGCAGACAAATCAAAACCACTGTGAGACCTCTTAAGCCCCCAACAATCTTGGTATTGGGGTGAGGCACAAAGAATGGCTTTTGAAGAGATTAAAAAAATGCCCTCAGCAGATTGGTCCTCTGCAATCCAAATAAAGCTATCAAGGTCTCAGCTGATGCCTCTTCTTATGGCTGAGGGGGAGTCCTCCTCCAGGAACAGTCTCCAGCTTGCTGGCAACCTGTGGCATATGTATCAAGATCACTCATACCCACCGAATAGCATATGCTCAAATAGATAAAGAGGCCCTGGCCATTATGTGGACTTGTGAGTGATTTCATGACTACCTTTTAGGACTAACGTTTCACATAGAAACCGACCACAAATCCCTTCTTACATTGTTGGGGTGCAAAATCCTGGGCGAGCTACCACTGAGGATCCAACACATCTTCATGCGACTCATAAGATTTCATTTTACAATTTCCCATGTACCTGGAAAGAACCTCACTGCAGCTGACACTCTCTCCATGGCTCCACTTCTTGAGATAGTACCAGAGGACCACGCCCAAGAGCAACATCTAATTGATGCATTTGTTGCCTCTGTTATAAAATCTCTGCCTATAACAGACAGATGTCTGCCTGAGTTGAAACTCAAGCAAGAGGCAGATGAGACTTTACGCTGTGTCATTATCCATTGCTGGCCAGAAAAAGCTAAATCAGATGCCTCCTTACACTCATATTGGGCAATCTCTGGAGACTTCACAGTAAACCAGGGCCTGTTATCGAAAGACTCTAGACTGGTAATTCCTGCATCCTTACAGCAAGACATCCTGCACAAACTTCATGAGGGATATAAAAGAATCACAAAATGTAGAGCATGAGCCAAAATGTCAATGTTGGTGGCCAGGGCTGAGTATGCAGCTCAGTGTGAACACTGTGATTGAACACTGTGTGAACACTGTGATATCTGTGCCAGCATACAAACCAATCAGGGGTGTACCAAAGTTGGAATGGGCCTGGAGACAAGATTTTAAAATGGGCCCCTTGCTGCCTTCCTCTCCTTCTCCTGGCCCCATGTCTCTGCTGCAGAAGAACATTAAGGGCACATGTAATACAGTGTAGCAGATTAACAGAGGACAGGAGACTACAGTTACAAAGTGTAAATAGCAGAACAAAATAATACAACCGTATCTGAACCAATTTCCTTAATACATATTTCTTAAAATATCCTTCCAGTCATACATTTGCAGTATAGTGTAAAAATAACATTGGATTTAAACTATTAGATACTTTCACAGAACTACATCTGAAATGAATAATGCTGTTCACACTTTATTCTATAGGAATGTAATGATTTTAGTCATTATATATAGTACTTTAAAAATTATTATTGCATGTATAATGGTAGAACATCAACATTACCTTGACACACTGGGCACCCTAGTAACAAACAAATGTACCACATTCATGCATAATTAAAATTCCAAGAGGATATTTGATTTAATACACAGATAGGTTAAAGGGAATTTAAAGAGATCACTGGTGAGAGGCTATGCATGCATGGAGGTAATGAACAAAAACTGGGAATAAAAGCAGGGTTGTAGGATCATTCTGCTGTCTGAGAACCTAAACTCTTTGGTAACAGAAGCACAGTGTGAACAACAGTATTTGGCAACATTTGCAGCACCAAAAATACAAAACTGTACAAGATGGGGTGAGAAATTAATGGCTATCACACAATATATGAAGGAAGAGGGAGCAAAGGAGATGGGGCAAGGGGAGTGAGAGAAAGAAGGAACAAACACCAGGATAAAGCCCCCGTCTTGACCAAGCCCCCCGTCCTTGCCATTGGCTCTGCCTCCACATCTATTGCTCCCCCACCCCGCCGCTGCCTTTCCCCGTTTCCTGTAATATTCCCACCCGCCACCTTCGCTGCTCTGCTCTCCCCTCTCTACACCTTCGCTCTGTAGTCCACGTGGCAGCGGTGACTGCAGCAAACAGGCAATGGGACTGTAGGGGTGTGCATGGAACCGTCTGGCCGGACCAGCCACAAACGGAACCGGACCAGTTAGTTCCAGCCCACCATCAACCGCCCCCCCGTTCTGGTCCGATCTTGGACCGGCCCACAAACTTTTAAATTTTTTAAAATGTTAATTAAGTAACTGTAGTCCCTTCTGGGGGCTTGCTGAGGCTGCGGTGTGTGTGTGTGTGTGTGTGTGTGTGTGTGTGTGTCCCCACGCAGGTTCCCTCTCCCTCCGCCGGCCTTCCTAATCACCGCCACAGCCGGGTGAGTAAAGCCTTTTCTGCCCTTTCGGACCACTGTAAGAGTGAATGTCTGCCTTTTTAGCGGCCGCCGCGCATGCGCAAATGCTCTCTGCGAGGCCGTGGTGGTCTGGTTCTGGTCTGATGGGACCGGGGGGATGGTTTGGTTCGACCATGAACCCACGAGCCCCTGGACCGGACCGCCGGACCACCGGACCGGTCCGCACATCCCTATGGGACTGAGAGCAGAGGCTGGAGCCAATTTCCCCAATCTTGCAGTGCAAGAGCCCAAGCGGCAATGATGTCCTCATTCATATTCTCCCCTCCAGCTTAATGTGTGTAGGGTCATGCTTTCAAAAATAATAGCTTTTCAAGAGACACAAGCACGGACACACACGCTTACACATCCATACTTGACGTATAGATTAAAGCGGATTAGGAAATTAGAAGGGACTTGGAAAAGTGAGTGAGTCATTTAGTAAACATGGTCATCAGCCAGCACCAGACTGGCAGGGGTAATCCACCTCCCCAGCCTGCCCTGCCCCAAGACTGGTATCTTCTTTTTGCACCAACTTGTTGAAGTATTAAGGGGAGGGGGAAGACAGTGCTCAAGCCTGAGCCATCTCCTCCTCCAAACTGCTTGGTGCAAAGAGATGTAGGGTGGCAGAGAGAATATTCAGAGCAAAGGGGAAGGAGGAACGGAGGCAGGCGAAGGGATACCAGTGGACAACCGACCATGCCTGTTTTGCAACCCATGAACCACAATGAGAACCAGCAATCTTATGTGAGTGAGCCCCCCAGGCTGCTTGTTTTGGGGTGGTGATTTCATCTTTATGTCGTTGTTGCTTAATGTCATCCACCCCCACTCATGACCACCTCCACCCCCACGCTCCTAGCTTCCCAGGACCTGTATCAGCATCTCTTCCTAAAACAAGATTTCAGTTTCAATCATGGGAGGTGGGGGAAGAGGCAAGGCAAGAAGGTTCACCTTTCTGCTGCAACATGATGTTCCCCTTGCAGAGAGACAGGCTTTTGTCGAGCCCGGCATAGCCACACTAGGGGTGTGCATGGAACCGTCTGGCCCAGTTCGGTCTGGGCCCCCATCGAACCCCCCCCCCCCCGCTCGGTCCGGTCCAGTCCCAGACTGGTCCACGAATTTTTTGTTCTTTAAAAAATAAAGTCGATTTTAAATAGCTTTAGCCCCTTCAGGGGGCTTGCTGAGGCCGCGGGGTGTGTGTGTGTGTGTCTGCAGGGGTTCCCTCTCCCCCCACCAGCCTTCCTCATCACTGCCGTGGCCCGCTATATGAGCGCACGGCTGCCATTCATCTTTCTGCTGCAACGTGATAGGAACATAGGAAACTGCCATATACTGAGTCAGACCATTGGTCTAATTCAGTATATGGCAGTTTCCTATGTTCCTATGTTCCTATCATGATGTTCCCCTTGCAGAGGGACAGGCTTTTGTCGAGCCCAGCATAGCCACACCTGCTTCCCAGTCTCAACCCCCGGGGCCCTGCTGCCCTGCCATCACGCCTCCTGCTGCTTGTCCCTGCAGAGGGGGAGTTCACTTCTGCCACAACCCTGCTGCAGCACTGCCGTCATCTGGCCCCTTCCACGCAGCTCTCCATTCCAATCCCCATCCCGCATCGCCTAGCACCACGCCCAGAAATGCATCAGGGGAAAGGCAAAGTTGGAGGGCAAGATTGGGGAATCGGCGCTAGCCTCCACTCCGAGTTCCGCTGCCTGTTTGCTGCCACCGATATGTGGGCTCTGAAAGGCAAAGGTGGAAGGGAGCAGAGCAACAAAGGTGGAGGGTGGGAATATTACAGGCAATGGGGAAAGGCAGTGCAGGCGGGAGCGCAGCTGCAAGCAGCAAGGATTAGGGGACTCGAGGCAGGAGCAGCAGCCACAGTGACAGCAAGAGGGTGAGTGAGAGGCTCTTTGGGATCACTGCATGGTGGGGTTGAAGGCTGTGCATGCATGCAGCCACGTGGCTTAGAGGGGGCGGTGGCAAGGACTGTCTTTGGGGGCCCCTTGGGGGCCCCTCAGAGGCTGGGGCCAAGAGACATATGTCTCCCTTTGTCTTATTAACGGTACGCCCCTGAAACCAATCCACCAGAACCATTTAAGCCTTCTGTCCTCTCAAGTTGACCTTGGTAAAAGGTTGGAACTGGCCTTTCCCCCCTTGTCAACAGCAATTATCTTGTACTGCTGGACTACTTTTTAAAAATGTATTGAAGTTGCTCAGCTACTCAGTGCTACTTCTCAAGTGGTTATCAGTCAAATGAAGCTTTGGCATACCCGACAAAGTCATTTCTGATAATCCACCTCAATTTTCATCAGACCTTTTCAAACAGACTATGGCTTTCAACAGATTCCCTCCAGCCCTCTGTTTCCTCAGAGCAATGGTGAAGCTGAAAGGGCAGTCCAGTCAGTAAAACACATATTGTACAAGGCTGACCCCTGACCCCTGACCCTGACCCCCATCTTGCCTTGCTGGCCTATCGATCAACGCCATTGGCTAATGGTTTCAGCCCTATGGAGCAGCTCATGGGCTGGAAACTTGGTTCCACAGTCCCCACTTTTGCTTCTCAGCCAACACCCAGGTGGTCTGATTTTCACGGCCTTTGAGAATGAGTTGAATGTTACAAAGCTTCCCAAAAAAGAGCCTATCACAAACAATACAAAGCAAAATCCCTACCAGCACTGAACCCGGGAGATTTAGTATGGGTGAAGGACTCCCATGAAAAACTGACAGTATGGAGAAATGCAAAGACAACTCAATCCTATATGGTTGCATTATTATAGCCAATAATACCAACTGGTATTATTCGTCGCAACTGAGCACACCTTGTCTTGGCAGGAGATGACACAACAGTGCCTCCAGAAGACATCACAGAAGCACAGCCTGCAGAAAGTACTACCCAGGATATACCCCTAGCTGATGCTTCAGTCCCATCCCTTTTGAGGTGGTATCTGAATAGGAAGAGACAACCTCCAGCTTTTCTTAGAGACTATGTAACATCTAGAAGCCCACAGAATATTCAGGCTTAGGGCGGAATAATCCCCAACAGGAAGCCAAGGTTCCAAATAGTCTGCCCTGGCCTCACAGGACTTTGCAGTATTTTGTATTTTCATTTAAATGTGTGTTTATTTATTTTATTTATTTACTTATTCGATTTTTATACCGCCCTTCCAAGCTGGCTCAGGGCGGTTTACAATTTGTGTGTGTGTGGTGTGCGTGTGTGTAGTTTTGGGATGTTATCCCACCTTAGAAAGGGGAATGTGGTAATAGTTGTATATAGTTTAGAGCCACTAGGTGTCACTGTGTGGGGAGAAGAAGGAGGTTCGGAAAGAGAAAATAAAAGTTTCTGTTTCAGCTCAACATTGTGTTCAGGCTCTTTGCTATCTCCACACTTTCCACCTTATCACAGTCTCGTATGCCCTTGTATGCTCCTTGTCACCATCTCAGTGGCTGGAGTAAACAAAAGCCAATAATAAGAAAAGGAGAGGGAAAGAGGATGTTTGGCATTTCTAGAATTAAAGTGCTCCTGGATGCTCAGAAGCAGAACTTGCCCCCCTCAACTCTGTCTTCAGAAGCCTCAATGGGCAAAACTGGTGCTAAGCACCCTGTGTTGGTTTTACCTTGATAAGTTAAAATCAGGTCTGCGGGCTTCAGAGACTAATAACTCAGGAAATACAGAATGGATTTTTTAAAACAACAACAACATAGGATTATGCTTTAGCATGTATCTGAACTTTTAAAACCAGGTTAGTGGTAAGGGGGACAGAATAATATAGCAAGGGATTACATTCCTCCTCCATCCCCCAAGTTTTTAGGGGATACCATAGGTAGTTCAGTATACCTCAAGATAACTGCTCTTTTTATTTATTTATGACATTTGTAATAGTCTGTAAGCAAATGTACATCCGTGAGATCCATGACAGTACACGTATAAGCGGGGTATCATTCTTTTCATTAGAGCATGGAGAATCCGGTTCTGGATGGTGATAGGCTCCAAACCCTGGCAGGTAAAAGTTATATTGCGGGGACAAGATTTTAACAAAATACATATGAAGTAGTATTTTGTGCATCTATGTGCCCTTGAAAATTACTGTGACATATTTAGTCATCCAGAGATGTTTATTAGTTTTACATATCACAAAAAGATGCATGTGGTACATCTACAGGCATAAATGTAGGTAGAGTCAGTCACAAGAGTAACACATAATAATACCATGGAAATGTATGACAACTACTCATCATAATCATAATCACTAATATTCTATTAGCAATAGCAATAGCACTTACATTTATATACCGCTCTATAGCTGGAAGCTCTCTAAGCGGTTTACAATGATTTAGCATATTGCCCCCCAACATTCTGGGTACTCATTTTCTGGGTATTACATTTTGATTAACATGTCTGAAGTTTTCACAAACCTAAAGAGCCCCTTCATATTTATATGTTTCAGTACAGACCATCTGTTAGACAATTGCAGGGTTGAAAACACCTGCAATGAACAGGTGCGGGCTACATGAACAGCTACACGATTGAAATATAATGGAAGATGCACAGGAGGGCATTGCACATACTATTGGTTCATATCAGTCGCCCACCTTTTCCCAGTCTAGTTCTGTGGGTGGTAGTATGTCAGAATATGGAATAATATCTTGATTCCACTGTAGTGTCTGTTGGTTTGCTCTTAGAATGGCTGGGTGCAGTGATCCCTTTGTTGGAGGAAGATTCTCATCTTCACATTGCTTCTTTATGAATAACTACCACCTTCCATCTCCAATATCAGTCATTGTTTTGGGGACATACAGCTGACAAATAAAGGTTTCTATGGCAGCCAGTATGGTACCCAATTTGGCCAAGACCTCTAAGAGGTAATTGTTAGTCGAATTAAATGCCTCCCACCAATTCAGTTTTCCTTTGTTGACACAGGAACCTCTTATATCTGACCCAGATAATGTGTGCAGCCTTGGCAGTGCAGAGGCCTTCAGAGGACCTAGTGCATTGCACTAGCCCTGACCTAGTGCAGAGGACCTCACCCCTGCTAACTTGGCAAAGAGGCACCTTTTGATGTGGCGATTCTCTTTATTTGGCAGGGGGAGAGTAACTGGCCCTATCCACCCACGGCACAGTACCTCCAGTGACTGTTGCTGGTGTCTATCTTATGTTTCTTTTTAGATTGTGAGCCCTTTGGGGACAGGGTTCCATCTTATTTGTTTGTTATTTCTCTGTGTAAACTGCCCTGAGCCATTTTTGGAAAGGTGGTATAGAAATTGAATGAATGAATGAATGAATGAATTGTAAATTGGGGCAAGATCAAAGTACCGTTTCATGCCATATACCAGGAAAATTCCAAAGTTTGGTGGAAATATAGGGTATCTTCCAATGGCCAAAACCATAACATCAGCGTCAGGGGAGTGGACTGCACCGTTTTGATTCCTTGATATTCTAGGTACACCGCATGAAGAATAATTTTAGTGTCTGCTTTCTCCTGGCTAGCTGAGAGGGATGAAATGTCAATGCTTTCTGTAGTTCATGAAACGGTACACAAGGAAAGCAATCAGGTTTTTCATGTACCAGTCATTTAACCAATGAAGTATTCTGTATGTTTGTTTCGGGTAGTATTTTGTATTGAATAGAATCTGATCCTTGTTGTTGAATCAGCCTTATAGCAGAGTTCAATGAACCAACCTTATATGAATCAAAAACCAAATGACCCTCTTCATAAGTCCAGAATTTTTTGTCTATCCATTTACTAAAAAGTATTCCTAAGTCTCAGCATGTTCTAATTGAAGTAGGCTTATTGAAAATGTGCAGCATAGCCATACCATCTATGATTGCTATTTTGGTCATGGTGCGTGATCTCTCAACATTTTCTGAAGCTACGGTCATTGTGGGTATACTTGTCTCAGTCTCTGTCTTACTAATGTTTTTTAGGTAAAGCTTCCAAAAGTTTATACTGAGCCAAGGAGTGATGCAGCTTTCCATCAACAGCAAACAGAGATTGAGAAATTGCTGAAAATTTATACAGGTTTAAGCTTGATTTAATATCTATGACAAAGTAGCAATCATAGATGGTATGTTCTAGATCTGGAGGCTATAAGTAATCTTTCTAACAGTGACATGTTTGATTTCATCACACAGGTCTTCCCTTTGTTGATTTTTTGCCACGGATTTGCATGTTTTAAGTTTCTTCACTGGATTCCAGCATTTTTTGTTGGTCTAAACTCACTCTTGAATGAAGGCATATAATAATTCTTCTCCAGCTTCTTTCACTCGTCCCACATCTATTTGAGAGACAATGTGGACTAGCTCAGTGTCTTTACATTGAAATGACCCTCAAGAGGAGGCTGGGTTTAAGGGGACATGCTACGATGCCACTGAGAGATGCAAAGACCCCCAAAGGGGTGGGATAGAGATTGTGGGGGGGATGGGGCCTCCTGTGAATGCTCCCCCACGTGAAAGACAGCTCTCTGTGAGCAAAGATGGCACCTCAGAGGGACAGGCTTCGGCCCAGCTCATTCCCTGTGGTCTTAGCTTTCTTCTGGCAGATTTTTTCCTATTAAAAACTCCTAGTGCTTCAGTTTGGCATTAGACATCTCTTCCTCCCTCAATTTGTCTATCACTGGTAGTAGCTGCTTGCCCTAATGAGCTGGGGGGTGGGGGAGGGAGGTGCAGCTGCCTCAACAGCTCGGGTGGCCCCTCTCCCACACTGCTTGAGAGCTGTGCTGCTTGCAGCTGGCCATTCAACAGGTAGAGCTGCACAGTAACCACATAAAATGGCCAACCTGCAGGTGGGGTGGGAGATTAGCCACCCAAGCTGCTGAGGCAGCTGCACCTCCTTTGGCACCCCTCCCCTTCATTAAGACAAGCTGCTCCTTGTCTCTTGTAGAACCTCCATGTTCAGAGCCTCGGAATACTAGTTGCTGGGGAGTAATGGCATTGGAGGACTGTTCCCTTCCTGCCCTGCTAGTGGGCCTCCCAAAGGAATCTGGATTACCACTGTGGGAAGCAGGATGCTGGCCTAGATCCAGCTGGGCTCTTCAAATGTCCACCCCCCTCCATATCTGGACGCAGTACTGTCTGTTTGCCACCTCGTTCCCATCTCATTCTAGCAGGGCTCAGGAAATCCACTAGTTTACTTGTCTGTGATGAGTGGAAAAAATCCTGATGAGTAATGTACCAACATAGCTCGATGAGTAAAATTTTTGTCTGGCTGGTGAAGAGAGACAACATTTCTTGACCCTTGCATTCTATTGCATGTGCAAACTGGGCCCAGGTCACTGCAGGCTGAAGAGGAAACAGCTGGCGCTCTGGTTAAGGTGACTCTTCCTTCTGTGAGAGCGGCTTACATATGTAGACTTGCCTGCGACTGTACTACATATGTTCTTTTTGTGATATTTAAAACTAATGTGTCTGAATGGCTATATGGGCAACATTAATTAGATGCACAGACTACTGCTTTATTTTTATTTTGTGAATGAATGAATGGCTTTATTACGATCATTGATCCGTTATACATACAAACAGATGATACCGCATTAAAAACAAATTAAGTCATACAGAATACACCAACATACTAGAAGCCTCTTGTAGCAGCATCTAAAAAGAAGGGCTGGAAATTAGCGGTTGATGGATCTTAACAGCAGCTGCACAAAATTTGGCAACATTGTAGGAGATAGAAGGTTTCATATCTGCCAGAAGGAGTGTGGTGTAAAATTCAGCAGTCCTGCTGGGAAAGCGTGATAGCAAGGGAGAAATAAGACTACACTGGCTATCATTATAAAAAGAACAAAACAAGCAGCACATGGTGGACAGATTTGACCTCACCTGAGCCACAGGGGCAAAACCAACTGGCCAGAGGGGTTTCCAAAAACCTTCCAGATATAACTAATGATGACAAGGCATCATATCTAGCTCTGAGAAACACCCTGTGATGGCTAGGTAAAGAAAGGGACAATAGGTAGCTAGCAGGTTCCCAGTTAAAGTCACCAAGGCACCCTCTTATGGTCTCCGAGATGGAGCTTAAATCATTCTGATGTTTATTGTCCAAGACCCTCTGTTTGAGGATCTCCTTGGCTTGACAAATATGCAATAGAAAGGCCAAGTGATGACAGATTGCCCAATAGTGTCATGTCCAGGTAGATGGAAACCTATCGGCCAAAGTAAGAGGGACCAGTCCCAGAGGGGAGAAATGGTTCTAAGCCAATAACTGAGGATTAAAATCCATGCTTTTGTTGCCACCCTCTGGAGGCCTGTTTCCAGCCTCAAAGTTGCCTTGGAGATACATTGAGGGCCCCTAAATACTGCTCTAATAAACTTAGATTAGATGATCTCCAATTGGCTTTAATTAGGGTAGGGGCCCAATTGTGCATCATACAGCAGTTGAGCCAATGATTTAGCAGCAAATAGCTTTAACGCTGCAGGTATTTATTTATTTTTTATTTTTAAACATTTATATCCACTTTTCCTCCAAGGAGCTCAGAGCTGTGTACATGGTTATGTTTATCCTCACAACCACCCTGTGAGGTAGGTTAGGCTGAGAGATACATGATTGACCCAGAGTCACCCAGTGAGTTTCATGGGGATTCAAACTCGGGTCTTCCAGGTCCTAGTCCAACACTCTAACCACTACGCTATGCTGGCTCTCCACCTTTGGAGTGAAAGAATCTTAATGTTGCTGAAGCGATCCTTTGTGCCTGTTGGGCAACATAGTCCACGTGGGCCTTCCATGACCCAGTAGCATGAAAAACCACACCCAGGTATTTAAAACTATCGACATGCTCTATACGATGGCCTTCTATATGCCAGTTAAATCTCTTAGGTCTCTTGGCAAAGACCATCACTTTTGATTTCTGGAAATTAATTACCAGGTTATTGTCCTTGCAGTGAGTACCCAAGAGCCTAAGCGCTCTCCTAAGGCCCACTGGAGTTCGTGAGACGATAGCAGCTCCATCTGCCTACAGCAGGATTGGGATAGCTGCACCTGAAATAGTTGGGAGATGTAATGCTGGATTGGAGAGATTATTAGGTAAGGTATTTATGTAAAGATTGAACAGGGAGGGTGCCAAAATGTACCCTTGTTTAACTCCTTTACTAGTAGTTATTAAATGTGAAAGTGAGCCTTGAGGGTTACATTTCACTCTTACACTGGTGTTCTCATAGAGCTTCAGTATGAGTAAAAGTAAACACCTATCAAAAATTTTGGCCATTTTGTTCCCTTTTATTTTTTCTCCATTTTCTAACATTTATTTACCATTGTTTGGAGCCCATCACCATCCAGAACTGCATTCTCCATGCTCTAACAAAAAGAATGGTGCCCCACTTATACTTGAACCATGTCAGATTCCTCAGGATGTGTTCTTTGTACATTTGTTTACAGACTATACCTTGCCCTTCCTATAAGGAGCCCAGAATTGCATACGTGGTCCCCCCCCCCCTCACAACTACCCTGTAAGGTAGGTTAGGCTGAAGGAGAATGACTGGCACAAGTTGATCCAGTAAGCTTCATGGCTGAGTGAAACACATCTGAACCGGTGTTTCTCCAGGCTGTTCCACGCTTTAAAAACTTATTCACATACCTAAATTTAGGTGCTGGTATTTGAATTAACAGATGCAAACTTTTTACCAGAACGTGTCCCACTATATTTTGCAAGGTGAAAAGATCAGGTGGAATAATACATTGGACCACAAACAGGGTGTGCAGGACCAAGGCTGAATTGGCGAGTGCAGGGCCCTGGCAGGGCAAAGCAGTGGTGCAGAAATGTAGGGCCCCCACCAAGGTGGCAGCGTGGAGATTCCTGCCTGGAGACTTCTTGTCTGCCCCCATGGCTGCCATCCCCTGGGGCACGGCTCCTGCAGCAGCAGCTGCGCTACAATCCAGCCGAACCCCTCAGCCTGCTCTATGCTGTGTGCACGGGTGGCTCTTCCTGGGTTGGGCTGGGCTCCTCTCTGGGCAAACCAGACAGGAGAGCAGCTCACCTGGAGCTACACTGTGTGCATTTAAACAGAGTGCATCATGGGGACCCATTTGAATTGGGAGTGCAGCTACTGTAGTGGGGGCCATGCTGTAGAGGCCTACATTGGTAGGGACAGACAGGGTCAGTGGTGGGACGACACTGACCACAAAACACATGTCTACTTTCCACACTTTCAGTTAATATGGCATAGCGGGGAGTGGCCCTGTTACTTGATGTTGATGTTGTTGACCGACTGCACTCTCCAGAGTGGTAAATAAATAGTAGTAGTAGTGGTCCTGTGTCAGAGGTGCCTATCTGTGTACATCTGCAGGCATGTGGAACTCCTTCCATGTGACTGGGAACCCTGCGTGGGGGAGCTGTTGAGTTCCATTGAATGCATGAATGTTAGAGCTGTGGGTGCTCCCTGCTGGCAGGTGTTGTCCTGCTTCCCTTGCTTGTTCGCTTGAATATGTGTATGTGGGGTGTGTGGGGATGAATTTGTGCATTCCTATAGGAAAAGACACATTCTAAATGAGGAGTTTTAGCCGCCCAGATTCTTTTCACCCCATCAGTAATTTGTCAGTAGCGTTTTCATTATCCATAAAAAGTAATAAATGAAGGAGAAGCTAAAATTAAATTGTTGTCTGGATGTATTTTTAGAGGCTATCTCACGGGTAGTTCTCAAGCTTTTGCAAGATGTGAGTCATTTCCTTAAAATGGGGAAAAAATTAGACATCTTTCAAAAGCCTGATACTAGTTATGTAAGACTAAAAATAACTTTCCCAGTACATTGTAATAATTTGGTACTTGTGCTAGTTACTTCCCCACTCATTCCACACCCAAGGATATTCACAGATACTGTTTTCAAAAGGGACAAGTGGGGTTTCCTATTATGCAAATAAGAGGGCTATTCCAACACATGAGAACACAGCAAATGCCTTGTTTAATCAAACCAAAGGCTGATCTAGTCCAATTCTAGCCCTCTCCACATTCAGATTCATGACTCGAGCAGGGCAAACAACTCTATAGGTTTTGCCCACAATAGCTGATAATTAGAGGCAGGCTGCTGCTGAGCATGAAAGTTTTTCATTTTTAGCTATGATAGAATTCACCAGAATCAACTATTATCTCTTTAATCTTTCAGGACCTGTGAGTCAAGAAGCAAGTTAATCCAACGTTTCATCAAAGGTGATTACAAAGGAACTGAAGGAAGATGCGCCAACTGCCCCGCATTAATGGTCATGCCCAGTGCATTGCAGCTTCTCAAGAAGCTATTGGAGTGCCCCAGATGTTGGCCTGCACAGGTACATTCCTATCTGTATGGATATACAGAGGACCATGAAGAAGATTAGGAGATAGGCTGCCTCTGAATATGGAAGGTTGATTTCTGGCTCTCATAGTCACTTAGAACTTGTCTAGTTTGTTTTTAAACCCATGTATTCTGATAACCATCACATTGTTCTGTGACAATTACTTTAAATTTACTTTACTTCTTAATTTACTGACTTTAAAATCAGGGATGGCCAACCTGAGGCACTGCAGATCTGGCACAGCTCCCACCATCCTCAGCCACAGTTTGTTGCAGTTGCAGAGGCTGCAGTAACAACAGCTGGAGGGACTCAGGTTGGTCACCCTGCCATAAATTAAGGACTGTATGAAGAAATGCATTTGTCCTGAAGTGGCTGCCAGTCAGTTGACCTCAAACTCTAGTGTGTTTGGATAATTTCTCTGCTCTTTCTGCCTGCAGCATTCAGAATGTGTAAACATTTCTATACTTCAGTTGTTTTTCCTGAACTAAAAAACCCACCATCTTCTAGAAGCTTTTCTTCAGAATGGTGAATCTTGGTAGTTTTAATAACTAATAGACACATGTAATAAATGCAATGTAATATGTATTTTTAAAATACTTGAAATGTACTTATGTGCTTGTCTGCCTTCAAGCAAATCAAACATCCACTATCAATGTTCTTGCTGAATGCTAAGCAGGACTATTAAAAGTTCACATGAGAGAGATTATTTCATGATGAGAAGGGTAGACATTCCACAGCAGATTATGCAACAGGTATCCCTCTAGTCAACAAAAAGACATATCATATGAAAGAAATTTTTCAATTTTATTTTACACATTTTTACATAAAACTTTCAAGGTAACTCTTTCAACCCAACTGCATGTTAATAGCACATCTAAAAATGAATGTCAGGTAGTCAACATTTACAAAATGTTGAAAACTCAGTAAAATATACAAATTACTGAAAGCTACGACTTCACTACGAGGCAGGCATGTATGTTTTTCTTTTACTTGAATAGCACCGTCAAATTACAGTTTCATCTGTTTTAAACTACGGTGAAACAATAAAAAGTAGTCATGGTAAAATACTGTTTAACTTAAAAGCCTCTAAATAAAAATAAAAAGTTAAAACTACCCTCTCTTCTTCTTCCATGGTTTGCAATGTTTATAAGTACTGTACAATTTGTTCTACAATAAGGTTATTGAACTGTCCAATATTTAGTGGCACAAGTAAAAAAAAAACCCCAGCAAATAAATTAAAAAGCATAGGCCAATCACCAGACATAAAGCTTCAGACATCGGGAGCAATTCACCAAGCACTGTTGCTGTGCATCCACCATTAGTTTCAAGGGAGGGCTCGTGCGGGGTTCCTGTTGCTTGGCAGATTGTGCCCAGAATCAATGACTGACACTGATATTCTTGTGCACCACCCGTGGAGCGTCAGCGTTTGTACAACCACAGAAGCAAAAAAAGTTCTAGCTTGTTCTTTAGTGTGATGGCTTCTCATTTTATTTTGCTGGCATTTTCTCTGCCATGTGCTTCTGCTGACTTTCGGCGTGTCTGAAGGGAAATAGAGAAATCGACGTTATTACAGAAACATGAAATGCCTTAAAAAAAAAAAAGTAAAACTTCAAGGCTGCATGAAAGAATAATACAGTATCTAGAAAGGAAACAGAGTGACTGAGGTTGATTTAGTGCTTTATTGCTTTTGCTGCAATTGTCTAGCCAGCTGAAATAATCCTATCAATCAATACAAATAAAGCATAGGAAAAATAAATAACCATCTTACACTCGTTTAAATTAAGATGAACACCATGGGGATTTTAAGGAAATTACTTAAAAGAAATGCAATTCTAGAATGCCAAGAACATTCAAAAGAAGTTTGTTTTTGTGGGGTGAGAGGAAGAGGAGGAGAGTTCCTTTGACTTCCTTTGGAAAATTAAACTAGTCTGTCTTAACACAATTCAAGGATATGACAAGATGACCCCAGCCTGGAATTAAGGCCATTCATATTGTTGCAACGTTTCAAAATAAAAAATGCCCTTCCCCACAACCACCACCAACACAAAACACTTTATAACAGAGGGCATCTGATGGGCTAATTCAGTATGTAAAACCATTTCATTTACAAAATATGCAAATTGCTTTCAATCTGTGAGAGAGTTCCTTGCCTTGCTCTCCTGAAAAACTGAAAGGGCACCAAACAAGCACTCTTCTAATTATACCAATCAAATGTGCCAATTGTGTTGCAGATTTCTTTCATTTATCAGTTTCTAAATTAACTCAAGCATCTTTGTACAACTTGATTGCTCAGACATGTTATGATGCTGGTATCAAAGAGGGGAACCCCTACCCTATTAGGCAACCAACAGGTTTACTTAATAAGGAAACTCCCTTACACATTCACATTCTGCTTTGTTCATCTGCAATTTGATCCTCAAAATGAAAGAAAATCCAATAGAATAAATAGAGCATCATCCCATAGCCTGCTGGAGTTAGGAAAAATTTAGGGATATGCTGAAACGTGATTCAGGTGTCCAAATTGCGGGCACATCACTTTTAAAATGAAGGCTTACATAGCTCCTTTAAAGTTGAGGAGAGCAGGTCCATACCTGCTCCTCCTCCAGTGGCCGCCATTGCTGTAATCCCGGCACTCCCCCTAGCTATGCCCACGTGCCAGCAGAGCGTCTCCCATCTGCCCCTGTGCAAGGCCAGCATGAAGATCGCCTCTGCACATGCGTGGCGGCCATGTGTGTGCTGGCATCACACAGGGGCAGCTGGGTGATGCCCCACTGGTGCGTGGGCATAGCAGGGGATCACCTGGATTACGGCAATGATGGCCACTGGAGGAGGAGCAGGTATGGACATGTTCTCCTCTGTTTTAAACGGGCTAAGTAAGCCCTTGTTTTTAGAGGGATGTGCCCATGATTTGGATGCCTAAATTGTGTTTTGGTACATCCCTAGAAAACTTGTCTGGTCTTTGTATCTATAAAACACATCCAAGAGAATGGAAGGCATTTTCCATGTATAGTCTCTTTAGTCTAAACAAGTTTAAGAGCTGCTTTGACAGAGAACAAGTCCACTCCTTCCTCTATGTGACAGCCTTTCAGACAGCTAAAGACAGCTTTAGTCCTCCCCAGGCTAAAAAATCCTCAGTTCCTTTAACTATTCCAAGGCTGCCCCCCCTCACTGGAGCAGCAGACAAAAGCAAAAGCTACAGCACCTCCAAGTGCAGGCTGCTCCCTTTTTGCAAGGAGTGTGCGCATGGCAAGTTGTTGCTACTGGGGAAAAGAAATGCCCCTCCCTTCTTCCAGAGGTCACTCAGAGGCAACATGAATGCAGTGTTACATTGCACGGCCAAAATAGGAACGGGCCCACTGTCTTCAGAGCCGTAGTTAAAGATTTGTGTAAAAGTAGGAACGTACATACTATGGTGAGCACACAGATTCTTTCCCTCCAGAAAGTAGTAGACAACAGTTGGGGGTCGGGTAGGTATCTCAGACAAAAAGAAAGACATATGACTGAACACACATTCAGGATGCTTCCCTATAATCAGTGAGAAGTTTGCTTGAGATATAATCTCTGCAAATTCTTCTAAGAGGCAAAGTAGAGGAAAGGCAATAAGGGTAAAGCCAAGTGCGAGGGTTGAGTTTGGTTTGGGGTGCTGGCTAAGAACATTGCATTGTATCCGAGGCCATGCAGCACACAAACCACTTGTTACATTTCCACACTGCTGGATGGTCAATGCAACATTGCATTGCTGGATGGTCAATCCGGCTTTGACTTTTACAGGTGAAACTCAGAAAATTAGAATATCGTGCAAAAGTCCATTAATTTCAGTAATGCAAATTAAAAGGTGAAACTGATATATGAGACAGACGCATTACATGCAAAGCGAGATAAGTCAAGCCTTAATTTGTTATAATTGTGATGATCATGGCGCACAGCTCATGAAAACCCCAAATCCACAATCTCAGAAAATTAGAATATTACATGGAACCAAGAAGACAAGGATTGAAGAATAGAACAATATCGGACCTCTGAAAAGTATACAGTGTACTGTGCTTGATTGGCCAGCAAACCCGCCTGACCTGACCCCATAGAGAATCTATGGGGCATTGCCAAGAGAAGGATGAGAGACATGAGACCAAACAATGCAGAATTGCTGAAGGCCGCTAATGAAGCATCCTGGTCTTCCATAATACCTCATCAGTGCCACAGGCTGATAGCATCCATGCCACGCCGCATGGAGGCAGTAATTGCTACAAAAGGGGCCCAAACCAAGTACTGAATACATATGCATGCTTATACTTTTCAGAGGTCCGATATTGTTCTATTCTTCAATCCTTGTCTTATTGGTTCCATGTAATATTCTAATTTTCTGAGATTGGAGATTTGGGGTTTTCATGAGCTGTACGCCATGATCATCACAATTATAACAAATTAAGCCTTGACTTATCTCGCTTTGCATGTAATGCGTCTGTCTCATATATCAGTTTCACCTTTTAATTTGCATTACTGAAATTAATGGACTTTTGCATGATATTCTAATTTTCCGAGTTTCACCTGTATGTTGGTGGTGAAGTAGATGTATGTTGGAACTGAACCAGGCCAGGACACTGATCTGTCAGCACTGTTTAATGTACTTAAAATAATCTAGTAAATCTAGAATGCATTCTGCTAATGGGCAGAAGTCTTCATCCTCCCCTGCAGTTAACTGCCTGGGGAAATTCTATGAACTTGATGTTTTCATTTACTGGGACCTACGGAGTGGGGAAGTAACTTGCCTAGGGAGCAAGAGGTTGCTGGTTCGAATCCCTGCTAGTCTCAGACTATGGGAAACACCTATATTAGGCAGCAGTGATTTCGGAAGATGCTGAAAGGCATATTCTCATACTGCACAGCAGATGACAATGGTAAACCCCTCCTGTATTCTACCAAAGAAAACCATGTGGCTCTGTGGTCTCCAGGAGTAAAAATCGACTTGACAGCACAACTTTACCTTTTACACATTGTAACCATGGAAACCTTGCCTATGTTTGCTCCCAGCTGCCCTTGCCATTTGTGAGCATATACCTCAATATACGAGATTAAATAAATAAATTAATCAATCAATTGATTACTATACCGCCTGACTTTGAAGGTGGTAGCATACATGACCAGTTCACAAATAATTTTGGTCATCAACACACACTCAGATGGTTCTGTGTGTAAGTCATTAGTCATATTTTACACAGAATGCATTGCTTAATTATTGCCCATAGGTAGCATGCAAACTACTTCTAATGGTGGTACCCCATTGCCACGAATACTGCATTCGCTCCCTCTCTTTTTTTACTCCTGAACCCCAGGAGAAACCACCTTATAAACTCTGCTATAATACAATACAATGCAACACAAAACCAAACCAAACCAGTTTCCAAACTGTTCAGTTTGGGGTTGCCAGATGTCTTTGTATCAAAATGATGACTATAGCCTCTGAAGTAGTAAGGGCTGCTTCTGTTACCAATTAGTGAATACATTTCATGTTCACTGTGTATTTTCATGGTGAAGTCCATGCAAGGCAGCCTAATGCTCTTTTTTACTGTGTTACAGATTTACTGTGCAAGCCTCAATGTGAGCCAACATCAGCATCAGTTTCCTGCAGCATGTTTTCATGGTGAATATAAAATGAAATAAAAGCTTCACATATTAGAGAGTCCACAGTGAAAATGCAGTGTGAACAGTGAAGCATGGTAACAGCTACTGCAATGTCTGAAGACGCCTTAATATTAATGATGGAGTCTAAGCTGCCTTGGATTAGGACAAAACATGTAGTAAGTACAGGAGTAAATTGATGCAATTCATTTTCTTGCAGCATGAAGCAACTTTCCTCCAAAATCCTCTGATGAGATATTTGTGAAGGAGTCCTACAAATCTTTTGAGGAGTTCAAAACCCTTTTGTTTCTCAAGCAACCATGCATTCATGGACCTCAAAAATGAAGGGGAGAATGGAAATGTACTCAAGTGTGTCAAAAATTTGGTAGCCACAAATATGCTCCAGCCAAAGGGTCTGTTCATCAAAAGACCCTCGTGTTTATAGCAGGAGAATAAATTATATTCATATGAATACAATTTATCATAATTTAGCTACCTGTATAATAATGGGGCTTATTGCATGTAGACACTCAAAATGTAGGTTAGACGATAGGCTGGGTAAATGTCTATTTTTAAAGGCCCTAGAATGTGCTGGCTGGAGTTGCAAATATGGAAGAGCTGGCAGATATAACATGACAGGAAGCTGTAAGAAAGGAGATTTAGCATTTCTTGCTGCTGTGTTATCATAGACCCTTCCCCAACCAGACAATCCAAGAAATGTGAAAGTTGTCTGGAACAGAGGATGACAGAGGATTTGTAGAAGGAGAAAACATGAGGTATGTACTGAATAAAGAAGGGTCTGGATTAAAGAGTTCCGGATAAGTTGAGGTTTTACTGTATTTTACCTTGTCTGCAGCAATGGTGCTAAATTATCATGGTATTGATAGGGGGCCGCACTGTAAAAGAAATATTACAGATAAAATAGTTGGGTTTATTTTGGTTCATTAAGTCTCATCTCTCTCTGCAGATGAAGAATGCATTTCTTTCCCTTAGGGTTAAAAACTGGCACAGGATGAAAAGCATTCAAGCAAAAGGTCCAGCAAGAGTGACAGCAAAAGTCATTAATTCCAAGTTGTTGAAAGACGAGGCTGTTGGTAAGATGCTAGGAATTAAAACCCAAACAAGCCACTTTACTCACCCAACCGAATGCACCCGTGTTTGCATTACAGAAGATGCATTGCAAAACTGCTCCCCCACCATCCTATTTCTGCACAAGGTTCCACCCTTTGGTGTGAGAAATTAAATCACTTCCCGACAAACATATACAATCATAGCAGTCGACATCGTTATTGGCCTTTTCTCTTTAGCTCCATTGTAACAAGAAAGAGCTAAGGTCAAAGGACAACCAAAGATTTCACTTTTTGAGACTTTCCAGGTCCTGGAGTCATGCTTAAAGTTATTCTGGATTGATTTTGGCCCCTGCAGACCCAGAACTTTTGGTCTTCCTATTGCTAGCCATGGTTCAGGCCCCTATACTACTAGACTTGATGTTTAAAGGCAGTTTTCAGATGGAAGGGCATGCAATTAATAGGTCATGTTGCCTATCCAGTGAAGTAAAGGGATGAAAAAAACAAGTTGCAAGATTTTAAAAGGAAAATATTATTTAGGAAGGGAACTGTTAGAAAAAGAAGATGGCAGCTAAATTATCAAGAGGACATATGGACTGGAACAGAAATCAGATAACAGCTGGAATTCTAATTGAGAGATTGATATATCACACAGGTGGGTCTCAAAACAAAGGAAGTTTCCACATCCACCCATATGATAATCTCTTTGCCCTGACAAATCCAGCAAGCTTTAAGTTTCTTGGTAGCAATAATTTCCTAAAAGAAAAGAACCCAAAACCATTTCAGTACAAGCAACTTCAGGAAATACCAAGCATTGGATGTTATATATAAATTGATTAAATGACTCAAGAATTTTAATCAGCCTTCTGATACAACAAATATTTATATATACAACCAATATTTATATACCATTTTTCAAAGAAAGTTCCCAAAGTGGTTTCCATAGATATTAAATAAAACAAACAAACAAACAAATAAATGGCTCCCTGTCCTCAAAGGGCTCACAAACGAAAAAAGAAACATAAGGTAGACACCAGCAACAGCCACTGGAGGGATGCTATGCTGGGAATGTATAGGGCCAGTTGCTCTCCCTGGGCTATATAAAGAGAATCACCACTTTTAAAAAGTGCCTCCTTGCTCAGTTAGTAGGGGACTGATAGAAGCATATGAATCACAAAGTAAGATCTCACTGTCCAAACAGGCAATTTATTTTCTGACTTTAATGGACATAAACATCAAACCACCACAGCGACAGGCACTCTTGTATTAGAAAAACAGCAACAAAAACAGGGCAACAGACACAACAGCTGCCACTGCGGCAAGTGTGGGAGATTTACATTGCCCCAACAGGCATACTTTTATGCCAAGCAGGCATTTACCAGAAAACAGTTTGATCTAGATGTCAGGTGGCAATGTTTTACCATTACAAATTCAGAGAGCAATTTTTCCATATCAGTGGTGAATCATCATGGTCCAGCAGCCTCAAAAAGTCTTGAGAAAGATCTTAGCAACAAACCTTAACAGAAAATATTACCAACCTGGTCAAATCTTCAATGTCTACCAGCATGGCATCCTGTTCTGTGTGCAGTTCATCTCGAACAAGCAGCAGTTGCACCAGTTCTTCATTCAAGCCTGCCACCAGAAGGGAGGGAGGTGGGAATAATTCAGTGTTATTATTTAGCCACATTTCCCCCCATGACCAATGTTTTGGAGTCTGTTACTCATCATGGTACAGAAACGCAACAGCTCACTCAAAGAAACAGAAAGGTTCTCACTAGGTTTGGCTGGCATATAAATAAGGAAGGCTATGAAGTAATGGATTAAGAACAATGGCTAATATTGTTCAAAACAAGTCTTGGCAAAACAGAAAAATGATGCTACTGTTTGGCTCATGAGATAACCAAGAATGACTTTTTAAAGTGAAACACTCTCTTAACATTCTAAGTGTAGGAGCGACCCATAGAATATCTGGCACATTCCCAGGCAAGGGTGGCAATGGAAAATCTACCAAAATCTACTGGTGCTCTTATGTTCATGAGAATGCTGCCTGGAAGAGAAATTCCACTGTTAAAGATGTCCCATCTATATAGAAGCAAGAATGCAGCTTTTGCTCCCATTGCAACAGCTGCCGATACTTGAAGAAGCACTGCTGTACTGTGCCAATTTCATGTTAGCAGAAAACAACTAAATAAATGCTTCCTTCTCTAATGAAGAAAGGCCCTCACTGTAACAGGACAGCATACATCTAAGCTATTGCTGCTTTGGGGTGCAATCCATTAGAGATATTTAAAGTCCCCTGCATCTCAGTGGGATTCATATTTAGTTTTGTATTGGTTTATGTCTGTCTAAAATGAAGTGTGCAAATACATTATTTTTTCTTAATAAACTGATGGATATGTAAAAAGCTTACTTTGAGCGGTTAGATTATAGGCTGCTTATGTAATATATTTTAATGCTGCCCTGTGTTACTGGCATGTTTTAGATGGCTTTATAATTATCTTTAAACTATAAGCAAATTAACTGCAGGGGTGGGGGTGGCTCTGTTGTCCCACGTGTTAAATGGGAATATAATTGTCAACCTGACAGAGATGTTGTCAGGACCAACTCAAAGGAAGACTGTAGCACTACATGAATAATGACATATTTGAAAGATATGAATTGATAAGCTGATGATGCAAAATGCATATTTAAGATGACTCCCAAGTACTCCTTTAAGACCTTCAAATTTATTATGTGAAAACAGATGACAATACCTTGTAAAAATGTTGTTTAAAACATTGTTAAAAGCATAGTACAAACAAACAAATGTACGTTTTGGCGTCAAAACGCCAGCCTCATTGCTGTTCCTCCATCTTCTGCGGATCACTGGCTTATATTGTTCACAACTTTAACTACACACACTCTGGCAGTAATTTCAATCAACAAATGAGGTTAAAAGGTGCGCGGGGGGCGGGGAAGACAAGAGATAAAGGGAACCAAGTTCATCCAGCTGTGTGTCTGTGTTCCTACATTCCATACTCCTTAGTAGCCAAAATACTTCATGGTCTCCCTTAACTCTTCCCTGCCATTTACACTGGGTTTGAATTTATCTATATATATATTGCCTCTCTAATCTTTCTTCGTACTAAGCTACGCTCCACCTCCAATACATACACCTTAATAGACATTATTATTCCCTCATGATATTTGTTCATATGGCCTGACCATAGCCTCTCTCTCTCCACATACTTTGTATCTGCCAGCTGTTCTTTAAATCTAGCGATTAACTCTCTTCCTGTTTCTCCAATATAAAACTCCTCACACTCTTTGCAAGTTACTCTGTATACAACTCCCTTTAATCTACAACTCCCCTCCCCGCATTTCACATACTGGGCAATCTGTCTTGGCACAACTCCTATAGTATAACCTTGTTCTCACCAGTTGTTGTTTCAACATCTTAGCTGACTGAACCACCACATTAGCCTTAATGTCATACTTATATAATGTTATCTGACATTGTCTAATAAAACTGTCAGATTCAAAAGGGATTTTCAAAACAGGTAAGCCAAGTACAAATTTAATTCCTGACAATCTTCTTAAAGGAAAACCTGTAGCCATTACTTTGTCCCAGTGCTATAGCTCTTTCTTTTGATTGTTCTTTGTATTCCTCTGATGAGACTGTTACTGCTCTTTTAACTATGTTCTCCATAGTGTGTGTGCTGATGTATTATTAAATCTTTCTTTGCTGGTTTCCTATACCACTTAGTCTTGGGACTATTGTTCCCAAGATGAATTTTTACTTCCAAATACTGTGACCAACTCAGTACATTGGGACTCTCTCTAGGTAACTTTATACTTCCTTCTGCATTCATCCTCTAAAATACTAAATAATGTAGGAACACAGACACATACCTGTATTACCTTGGTTCCCTTTATCTCTTCTACCCGCAACCCCAACTTTTTACCTCATCTGTTGATCGAAATTACTGCCAGAGTGTGTGTAATTAAAGTTGTGAACAATATAAGCAGGTGATCCACAGAAGATGAAGAAATAACACTGAGGCTGGCGTTTGAGGCCGAATGTTTGTTTTTACTATGCTTTTAACAACATTTTAAACAATGTTTTTACAAGGTATTGTCATCTGTTTTTACATAATAAATTTGAAGGTCTTAAGGGAGTATATTTGAAAGAACCAAACACCAAGTCAAAAATACCCAAAATGTGTGCCAATGCTGTTATGTGTATGAAAATTAAAACTAAGCCAAGTCATGGCAGACTTGGAGACACTGAAGATTATTGATTTTCTAACATCCCAGCAATGATTCAAAAGCACCAGGTAGCACTAACAGACTGCAAGGAGGCATCACACACATGTGGCTGAACATAGCTCAGCCACTGCAGCAGAGGGTGCTTCAACTAATTAATAAGCACATGTAGATATGGACTAGAGAGTGACTTGTTCATATGTTTTAATTTAGAGTTTCCCCAGTGCATAACTAATTAATTCATAGTTCTGAAAGAGAAAAATAAAATCAAAAAGAAGACATTCCCACAGATCTAAAACCCTAATCATGCACTGAATGATAAAGCCTCCTAACACAGAGACACATTTAGATACTGGTGCCTTTCCCCAAGATGCAAAAACAATAAGAGAGAGAATGACTTATACTTCCTCTCTCTGGCATACTTTGAGGTCCCATGCAACACTGGGAGATGTGTGTCCCTCCCTTATGTATACAGAATGCTCATTTCACAGTGAGGGGTACTGTATATGTCCCTGCCCCACTTCATGCAAGACTGGAAATGCAGGATTTTCTCTCTTAACACTTCTGCATCTCATATAAAGCCCTCCTAAATCATACAGTCAAAGAGAGTGCTCATATTTAAACACTATAGTTTCAAGGATAACTGAAAGTTAAAAGATGTGGAAAAGACTACTTTCTTTCCCAATTGGCATCAGATTATGTGAATAATCACTAATTCTGATGATGGAGGTCAGAGAGTGCTTTCAAATGAGCAATTCCTTCCCCTGAAAGTATCCAAGGTGGAAAGTACAACAGGAGAGGTAACCAGCAAGCTAGCACTGAACTGGAAAATTTCTTCTTGAAGAATAGGAAGCTCAATACGTTTTGATTAAAATGTTGCTTTTGGGGCAATAGAATCTAATGTTCTTTGAAGAGCCGTCTTGGGGTTCCATCTCCTCCCATATCAGAGATAGTACAATCCTATGAGAACTGAAGCAAGTTCTCCGTTTGATGTTTTCATGAGTTCTCACATGCTCTTCAACAGTCTATTTTTCACTTACTTTCTATCTGTGAATGCAGATCATTCACTATCACTTGTAGCTGCCCAATTGTCATATCTCTCAGGTCCGTGGGTTTTAAGCTTCTTTTCATCAAGCATTCACTTATATGAGGCATATGTGGCAGCTAAAGATGGAATTGTAAACAGTTTAGGCCAGTGTCATTACCAAGTAATACACATTTTAAAAGCTTATTTTCTTATTCAGCTACTACATAATGTGCTTTTAAGACTAGGTGCTGTACACTAAAGGGACATGAAGATGTCTACCAACACACATATCCTAAAAGCATGGGGGAGAGGGATCAGACCCATACCTCTCTAGTGGGCACACATTCAGTGTTGGTATACAATGACTTTACGCTGGGCTAAAGATGGTTGTCAAAAGGCAGCATAGAGGCTCCTGACTGGGAACAAATGGAAACGGGGGGGAGGCGGTCTGTCTTTATTTTTTTACAGGGACACTTGGGGAATTAATTTCACATTGCTCAACAAATGAACAGAGAACACAATCCATCTGGCTGTCGTGGCTACACCGCCTGGGCAAATTACTATAAAATCTGATTTAGCTGAATAGCAACACAAGACATTTTATAGCATGCATTTTCATATTCCCTCATTTCTATAGATCAAGGGGAGCCACAATCCTTTCCAAATCTACAAAAACCCAGAAGGATTTTACAATCTGTCAGGTGACTGTAAAAAGAGAAACGATTGGTAGGCATTGATCTTCCAGGAAATACGTACAAGATCAGCTACGGGAGATTTTTTCCTGTTTTGCTTTTCCACTTCTACTTGCATTTTTGCCATGGGCTTTGCCATTGCCAAGGCCATTTTGGCTTCAGCTTGAAGTTTCTTCTGTCTTGTGAGAAAGTCCATGTCATCTAGAGATTCGGATTCCTCTTCAGTAGTGTCTCTATCAGAATAGGAAGAGCTCTGCTTGCTCTAGAAAATGACACACACAGACACACATTAGCTCTGAAGTCTAATATATGCAACCAGGCCTGTCCAATTCAGCTTGTCAATCAGACAATTAAAGTAAACATTATCATGATTATAATAATGGGAATGACATTAATGGGAATGTCATTTAAATTTGCTCATGTGAACTGGAGCTGAACTGGTGGAAGATTCCAATGTGCCAAACCAGTTTACTGAAGCTTTGTTGGCATGAACCAGAACCAAATCAGACCGTTAACCTTGGTTAAACCAGTAAAGTTAATGATGTGATTCCTTGCTCCTGGGTTAGACCTCTTGACATCTCTGATTTAAAGGATCTTAGGTATCAAAGCTTCTGCCTCAGACATTATAGAGCTGCTGCAAGTCAGGGTAGACAATAGTGAGTAAAAATACATTGCCTTAGTATAAGGCAACTCCTCATATTCTTCTACAGCTGGCATAAAAAGATGATTTACTCACCTACACAAACTGATCAAGGGTATAATTATTCACTTGCCTCATGACATTTTAAAATTAGGATACTAACATCCAGTGCTGCCTAGTCAGCACACTTCAGGGGCTCTTTTCCCTGAGCTCACCACAGGCCCCTGAGGGCAGCAGCAGCAGCTGTGGTAAGAACACCAGAGAGCTGGGAAAAGGTTTGAACAAAAGGCTTCCCTTAGCATCTTTCCTGGGTGCTCCACCACCAAAAGCCAAGGCAAGAGCTGCATTTTTACAAATTTATCCAGCTAAAAGCTCTATATTGAATGGAATAACCTGTTGCACACTGTTCTGGAGATCATTTACATTGAATGGTGGGATATACATATTTAAAATATAAAAATAAAAATAATAAATAATTGAGGATTCTGACACACAATTCAGGAACATAGGTTATTAGGCTATTCCACACAGTACGTTGCGGGAGATAGCCTCTTGCATTCTCCCACCTGCCCTCCTCCTGCACCACAGTAACCTGTATAAGAGAACCAGGGCCTGTTATTTTCATGGCAGGTGTACACACAAAGACCAGAGTCATGTGAAAAGAGGGCCTTAATGATCTTGGTATGGTACTAAAAATAAACATGAAACAATTAAACTTCAGCTGAATCATCTGACATTTAAGTGACCCCCCCCACTCCTCATTCCACCTCATAACTTTTTCCAGAGCTAAAGACCTTCTCTAGGAATATAATCGAGGCTTACCATGGGAGACAAAGGTGTATCCAGACTTGTTTCGGTCTTGCTGTCATCAGCATCACTATCTTTGTCACTGCCGCTGTCATTTACAAAACAAATTTGCAAATTCATCCCACTTTGTAACCTTTAAAAAAAGAGAAAAAGGTTGGACAGATGTACTAAGAAATGGCATTACTAGCACAGGAATACTCTCCTACCATTTTCTAGTGATGCTTTTCTAGCAATTATATACTTGTAGAGATGTACTAATCAATAGAAGAGCATTGTGCAGCCAACCTTCTGTTTAATAAAGAGGTCATTCGCACACTCAAAAACTGTGTCCTACCTGGGTTTGGGAGCTATGTGTGTACCCAATTTTTGGTTGTGTGGAAGCAAGCTAGGAGGAAAACCTGGGTAGAGAGCTGTCAGTGACTGACCAGGAGAGAGATCTTGTGGTCATGGTGGACAGTTCATTGAAACTGTCATCTCAGTGTGCGGCAGCTGTGAAAAAGGCTAATTCCATGCTAGGAATCATTAGGAAGGGGATTGAAAATAAAAATGCTAATTTTATAATGCACGTATACAGATCTATGGTGCAGCCACATCTGGAGTACTGAGTACAGGTTTGGTCACCGTATCTTAAGAAGGATATCGTAGAACTGAAAAGGTGCAGAAGAGGGCAACCAAAATGATCAGGGGCCTGGAGCACCTTCCTTATGAGGCTAGGCTACAGCATCTGGGGCTCTTTACCTTGGAAAAGAGGTGACTAAGGTGAGACATTTTTGAGATGTATAAAATTATTCATGGAGTGGAGAGGGTGGACAGAGACAAATTTTTCTCCCTCTCCCATAACACTAGAACCAAGGGTCCCCCCATGAAACGGAAGTTTGGGAAATTTAGGACTGACAAGAGGAAGTACTTTTTCACACAGCGCATAATTAATCTATGGAATTCGTTGCCCTGGGATGTGGTGATGGCCACCAGCTTGGATGGCTTTAAAAGGCGCTTAGACAGATTCATGGTGGACAGGTCTATCAATGGCTACTAGTCTGGTGGCTATAGGCCACCTCCAGCCTGAGAGGCAAGATGCCTCTGAACACCAGTTGCAGGGGAGCAACAGCAGGAGAGATGGCATGCACATACCTCTTGCCTGTGGGTTCCCCAGAGGCATCTGGTTGGCCACTGTGTGAAACAGGATGCTGGACTAGATGGGCATTATGCCTGATCCAGCAGGGCTGTTCTTATGTTCTTATGAAGTGACAGTGTGGAAGCAAGGTAAGAGGAAAATCTGGATAGCTTTTCCTCCTACCTTGCTTCCACACAATCACTTCTATCCAGATTTTCCTCTTACCTTACAACTAAAAATTGGGAGCACACTCAGCTCTCAAACCCGGGTAGAACATAGTTTTTGAATGTGTGAATGACCTCAGTACCTGCTCCACCTAGAATTACTTCCAACCCACACCCTCATACTTCAAACCAACAGTTTTTTTTTCAGGATAGTGATTTCATTGAACATATAAAACTGCTTTCTACTGAGTTAGAACATTGGTCCATCTAGCTGAGCACTGTCTACACTGACAGCAAGCAGAATTAAACACAGGATAGTTTCCTAGATCTACCTGGAGATACCTGGGATCAACTTTTATTTTTTGATCAAAGTTCAAATAGAAAATTTAAGAACAGGAACAAAAAGAAAAGTATTACAACCAACTGGATGATGACTGAGTCATTTGTTGACATGTTTTCACTGCTGCTACACAAGACGTAGCTACATACAGGTTATAGATTGATTTGTATCTGAAAGCAATAAAGTAGTATAAAACCCCTCCAGTCTCTCCAGATATTTTAGCAATAGAGGGGTGATATGACTCCTTATACAAGGGACAATATAGGAGAACATGCTGTATCGTTTCTACCTCCTCTGACCCTCATGGGCAAGTTTGCTCCACTAATGACACTTTGGAGTATCTACCCTCCTTTTGTGTAGAAGAACCTCTTAACGGCCATTGAAGGATGTCTGGAATTGAACTCAGGAACCTCTGCATGGAAAGCATGTACTGTACCACTGAGCTATGCCCCTTCCTCACTTCAAGAGAAGCACTGGGACAGAAAAACAGTTCAAGCAGTTGTCATTAAGCACTTGCCAGTTCACCAATGGCAGCCTAGAATTTATGCTTGGGAAAGGGGCATTGGTGGGGCTTATTTTGTTTAAAAAAAACCCTCCCCTCTGTGGGAAGCGATGGCTTCAACAGTGCTAAAAATGTTGCTGGTGGTTGACTCTTGGCAGTCATGAGTTTAAAAAACAACTAAAATGATCCTATGACCAAAACCAGGTAATTGGCAGAACATGATGGACATTTCACATGCTGCTGAAGCTGCTGCTGCTATCTGCAGAGGTGCAGCTATAAAAAAGAAACAAGCCCTACTTCTGCCAACAACAAGTGTAAGCCCCTCTTCCCTCCAAGTAGGTGAGCAAAATTTTTTGCAAGCAGGAAATTTGTGGACTTAATTATAAGGATGTTCAAAGCATGTTTAGGGAACAGTTTAAAACTTTACTGTTAAGAATTGTTCTGTATCTATTCCTACGGCGAGTATTGCATTATTCAGCAAACAAACAGCATTTATCACGTGTGAAGTGTTGAGAAGCTGCATATTTTCAAATTACCATCTCTCATGACACAAAGTATTCAAGAACAATAAAAATGCATCTTATTCTAGTCTGAACCTGGAGACAATGCAAAAACACTATCTAAATCATAGGAGGATATATTAGGCCTTTGAGGCTGAGAGCCAGATTATACAGTTAGCAGAAGCAGGTGATAAAGCTTTCCCCAGAATTTAACACTTTACTGGGTGCGTGCACTTTCTGTGTGATGTTTTTAAATACTCTCTTTTCTTTTAAAAAAAACCCCACGGCAAATACAAGACTAATCTATCAGAGAGCAACGTCCTCTTTTGCCTTCTTAGCACACTATTTTTCTATGTGGGGAGAAGTGGGGATTTTATTTTATTTTATTTAAGAAATGTACCTCTCCTCTCTTGACCTTAAAAAGTCCTTAGCCAGCTTTCAAAAACTTTACTTACAACAATAAAAGTAAGTGAAAATCATAAAATAAAGAAGCAACCAGCAGTATATTAAGAGCAACAGTACAATAAAACAGTGACCATAAGACAACAGCAATTGAAACCAGATAAAATACAATAAAATAGAAGGATCTAAGTATTATGAAAAGCCTGAGTGGTCATTCAAAGATGCAACCCTTCTTCTTGCAGTCTGAAGTAGTACAGTCCAAGAACAGGGTACCATTTGATTCTGTAGAAGGTACAAACTGAACGTAAAACTGAATATACATTCTGCTGAATGTACAGAAAATTACATGCTTACATTTCCATAACTCTAAATGAATATCTATAGCTTTGGCCATTTGATGCTCTTCTAGCATCAAATTCTACAGAAGGCTTTTAAGAGCAGAGTCTGAAAGAAAAGAAGTGGCATGCCTAGCAAGAATAAAATGAGAAGCCAACCTTAAAATCATTGGAAATTGCCTTAGTGGCACTTTATCCCTGTGGGAAAGTAGGTAGGCATTCTTATGCCTTGAGACCTGTAATTCCTTCACCTTCCTTATTGAGATAATAACCAAGAGTGCTACACTCTGAAAAATATAACATTACAGTTAATATAAGAAAGAGCTTGTTTTAAAGCAGTTTAAATTGTTTTATGTTTTAAAATGAATTTGCTGCACTCTTAGTTCAGTTGATGGAAAACTATGTTAATTTTTTTTTTTTAGAGAAAAGAAGTTTAATCTGTTTTCTACTACAGATTTTGCTAACATGTATTTCACATATTGGACACATATATATATAGTTAATGATTTGTGATGGCTTTGGAACCCACTTTCTGTTGCAGTAAGACCTTCCACATCTTTGGCAGCTTTTATTTATTTATTCATTCATTCATCACATTTGCACACCACCCCAAACTTTCGTCTCTGGGCAGTTAACAATAGCATAAAACAAGTTAAAATATATACAAAAACTTAAAGCAATTTAACAATTTAAAAATCATCCACAAATTAAAACTTTAAAATTTTAAAGAACTGAAAAAGCTTGGGTGAAGAGGTGGGTTTTCAAATGCTTTCTATGAATGTTCATAGATGGGGAGGATCGTATCTTAGTAGGGTGCACATCCCACAGTCTCGGGGCAGCAACTGAGAAAGCCTGTCCCCCTGTGGCCACCTGCCGGGCTGGTGGCAACTGGAGACGGATCTCTCCGGATGACCTCAATGAGCGGTGGGGCTCATAATGAAGAAGATGTTCTCTTAGATACCCAAGGCCTAAGCCATTTAAGGCTTTATAAGTTATGACTAGCACTTTGTATTTTGCCCGGAAACCTACTAGCAGCCAGTGCAACTCTATCAACAAAGGAGTTATGTGGTCTCTCCGAGATGACCCAGAGACCAACCTGGCCACCGCATTCTGTACCAACTGAAGCTTCTGGATTATGTACAAAGGCGGCCCCACATAGAGCGCATTGCAGAAGTCAGGTCTGGAGGTTACCAACATATGTACCACTGTTTTGAGGTCGTTCATCCCAAGAAAGGGACGCAGCTGGTGTATCAGCCGAAGCTGATAGAAAGCACCCCTGGCCACCACCTCAACCTGAGATACCAGGGAGAGGTGTGGATCCAGAAGTACTCCCAGACTGCGAACCTCTTCCTTTTGGGGAAGTGTGAACCCAATCTAGAACAGGGAGATCAAAATCGTCTCTAGAGTTCTGACCCTGAACAATAAGTACCTCCATCTTATCTGGGTTCAGTTTTAGTTTATTCTCCCTCATCCAGCCCATTACTGCTTCCAGGCAAGCATTTAGGGAAGTTATGCCATCTCCTGAAGAAGTTGACATGGAGAAGTAGATCTGGGTGTCATCAGCATACTGGTAACACCCAGCTCCAAATCCCCTGATGATCTCTCCCAGAGGTTTCATGTAGATGTTAAAGAGCATTGGAGAAGGTATGGAGCCTTGGGGGACACCATACTTAAGCTCAGATTTTGAGGAGTAACAGTCTCCAATCGACACCATCTGGAATCTTTCCGAGAGGTAGGAGCAGAACCACTGTAAAACAGTGCCTCCCACCCCCAACAGTCTCAGACATTCCAGAAGGATACTATAGTGGATAGTATTTAAAGCTGCCGAGAAATCCAAAAGGACCAACAGAGTCACACTTCCTCTGTCAATTCCCAATTGGAGATCATCCATCAGGCCGACCAAGGCAGTCTCTGTCATGCCCTCGATCTCCGACAGCAAGGAGGAAGGGGAAGCTGTCAACTTTCCTGCCGATTCAGGAGTGTCTGAGGGGCAGAGCCCGGCTGTCAGCGTTCAGGAAACGGCTGTGGTAGATCCAACTAATGATTTAGAGCAGGCACAACAACCTGAGTCAGCAGAAAGCATGAGGGACCAATTCGAAGGAGAGCTATGCAATGAAACACCACTGACTCCACAACAGCGCAGGATCACGAGGTGTAGGACGCAATTAGAGGCTGTTAGTAGGAGCAAACGCCTGTTGCTGAGGGCTGACAAGCCTTAAATTCCTACCAGCTGGGAGCTCTCGGCTTGCTCTATAAATCACATCTCCAGCCTCCTACTCATTGCTGAGAATCAACGTTCGTCAACATTCCTTGTCGACAGCGTTCAGCCAAGCCATATCCGATTTCAGCAGCTCTGCTTGCTTTGTGAACTTCCCTAGCAGCTGGCCAGATCTTGACAGTCTCCATACCATAGCCCGCCTGAAAGCCAATTTGAAATGGGTCTAGATAATCAGTTTCCTCCAAGACCACCTGGAGCTGAGCAGTCACCACCCTCTCAATTACCTTGCCCAGCCATGGGAGGTTGGAAACAGGCCTATGGCTGCTTAAGTCTGAGGGATCTAATGCAGGCTTCTTAAGAAGAGGTGTAATAATTTCCTCCTTAAGACAAGGAGGCATCCTGCCCTCCCTCAGAGAAGCATTTATGATTTCTACCAGGCCTCCTACAACAGCCTCCCTGCCAGACAGAACAAACCATGTTGGACAAGGGTCAAGAGAACAAGTGGTAGGCCTCACTGCTCCAAGCAGCTTGTCCACGTCCTCAGGAGTCACAAACTTAAACTGATCCAGTCGAACCACATAAGAGGAGTTGCTGGACACCTCCAGTTCAGACATCAAATTTACTGTGGAGTCTCCAGCTAAATTGGCTCGAATCCGAGAGATTTTATCTGCGAAAAACTCTTCAAACACATCACAGTGGGTAACTGATGGCTCCAAATTCTGATTCAAGGAAGGGGGGGGCACATACTAGCCCCCTCACAACCCTGAACAACTCCGCTGGATGTGAACTCTCAGGTGCAATACGGGCGGAAAAGAACCGCTTCTTTGCCGCACGTATTGCCTGAGCATACAGTAGATCTTTAAATGTGCTCTATGCTGTAATCTGTCGGATTCAAGTCGAGTCTTTCTCCACTTGCACTCCAGTCGCCTACCTTGCCGCTTCTGCCCCTGTAGATCTTCCGTATACCAAGGGGCCTGTTTTGAAGTGGGTCAGAGGGGACGCTTAGGAGCAATCGTGTCTACTGCCCTGGTGAGCATGTTATTCCAATTTTGCACCAGGGTATCAACAGGATCACCGGCAAAGCCAACATTTAATCCCTCTAAGGCTTCTTGGAATCCTATTGGATCCAATAACCTCTTCGGGCGGACAATTCTAATAGGCCCCTCGCCCCTGCAGAGATGGAAAGTGGTTGTAAGCCTAACCTTAACCAGATGGTGGTCCATCCATGACAATGGGGAAATCACAGGAGTCCCCACCCACTGAACACCACCCTGATCAGAGTAAACTACTCTTTTAGAACAATGCTCAAGACCAGGCTTTTGTTAATTTTTAAGCAGTTTTAAAATGTTTTTATTGGTTTTAATTTTTGTATTTTAAATGTTTATTGTCTTTGAATTTTAACTTTTGTAAACTATCTTGAGACATATGTTTAGGTGGTGTATAAATGATGGGAATGATTCCTTCTTTTAGAGGCTATCCTTAACTATACCATATACACACATACATGTTTGTGTATCTAAAGATACATCAACATTTTGGCCACATAAGCAATCCTGACATTCTCAGGTGTGCACTCATGTAGAAAAATGTGTGAAGTGGCAGATCATAGACGGGGCAACAGCAAAAGTTCCATTAGGATCAGGAAAATAATAACTGACCATATCTGTGATCTGCCATGCCACACAATCAGTTTTCCAATGTAAACCTGGAAAATTCGGAGTTGGAATGTTCAAACTGACTACACCCACACCCACCTTCCTCACACAAGCATCTAATCATGGTTTATCTACCTCTATCCCAAATTTGCATGCTCATGTGAACCAGGTAAAACTCCCAAGCCCTGGTATACCAAATCTGGGTAACCCTTTTCCTAACTCTCACTCTTAACACACAAGGTTAAGCAGGGGGCCTGTTAACTGGATTTGTTGATCATGTGTCTGTTTCCCACTAAGCTTGCATGGCCTAGCAGCCAACCAACATGTTTTTAGAGTGCTGTGGCTAGAGAGGCTGTGATCTGTGAGTGTGTTGCTGTGCACAGCCCACTCTATCATCACGGGCTTGAATGGGGATTTTCCCACCATTTCCCCCCTTGTGGCCAATTGTTGGCTGGCTGCTTGTTGTTGGAATTGTTGGAATGTACCAGGCGGGCTTCACTGTTCAAAGCTTACTACTGCAGCACTTGTCTGGGAGCAGGGGTTGTAGAGCTCAACAAATGTTTTGCTGGTCTGTCCAGTATGGGGTGAGGACTCTTCCCAGCCCCAAACCACTCCTTTCTGATCATGTGCAAGTGCCCAGAATGTACAATATTTGTGTGAATTGACCCCAGGTGCAAGGCAACCCCTTGCACCCTGATTTCTCCCCATTCAAAATAGAAGCATATGCTTTGTGAACCCGATCCACAGATTATATTCAATGCATATACAATCTGTATACAAGTGTGCACCTGTACAGATCTGAACACATGTAGTGTTATTCACCCATTATTTCCAACACATGAATTGTAGTATACTTCCCATATGTAATCTGCATTGGAGGGGACCTTTACTCAGGTTCACCTTTAAAATGAATGCATGTGCAGTGGCACAAATACACGTTCACTTGTACAGACACCATACAACATATGGTTTGAATAGGGCTATGGCTTTATGGGCAGCTGTGTGCTGCCCAACACTAGTATTGATAGACTAGTTTTGGAGGCCAGTAGAGCTGTGTTGTTTCCATGTGTTATTTTATGCATGGAATTTTAAACATGCCCAAGGCAGATTTCTAACCCAAAATAAAATCCTCACGTTGAGCTTTCCACTTGTCCAGATGTATTGTGTAGTATCATTTACCCTATGCCATGACATCAGCAGCATGTGATGCATTTTCCCATCCTACTTACTCCACATTACCAACTGCTGCTGACAGGGAAATGCACAACATGTCGTCATTTTAGAGTGAATAGTTTGACACGGGGCTGCTGTTTTATTGAAAAGACCTGTGTCTTGTCTAATGTGGTAGGTAGTTCTGTCTTTATACTATGGCTCTACTCCCTACTTTTTATTTTCTCAGCCTCTGGCATAGGAATGATGTGTGTACACACACTTGTCTCTCTCTCCCCTCCCCACCACCACCATGCATAGAAATGAGGCACACACAGGCTTATTCTAACCTTTAAATAACCCCTGACCTAGACAGGCCAGGCACAAAATTCACTAGATTGGTTTAGCAAAGATATTACCAAGCTATAGCTGTGCTAAATTTTGCATTCTGAAACAGTGCAATCATTATTTCTGAAAAGATGGATGGACAAAAAGAAAGGAAAAGAAAATGCTACACATTCAAAGCACAGAGATTCCTACTCTCAAAACAGTTTGTATGTTTGGGCAATAAATACACAAATGCTTTTAAAACCAGCATATCCAATTTGCTTTTCCCTTTTGATTTACAGATGCCCATAAAATGGGAGGCAAGCAACCATCTCTCCTCTTTTTCTAGGTTTAGTTGTTGCCCCTCTGTCTGAAGAGTAATTGTCTGGTCATCCAATTAGCTCCGAGTACTCTTTAGCTATGCATAATGGCTACTAACTTCAAAGGGACTTTACTACTTTATTTATTCAACATTTTAAATCCTACCATTCTATAGGAATATTTATGGTGGCAAACTAGGATTTGCAAATTAACAAAACAAAATTAAGTTAACATTACACTAGAACATCCTAAAATACATATAAAATCCATACAGAACCAATCAGGATCCAGTTCTTTAAAAAGTATCTACAAACGCTGCTGACAGGTGAGCAGGATGATGCCTTCGGTACCGCATTCCAGCATTTCAGTAGCGACACAGAAAATACCTGAGCATTTTTCACACAGCAGGTTTACTACGAAGCTTTACTACAAATTCAATGTTGCCCCCCCAAAACGTTGCAAATAGTGGATTTTTTAACCCTGGATATAAATCTGGCTACACGAATGCGCAAGAAAACCCAAATCGTGTGTGAAGTGCTCCCTGATAGCTCTCAGGGACTTTAGAGTAAATCTGGCCGATATGTGAATGCACAACCTCCATCCGGAATGCAAGCTAAAAGACCTGTGTGAAAAATGCCTTGGTCCTTTAGAACTTAAGAACATCCCTGCTGGATCAGGCCCAAGGCTCATCTAGTCCAGCATCCTGTTTCACACATCCTGTTTCACATTGGCCCACCAGATGCTGCTGGGAAGCCCACGGGCAGGAGTTGAGTGCATGCCTTCTCTCCTGCTGTTACTTCTCTGCAACTGGTATTCAGAGGCATCTTGCCTCTGAGGCTGGAATTGGCCTATAGCCCTCTGACTAGTAGCCATTGATAGACCTCTCCTCCATGAAGTTATCCAAAGCCCTCTTAAAGCCATCCAGGTTGTTAGCTGTCACCACATCTTGTGGTAGAGAATTCCACAAGTTGATTATGTGTTGTGTGAAAAGTACTTCCGTTTGTTGGTCCTAAATTTCTTGGCAATCAATTTCATGGGATGACCTCTGGTCCTAGTGTTATGCAAGAGGGAGAAAAATTTCTCACTATCCACTTTCTCCACACCATGCATGATTTTATAGACCTCTATCATGTCTCCCTGCAGTCGTCTTTTTTATAAACTAAAATGCCTCAGGATGTTGTAGCCTTGCCTCATAAGGAAGGTGCTCTAGGCCCCTGATCATCTTGGTTGTCCAATTTTGCACCTTTTCCAGTTCTACAATGTCCCTCTTTTGGTATGGTGACCAGAACTGTACGCAGTACTCCAAGTGTGGCCACACCTTAGTTTTGTATAAGGGCATTATAATACTAGCATTCTTAAAGTCACTCCCCTTCTTAATGATCCCTAGCGTAGAATTGGCCTTTTTCACAGCTGCTGCACACCTAGTTGACCCTTTCAATGAGCTGCCCACCACAACCCCAAGATCTCTCTCCTGGTCAGTAACTGACAGCTCAGATCCCACCAGCGTATATAAGAAGTTGGGTGTGTGTGTGGGGGGGTGTTGCCCCAATATGTATCACTTCACCCTTGCCAACATTGAACTGCATTTGCCATTTTGTCGCCCACTCACCCAGTTTGGAGAGATCCTTTTGGCGTCCCTCATAATCTGTTTTGGATTTCACTATCAGAAAGAGTTTGGTATCATCTGCAAATTTGGCCACCTTGCTGCTTACCCATACTTCTAGATCATTTATGAATAAATTAAAAAGCACTGGTCCCAGTACAGATCCCTGGGGAACTCCACTTCTTACTTCCCTCCATTGTGAAAACCCTCCATTTATATCTACCCTCTGTTTCCTGTCCTTCAATCAGTTACCAATCCACACATGTACTTGTCCCCTTATTCCATGACTGCTAAGTTTTCTCAAGAGTCTTTGATGAGGAACTTTGTCGAAAGCTTTTTTGGAGTTCAGGTATACTATGTCAACCGGATCATCTTTATCCACATATCTGCTAACACTCTTAAAGAACTCCAAAAGGTTTGTGAGGCAAGATTTACCTTTGCAGAAGCTCTTCTATGTGCTTTACAATTTTATCCTTGAGAATGGTTTCCATCAATTTGCCCGAAACAGACCTTGTTTCCCATTTGCCATACTACAGACATGTTGAATATTCCATCATCTTTGCACCCTAAGTGTGTAACGAGCCTGCTAGTATTCTTTTAAAAATATCTTCTCATAAATTATTGCTGGGCATGGCTCCCAACCACCACCATGGAGAAGAAAACTGAAGCATTTAAAAATCAACAGATATTTAATCAGAGTTCCCGGAACTTGTTCTATATAGCCTGTCACCTAATTCAACTGATATTACTTTAGAAAACAGCAACGGGGTTCAGACACGAGGAAAACATGGGCCTTGCAACTTCTATGAAGCAATTTCTGCTGCTTGGATTTAAGAATCTTGGCAGTCATTCAAGAGCTCACTTGCTCCTTTGCATTCAAATCCTCTTGAGATCTCCCCCCACCAGTGTGTCAGTCAAGAGGCTTCAGACAGAACACATGTAATAAATCTGTTCACACACCTACTCCTCAACCCTTATCACAATAATTACATGCAGATGCTCCTTACCACATGACCTTTCCCTACCAACTCCTTGCTTTTCTGACAGTTTGCCTCTCCCTCCTTTCTCCCCTCCCTCCACTGCATTGGCGATATCTGTTTCAACTGAAAGCTCTGGCAGCAAAGGAATACATTCTCCATGGTACAGGTAGACACATTCAGAACCCACTTTTTTGGCACTACAGAATCCTCACAGTAAAATGGATCTGATCAATGGAATCTCTCTAAAGAACAGACAGTGGGAAATCATTCTTGAAGCATTTCAGGCAGTTATAGCCTGGAAAAATTCACAAGGTCTCAGTCTGTGTCTCTCTTCTGTCTGAGGTACAGGATTGTGTTATTGGAATGCAGACCAGGATTATTTCAGCTATTAATTAAAATATAAGATGACATAACTGATGGTTTTGGGCTTCAGCAAAACAGCCCTGTAGTTCAGAAAAATTGGCGGGTTGCAAGAGAGCCCTGAGCAATTTTCAGGGATGAACCTTTCAGTTAATGCTGTGTCAGGATGAATGCACAAACACATCAGTTAATCACAAGTAGCACACCTGTCTCTCTGTGGCACGGGCCACCTGGATCGGCAGTTCCCTTTAATGAACAATGTTCTTCTAGGAGGATGCAGCACAGAAGAGCCTACACCTCTTGCTGACGCATGCTGCATAGAGAAAACCTGTAACCCTGAACTTATACATATGAGTTTGGAACTATTAATTTTCATTTCTTATTCTTTCATGACACTCAAACCCTTGTTCTTACAAAGATTGGCTGGCTGCCTGGAATCTCTGCTTCTTAGATCACATGTAACATGAACCTTGGGTTCACATGCTCCCTCCTCCCCTTTCCTCCTCCTCATTCCATTTCCTCCTCTCACTTCTTAGTTTGGGGAAACTAATTTGCCAGAATGTTCAAATGTGCCAGGAAGTTCAAATATAGTCCCAAACTATGAAGTGAGGGGGTGAACTGGTACATATAAGGGGAGACGAGAAGAAAAGAGGTACTCCAGGGGTGAAGCCACCATTGTGCGGATGGGTCCAAAGAACCCAGCTGCCTCTTCCTGTGCCCCATCCAACCTACCCACAGCCCCTGAATCTGATATCAGATGCAGGAGGCATCGCCACATGCAGAAACAGGGCTACATGGCCCTGTTTGCAAGGCACTTCAGCCAGCGCTGGGTTTCCAGCCTGGCAGTAAGCACCTTTCTCTGCCTTGAAAGGCAGAGAGATGCGTTCCCAGCCAGGCTGGGAACTCAGTACTGGCTGAAGCATATCACAAATGGGGCCATACTTTTTAGCATTTTTAGAAGAAGAAGAATGAAGGAGAAAGATCACACAACACACATACACAAAACGTTCAGGTTTTGTCCAAGATTCCAGAGGAACATCAAGAGGAACAACTCAACAGATCAAGGCAGCAACTAAGAACATCTCTTTATATTCCCTTCCTCACTGTTGGAGAGGGAAGGGATGGAGAAAGGGAAGGAAGGATGTGCTAACCTTAATCTTTCTGCAGGCATCAGGCTCATTAAAAACACTAATGAGAGGCCACTCCCGGGGTGTGTGTGTGTGTAGGATCTGGGTGCTGGAGCAGGGAGGGAGGGCAAGCTGCCCAGCCACCCACACTTCTTTGAAGGAACTGAGATGATGATGATGATTATTGTTATTATTATTATTGTTTTTATTATTATTATCTCTCTCTTGTTTACAGTCAGACAGGTGTTATTGACTGGTTTGTTTTATCCAGACATTGAGTCCTTCCCAGGGACCTGGGAAGGCTGAATGTTATTGTCAATTCGTCGCAGAATATAGGCTCTTCCCAGTAAAGCTGCTTTTTGTAATTGGCTGATGGTGATTTCTGCGGCCCCGATGGTGTTGAGGTGCTCTTCAAGGTCTTTTGGAACTGCACCCAGGGCGCCAATTACCACTGGGATTATTTGGGTCTTTTTGTGCCACAGCCTTTCAATTTCAATTTGTAGATCTTTGTATTTGGTGATTTTTTCTATTTCTTTTTCTTCTATTCTGCTATCCCCTGGTATTGCTATGTCGATTATTTTGGATTGTTTTTCTTTCTTCTCAACTACAGTTATATCTGGTGTATTGTGTGGCAGATGTTTGTCTGTTTGTAGTCGGAAGTCCCATAATATTTTTACATCTTCATTTTCTTCAACTTTTTCAATTTTATGGTCCCACCAATCTTTGGCTACAGGTAGCTTGTATTTTTTGCAGATGTTCTTCTTCTTCTTATTATTATTATTTACATTTATATCCTGCTCTTCCTCCAAGGAGCCCAGAACGGTGTACTACATACTTGAGTTTCTCTTTCACAACAACCCTGTGAAGTAGGTTAGGCTGAGAGCGAAGTGACTGGCCCAGAGTCACCCAGCTAGATCCAACTGGAGGAGGTGTGGTTTGCGTCCGGCAACAGCCCTTGCTGCAGGAGCCGCAGGCACCCACCTGCTGATTGTCGGGTAGGTGGGGGAGCAGCTCAGCAGCAGTACTGCAGCCTCCATAGAGAGTGAGGGGGCAGGACAGAGCTATTGCTGTTGGAGGCATTGTGGAGCTGCTCGGAGCTCACAGTGGCTGCTGGCTGAAAATATGGGGGAAACAGCGTCCCAGACAGGACACCCACTCCCCCCTAGAATTACGGGATGTCCCAGCAAATCTGGGACAGTTGGCAACCCCTCAAACATAGTCACTTAGGCATTCCCTTTTCTTAGCTTGCTTGAAAGAGAAATGCTGGTTGCATTCCAGGTAAAAGGTCATTCTGACAAGGCATTTCCCTATGGTGCCTTTTAGGTCATTTGCAAATGGCTGTAATGGACTAAAGGAAATGCCCCGTTCTGATCGCATCTGAGCATAGGTAGAAAGAGATGCAGGGCAAACCCAAATTAGAGTAAAAGAAAGACAAAAGGCAAGGAAGGCAAACTCTCTTCTTCTCATATATGATAAGATGTTTCAAAGCTAAACACAACTTCTCACCTCATTTCCTCCCTGCTGTTTATGGAATCCCAGTAAGTAATCCCAGGATGTGTGATGTTCCCCTTTTGAGACATTCACAAAGATGTTCTTTGTGAACATTTCTTTGCCTAAAGAGCGTACAGGGAGCCAACCCAAACATAATCCAATCAATTCTCAATATTCATTCCTTATTTGGAGCAAGAATTCCAAAACACTAGAAGTTTCCTAATGAAACACTTTATCAAAGTTTAATCTACCGAAATTCTTCAATCGTGGCTCCAGGTATGCTTTGGCCTATAAGAACCCTTTCAAGGATGGCATTGCACTCTCACCACTCTTGCACACCCACTCTGCCAGCAGATTGCTACTGGGCACACCTCACTGCTTGCTTTGTGCTTAAGCCAACAACGAGAGGCATTTCCCTAGTAGTAGTAGTAGTAGTAGTAGCAGCAGCAGCTGCTACTACTACGAATAATTATATATTGCTCTTCAACAAAATTCTCAAAGTGGTTTACATAGAAAAATAAATAATACATAAATAAGATGGTCCCCTGTCCCCAAAGGGCTCACAATCTAAAAAGAAACATAAGGTAGACACCAGCAACAGCCACTGGAGGAATGCTGTACTGGTGTTGGATAGGGCCAGTTGCTCTCCCCCTGCTAAATATAAGATAATCACCACTTTTAAAAGATGTCTCTTTGCTCAGTTAGCAGGGGTTAGCCGGTAGCTATGAAGGATGGTTTCCTTTCATCCTCAAGCCTTCCCCAGCATTAAAGCTAACCACCTTTTCACATTCTGTACCCCTATTACCATTCAATAAAGCACCTTTTTGTTTTCAAGAACGTGGATGAGACAGTGGTGCCGGGAGGAGGGGTTTAGATTTGTGTGGATGAGACAGTGGTGCCGGGAGGAGGGGTTTAGATTTGTTAGGCACTGGGACACATTTTGGGGCAAGCAAGGCCTGTACAAAAGGGACGGGCTGCACTTGAACCAAGATGGAACCAGACTGCTGGCGCTTAAAATCAAAAAGGTTGCAGAGCAGCTTTTAAAATGACACTTGGGGAACAGCCGATGGGAGCTGGGCAGTATCCCGTTTGGCAAAAGCCATCCTTTAAAGTGTGAGGCTGCAAAGAATGCAAATAAAACAGAAGGGGATGGAGCAAAACCGCATAAAGAGCAGATGGGAGCCTGTGCCAGCATGTCAAAGAGTCAAAAGAGTAGCATACATCAGGGGAGAGATTCAGCGTATAGGGGCTTGTATGCCAATGCCAGAAGCCTCCGAACCAAGATGGGTGAGCTGGAGTGCTTGGTTGCTAACGCAGAAATAGACATAGTGGGCATAATAGAAACATGGTGGAACAGTGAGAACCAGTGGGACACTGTTATCCCTGGGTATAAACTCTACAGAAAGGACAGGGAGGGGCGCCTTGGAGGAGGGGTAGCACTGTATGTTAAAGAAGGGATAGAATCTAATAAGCTAGAAAACCTAAGTGGACTGGAGTCCTCCACAGAAACCCTGTGGGTGACTATACAAGGTCGGAAAGGAAACGTGCTACTGGGGATGTGCTATCGCCCTCCGGATCAAAATGATGACAGTGACTGGGAGTTGCAGGAGGAAATCAGGGAGGCGTCAAGGAGAGGCAGGGCTGTAATAATGGGTGATTTCAACTACCCACACATAGACTGGGTAAATTCACATTCAAGTCAGGACAAAGAGGTCAAATTTCTAGATACGCTAAATGACTGTGCCCTAGAACAGTTGGTCATGGAACCAACCAGAGAGAAGGCGACCTTAGATCTAATTCTGAGTGACACCCAGGACCTGGTGCGTGATGTCAGTGTCATCGACCCTTTAGGGAACAGTGACTACAGTGCCATCAAATTCAGAATACATGCGGGGAGAGAATCACCAAGGATGTCTAACACGGACATTTTGAATTTCAGAAGAGGAAACTTCTCCAAAATGAGGAGTATGGTGAAAAAAAGAGCTGAGGGGGAAAATCAGGAGAGTCACTTCGCTCCAGAGTGCATGGAGTTTACTCAAAACCACAATACTAGAAGCCCAGTTAGACTGTATACCCAAAAGGAGGAAAGGTACCACTAAGTCCAGGAGGATGCCAGCATGGCTAACGGGTACCGTCAAGGAAGCCATAAAAGGGAAGAAGACTTCCTTCCGAAATTGGAAGGCCTGTCCAAACGAAGAGAACAAAAAGGAACACAAACTCTGGCAAAAGAAATGCAAACTCTGGCAAAAGAAATGCAAGGCAAAAAGAGAGTTTGAGGAACATTTAGCCAAAAGTATCAAGGGGAATAACAAAAACTTCTTTAAGTACATCAGAAGCAGGAAACCTGCCAGGGAGGGGGTTGGGCCATTAGACAATGAGGGAGTGAAAGGGATTATTAAGGAGGATATGGAGGTTCCAGGGAAACTGAATTAGTTCTTTGCATCTGTCTTCACGGCAGAGGATACTGAGCATATACCTGTTCCTGAACCAGGCTTTTTAGGGATGGAGGCTAGAGAGCTGAGTCAGATAAAAGTGACAAGGGATGATGTTATAAACTGTCTGAAAAAACTGAAAGCTAACAAATCACCAGGGCTGGATGGCATCCATCCAAGAGTCCTCAAAGAACTCAAATGTGAAATTGCAGTCCTTCTTGCTAAAATATTTAACTTATCCCTGAAATCGGGCTCTGTACCAGAGGACTGGAGAGTGGCAAATGTAACACCGATTTTCAAAAAGGGATCCAGGGGAGATCCGGGAAATTACAGGCCGGTTAGCCTAACATCCGTTCCAGGCAAATTGATGGAAAGCATCCTCAAGGATAAAATTGTAAAGCACCTACAAGAACAGGCCCTGCTGGGAGTGAGCCAGCATGGCTTCCGCAAAGGTAAATCTTGCCTCACCAACCTTTTGGACTTCTTTTAGAGTGTCAACAAGTGTGTGGATCAAGGTGATCCAGTTGACATAGTCTACCTGGACTTCCAAAAAGCTTTTGACAAAGTTCCTCATCAAAGGCTCCTGAGGAAACTTAGCTGTCATGGGATAAAGGGACAAGTACATGTGTGGATTGCTACTGGTTGAAAGACAGGAAACAGAGGGTAGGTATAAATAGAGAGTTTTCACAATGGAGGGAAGTAAGAAGTGGGGTCCCCCAGGGATCTGTACTGGGACCGGTGCTTTTTAATATATTCATAAATGATCTAGAAGCAGGGGTAAGCAGCGACGTGGCCAAATTTGCAGATGATACCAAACTCTTCCGGGTAGTGAAATCTCAAACGGATTGTGAGCAGCTCCAAAAGGATCTCTCCAAACTGGGGGAGTGGGCGACAAAATGGCAAATGCAGTTCAATGTTAGCAAGTGTAAAGTGATGCACATTGGGACGAAAAACCCCAACTTCAAGTATATGCTGATGGGATCCGAGCTGTCGGTGACGGACCAGGAGAGGGATCTTGGGGTTGTGGTTGACAGCTCGCTGAAAGTGTCGACTCAATGTGCGGCAGCTGTGAAAAAGGCAAATTCCATGCTAGGGATCATTAGGAAGGGGATTGAAAATAAAACGGCTAACATTATAATGCCCTTATACAAAACTATGGTGCGACCACACTTGGAGTACTGCGTACAGTTCTGGTCACATCTTAAAAAGGACATTGTTGAACTGGAGAAGGTACAGAAAAGGGCAACCAAGATGATCAGGGGACTAGAGCACTTTTCCTATGAGGCAAGACTACAACACCTGGGTCTTTTTAGTTTAGAAAAAAGACGACTGCGGGGAGACATGATAGAGGTCTATAAAATCATGCATGGTGTGGAGAAAGTGGAGAGAGAGAGATTCTTTTCCCTCTCACACAACACTAGAACCAGGGGTCACTCCATGAAATTGATTGCCAGAAGGTCTAGGACCAACAAACGGAAGTACTTTTTCACACAACGCGCGATCCACTTGTGGAACGCTCTGCCTCAGGATGTAGTGACAGCCAACAACCTGGATGGCTTTAAGAGGGGTTTGGATGACTTCATGGAGCAGAGGTCTATCAATGGCTACTAGTCGGAGGGCTGTAGGCCACCTCCTGCCTCAAGGGCAGCGTGCCTCTGAGTACCAGTTGCAGGGGAGTAATGGCAGGTGAGAGGGCATGCCCTCAACTCCTGACTGTAGGCTCCCAATGGCATCTGGTGGGCCACTGTGCGAAACAGGATGCTGGACTAGATGGTCCTTGGGCCTGATCCAGCAGGGCTGTTCTTATGTTCTTATGTATCAACTCTCCTTTGTCCTTTGCAGTGCGTCGATGCCGCAACCAGTTTTTCTGCAGTATTTTAAAGATAATATTGCTTTTGATTGGTCTGCACCCATTTGGAGCTAATTTCCTTCACTTTAAGCAAAGCATAGCATGTAGCATGATAGTGAACACATGCCCATGCACGTGTCCTTCCTGGTTCAGAGCGCAGTCTCTTCATGATTATGCTACACCAGCTGAAAGCTACAAGAAAACCACGGGGGTGAAAGCAGGACCTTTTCTTGTTCAATCAGCAGACATTGCTCTAACAGTATATTTACTGGCATACACATGCAACAATTATATTTTCTAAATTAACCTGATTTCAGCCACAAAGTGGTTTGAGCACTTCCTCAACCTTTGAGATTTATTGACACAGAGAATGTGAAATAGAAAAACAGGTGCACATTAATGGATAAAAAGTCACCTAACATACAGCTATTTGCTCATAAAGAAAGCAGCTGCTAAAAATATATAGTAATTGCAATACAAAGTAAACTTGCATGTCAACCGGAAAGATTATACTGTTCTTAAAAATGTTATTTCTATGGTCCGTTCTGTTGCTCTCTAGTGCAAGACAATTCTTCCATAAAGGTGTTTATTATTATTGTGGTGGTATTATACTTCTGGCCATATGGACTTATATTCATCCATCTCGCTTGTCAAAATTCCTAAATTGTGTAATGTCAAGTCATAAAAAAGCTAGCTGATTTATGGTCACTGAAACACTGTAGACAATACAGAAGCATATGTCTGTTCCATACAGATAAGGGATATCTACATGGTAACTCTGAGTTACAGGAAAATTATTCCTCATTTGTTATTTCATTAAGAATTTGAAATATGATAGTAAACTAAATATATCACCAGACAGACAAGACGTGTAACTAATAAACAAAACTTTTGATTCATGCTATTCCTTGTTAGCTTTTCCCTCAAGAGATTTAATCTTGTATTACTCTTCAGTAGAAATGGACAGTAAAATATTATTTTCCATTTACTTTAATGGCTCTTTGGATGCATTTTTAATATGCAATATATAATGAATAATTACATACTTACATATTAATGTCATGTCTTTTTCTGCTGCACAAGGTTTTCAATGGGTTTCAGGTCTAAAGCATAAATTACAGCAACCCAGGAAGGGTGTGATAGCATATACTTTTTCTCCTTTGCTTTACTATAGTATTGTTTGAAAAGGGAAATTGGTTAACCCCTTGCTGTTTCATATGAATCATAAGCTCCATTCTCAGCTCACACATCACAGGTAAAATGCAAATTTAAGACGGAGAACAAGGAAGTTTCAGTGAGGCTACAATCCTATGCATCCTTAACTAGGAAATAAGCATCACTGAACGCAGTGTGACTTACTTCTGAGTAGTCATGCACAGAATCAGACTGCATGAGGAGGTGATAAAAACTGAAACAGGCAGCCAATTACCTTGGGCTGCTGACATGCACAATTATTTAAAAGCTTGTATGATTGGTCTATTAGCATGGCACTGTATATGCAGATGGGACACATGAAATGCCGTGAAAGGTCTGAGAAGAGCTTGCTGTTGAAGCTATGTGAGGGCCTGATAGGACCTCAAAAAACCAAGGCTGTGCCAATACTACTTCCACTAGAATAATTCTGGCTCGCTCTCTCTCTCTTTCTCTGACTTGTTGAAGATCAGAGCAAATAAAACCATAAAGCAGTACTTTTGACCACTGCTGGGACAGGAGATACATGCTTGAAGTTCTCCTCCTGCTTAAGTACACCTGAGCCATGGGATTCCTGTGATTGGTGAACTGGTCCACACTTTAATCTGGATGCTGCCCACTCCTACTGATTGAGCAAGGGATATTATGGCCCAATGGTGTCAGGGAGTCAAAACTTCCTTAACTTGGTGTCAGGTTAAGAAAGCCTTGTTTAGGAGATTAAAGGTAAAGTTGTGCCATCAGTTTCAACTCCTGGTGACCACAGAGCCCTGTAGTTTTTCTTAGGAAGAATACAGGAGGGGTTTACCATTGCCATCTCCCACGCAGTATGAGATGATGCCTTTCAGCATCTTCTTATATCACTGCTATGCTACCCATATAGGTGTTGCCCAGATTAGCCGAACAGAATGCACAGGAGCAACAAAACCATTTTCCAATGCTAAACTGGAGAATGGAATTTTGATTATTCTCCTGTGGGCATTATCAGTTCACAATACACCTATATACAGCTTTGGTTATAATTAAACATTAACATGGACAAATGTACCCTGGCAGCTATAATATGTGCATAGTTCATGTTTTAGAACAAGAAATTAAGAAAGAGACTGAATTTCTCATTACAAGATAGCCTTTCATGCTACAAGGTTGCTTCCGCTCTAGTTATAAATCCCTTAAATTGATTTTGAAACCTAGTTTTTCTTGTCCTATGTTTGACCATAACAGTTTTTCATAGACTCTGGCTACGATAACTCAGAGGGTAGAAAAGAAAAGAACATCCATGTCAAAATCAAACCACTGTATTTTGGTCTACTTTTGGATTGCACAGAGCGCTTCTGTGCAGAGGGAGGATTGGTGAAAATCCTGAGTGTACTTCAGAAGCAGAGCCACTAGGGCTGCATATGTGCTTTTTTGGCTGCACGGTGCACTGCAAGGTGCATTGTTAGTGAAGAGGTTAGCTTTTGACATTTGGCTCTTCTTGGGAGATGGCCAATTTTCTGGGGCAGATACTTATCAATGACACCATTAGCCACAAACTTCTCAAGAAGTATGAAGTTGCTTCATATCCTTCAGGGTCTCTAGATAAGAAGTGTTCTAAATATCAGCATGAGGCCAGACAATACAACTGCTTTTACCACGAGAGACAGAATTTTCTCACTTCACAAAATTATTTGGCTTCTTATGCTGGAAGACATTTTTCTTGTTCTAGAAGTATTCCTACAAATCAGAGACCAATTCTGGGAATATGCTAGACTTAGAGCCTAGGGTTAGTTCACATCTTGCATATCTAAAATAGCTGGCAACTCCCCCACCCTTCGTATTTCAAACTGGCAACAGAGGGTGCCCCAAGCCATATTGTGGGGCATTTTATATGCTACAACAGCAGTGTGGGAGCTGATTTTCCATTGATTTATCTCATGGTGCTGCTGTAATATTTAAAGGCCTGCTAGGTGGGGCCAATCCCACAGGTCCTTATAATGTCCTTGACTCCTGCATGGAATCCAGGATGACAATTAAGTGTCAAGAACCCAGGCAATTGACCCCATCTATTACATGGTTGAAGGCCTTTTAAACATTACAGCAGTGTCTTGGGATAAACCCATGGAAACATGGCTCTCATAAAAGTGCTGTTTTTCTAAAAAGCACCTTAGTACAGTACTATTTTGTGAAATTCTATATCGGGATTATGATGAACTAATGCACAGATTCATGAAATCTGTGTTAATTTACACCTTTAGGCCATAGCTAACCATGGTGGAAGGTCTTTGCACAACAGCAGACAGAAGCAGCATCCCTACAACCACAGAGATGAAGATGCTATTTACATGTTCAGTAGGGCTCCCACTGCAGCTCATTAGCAGCAGCTTCAGTGAATAAAGCCCATAAACAGAGAAATTTCCTCAAACATTCTTGATAATAGTATCAATGATGTTATACATTGTTTTACAAAATAAGTGATGCAAGATTTTACACTTTCCAGGAAAGCAGATACAATAATACGGTATAAGTATATATGGCCTACGACAGGCTGCATTTCATTCACACAATGTGGCACATTTGCCATTTTCAAAAGTGAGTAGAGCTGCAATAAATGGCATTAGCTTTGCCGATGTTAAGACGCTGTATTCCACAACAACATCACAGCACAACGAGGTATGTCTAGAGTGAAACACCATGGTATAGTTTTTGCTGAGGAATTCTCTGCTGCCTTTTCCTGCTTCACAACCCAATCTCATTTAATAGCTGCAGGGTCCTTTTATAAGAGCTGCAGAGTACAACCTAATGTAGACCTCAAAGGGCTTTTAAAGTACCACTGATAATTCATTAGTATCTAGACTTAATACCCGAATGCTTTTTAAAGTTTCGAAATAATGAAGAAATTATTCATTATAACATCAGTGACATTTCTTTTGCTACTCACATCCTGCCTATCTCCTATACTGTTCAGAAAAGAATATAGAACAGCATACTTTCCCCCCAACATTTAATAAAGAAACACAGAATGAAGTTTTGGAAATATTGTTTATCTCGTCATTACTAGAAATCAAAGATGACCAGAAACTCACTAAATGAAACTTGGTCAGCTGAAGGGATTCTCTTTGTACTTAAATCACAAATTGAAAGAATTTTAAAGATAATGCCATGTAATCTCAAAAGTCTGGACTTCAGCTTTACACATGTGGTTAAAACTTTCTGACATATCCCACATGAAAGCTATAAAATATGAAAAATGTTTACAATGCTGTTTCACTCACCGAGAAGAAAGGCTTGGCTTGCCACTTTTACTACAGCTGGTATAAATTCCTGGGCCATCATCAAAGAAACTTCCAAGCGCCAGTTTTTGCCTGATAGACTCCCTCTCATTTTTTTGAGCCTGAAAAATGCAGAAGAAAACAATTACATCAGCCCACTGATAGGAAACCACATTCCTGAAAACAGTACTAAAGTTAATTCACTACATCACTCACAATACTAGAACAAGAGAGCAGACAAAGAGTCATTACGTTCTCCGGGCCATTTGCTCCCCTAATTCCTTTCAAAATTTTGTTAATATACACTGAATATTTGTCTTAGACTATTAATTCCTTCCAGCTGGTCAGAATGATGATGATGATCATCTGTTTGGACCTGTCTTCAACTAACTTACTGAAACATCACATTGTTCATACTATGATCCAATAATTAACTAGTTTTTCTGTTGCATCTTTCAGTGCTGGAGGTCATATACATTTCCTGTTTTCTTTCTTTGGTGTGCCCAAAGAAAAGAGTGCACACCCTTACATCCTTAATGTCTTTGTACTCTATGGACATATCAACTCTTGAAAGGTATGCCTATTTTATACCAGTTTGATTATTATGGTTCCCCTCACAGAATCCTGAGGATTCTCTTATCAAGAGCCCTAGCATTATCTCAGAACTACAGTTCCTAGGGTTCACTGAGGATGGGGAAGTATGAATATGTATAAACTATATACACTACATACAGACTAGAAGTGGCTGGTGCATGTGTGCACGTCACGCATGCACACTGGCCACTTCCGGTATGACACTGAACGGGGTGGCAAGAAGGTACACTGCTGCCCTGTGCAATGATTTTAGGCACAGCGCTGGCAGGGGAAATGCGGTGGTGGGGGGGGGTGAGGGTGGAGAGCACCATCCCTGCTCCTTAAAAGGCAAACCCCCTGCTGCCGAACCGTCAGATCTCCGAACTGGTTTGGCAGTCCATAAAAGGACCGCCGAACTGGTTCATGCTCATCCCTAGTTTCAAGCAGAGGTCTTTTCCCAGCCCTGTTAACCTTTACAGGCTAAGCATGTACTCTGCCACTGAACTATAGCTATTACCCATTAACTATGTGTGAGCATAAAACGCAAGTATGATTCCCACCAAAATCATTATCACAAATTTTGAGATGGCAGATCTCAGGGCTGGGAAAGGCCATGGCAAGATTCCTGAGTTTGAGATCCTCTGCTTCTTAGGTTTTGAGGGTGGTTGGCTAGACCAACCATTGGTCTGAGTCCTATTATCTCAACTCTTAACCCAAAGAGCAGTCTGCTTTAATTCCAACAGTTTTTACTATAGTTGGAAACTGATGCCACACTGTCTGATTTGAAGCAATTACAGCAATCTCTCAGCTTAAATGCAATTTACATGTCCAGTGATTTTGAGCATCACCACCATTAGCAGCACTTGTTAGTGATTAGATGCTACAGCTAATTTAATGCCTCCCCCCACCCCCTAAGAAAGATGCTCAGCAATGTATGGATCTTCATATATTTGGCATATAGCTTTTCTGTCTCAAAAAGTGCAGAGGCAAACAAACAGGAACATGAGAGAAAAATCAATAGCTTTAAAAGCACATTTGCTGAACTTAATAAGCTGGTATATTCGTTTTCACTTTGCCACAACTGATGCAATAACATAAAAGAAACCTCAGAGGACTTCCTCATTAGATTTGCTCCTCCATCTCATCTCTTACATGTGACAGAAGATGCTTCCATCTGCAACACCATTTGATAAACCTTGAAAAACATCCATCTGAAGAGCAGACAAAGATATGAAGGAGGCATAATCTAGATGTAACATCATAGGGCAAATACTGGTTAAAAAGCTACTGAAAAAATTCTTACACATTTTAAAATATTGATTTTTAAAATATATATTCTTAAAATGACAAACATACAGGATTTTTTTAACTGATCAAATTTTATCTTTACTTTCCTCCAAGAAGTCCAGCATGTACCCCTCTCCTATTTTATCCCAACAATTAAGATGTCTCTTTCAATTCATCTGTATGTAAATCATACTCAAAATACTACCCTAAAAGGCATTTTGAGGAACTAAAATATATATAGATTTATTTTTTAAAAAATGTTTGGATGAGTGCAAGCCTGAACTATCCTACCAAACTCTGTAATAGCACATCCACCATATTTGACATTAATGCCACTGAAGACAACCCAAAGGTTGAAATACGTTTAGTGATTTGAACTTCAATTCACTTTCCATTGGTAATTTGGATTACCATTCTCTGTTGTATACCCTAGTGTGATTGTTGGAGCTTTTGTAGACAATATATTCAGGATATTAATATTTTAAACAATTTGTTGATTTTGTTTGCAATTTTAGTTTTGCAATACATGTTTTTGTCTGCATATGAAAGCACAGCATTTTGTAAATTTTTCACCCTGACCTTTACATTTCTTCTGAGCAGGGATTTAAACCCTGATCTCAGTACAACACTTTATCCACTACTCACCTTCCCCCCGCCGCCACACCAGAGTACTAATATATCCAACATGCAAATAAAGTTAAACCATAAAATTCGGTTTTTATATGAAGCTATAAGTCTGTCTAACTATAAAAACCAAGGTACAAAACCACTAGGAAAAAATGCCCTGGATGATAAAAACTGATTTTTCAAACTGCTCCTTTTCTTTGTAGTCCTTGCTCTGAATTAGGGACCAGCTTGAAACCAGAAGATCTCAATCCTATTAACAAAGTGGCATAAGCCACTCATTGGAGGAGAGGCATTCATAGCAGAAAGCATGCAATTAAAGAGATCAATAGCAATGGCTTGTGATTTGTTATACAACACAATCACATCATTCAAATATGGGGAGTAGGGTAGCTCTACTGCAAGTGGGTGGCAGTATGTCCAGAGGAGTTGCATGGGTAGCTCTTCAGTGAAGACAACTATAGAGCCTGAGCAACAGGAGCACAGCCATAGCTATAGAGCATTTACACTGTTGCTTTTTTGCTCCATGCAAGTGGCCCTCATTATCCATGGGTGTTCCATTCGAAGAACAGCCCTGCTGGATCGGGCCCAAGGCCGATCTAGTCCAGCATCCTGTTTCACACAGTGGCCCACCAGATGCCACTGTGTTCTGGCCTACAATTGTGGATAATGAGGCCCTGAGTCAATGGGAATATGGGGGTTAGGTTCCTTGAGGTTAAAAAAGGGCTAAAAAAAAGTGGGGAGGGAGCAGAAATAAGTGAAGTAATGTACCGTACCATGCTTTCCATGGCTCCAGCTGTCCAACAATGCTCGCCAAACCCCAAATTACTCCAATGTTCCATGAAGAATCATGGGGACAATGGTTTTTTTGAAGGAAGAGACACAAAATGGCTCCGACCCACAAAATGGTGACCAGAAATGCCACCAGAAGTCATTTCCATCCACCCAGGCGAATAGGTGAATTTTGCCTATTTTTAGAACTGTGGGTTATGAGATCAGGTTTCCATTACCCAACCCTGGATATGCAAAACTGTGGGTGCTGGGACTGTGGATAATGAGGCCCACCTGTACTCGCAGCAGCTCCAAGTCACCAAAAACAACCACCGTCCCACAAGTAGCAAGGGTGATTTGCAGTGGAACCCTCGCTTGCTATCACCCAAGCATTTACAGAAACAGGAGAATTTCCATTTCTCAAATTTTAAACAATGAATGCTTGCTCCTTTGTAAGGATCAGGTTTGTAGCCTGGGGATGCTGTTCAACCTAGCTTTGCTCCAGAATTCCCAGGTTGCAGCTGGGGCCTGGAGCACCTCTGATCAGACTCTGGCTATGCCGGCTGCTGAAAGGCAGAGACTTGGATTCTGTCATTTATACAGGCAGACCTCATTATTTGGGGTTTCAGTACTTGCAATTTCATGTACCACAGTCAGGGAATAGGCACTCGACCTCGTCATACGCAAAATAAAAAGCAAAAAAGAATCGTGTATCTGCGGGTTGGGGGTCAGCCACGGCCATAAAGGGGAAATAAAAGGGGAATCCAGCAAGGACTCGGGTTGGAGGGGGGTAGTGGGAAAGGAGGCAGCAGTTTTCCTTCTAAAATCGCCACAGATGGTGGCCGAGGCGGCCACAGCAGTGGGAATTGCAGAGGAGGAGGCAGCACATTTTTCCCTTTCTAAATCACTGTGGAGGCGGCAGGCACAGCAGCAGGGATTGCGGTGGGAGCAGCAACTTCTGCAACCCCTCAAACCCCACTGCCAAGATTTGAGTGGCCATCCAGAGCAGAATGAGACGTGGCACTGGTGACTGCCAAGGGAAAGCAGAGGAAATGTCACTCCTCTTGCATGAACTGGAGTGACTTCCAAAAGCAGGTTAGAATACAACCCAGAAACTGGGATCACTAAAATAATAAAATAGCAAAATCAACACAGAAAATTAGGAACCAATAAAAAATAGTAAAAATAAAATAAAAATAATAAAACGGTAGCAAATATAGTCAAAAGAGCAGCAGCATGGTAAAAGATAGCCGTAACCAGCCAACAGTTCCCAATCAAACATTAGGAAAGGCAATCTGAAATTTAAAAAACACATTTTGAAAATGAGTTTCTTATGCGGAAAGACACAGGGTGGACATTGAATGAACATCTCTTGCAAAAGAATTCCAGAACATCAGGGCTACTACCACAAAAGCCCTAACAAGTGGAGTCCAATCTAGCCCCTACATAGGAAGAATGAATCTGAGGAAGGAACTCATCGGAAGATCTTAGGTACCAGGAGGAGCTCTTATGGGAGAAGACACTCCCCAAGTACCCTAGCCTACACAGGGCTTTAAAGATAAAAATCAGCACTTTGAATAGGGTCTGGAAGCAAATAAGTAGCCAGTTCAGATGCTTAAAAATATGAAAATCTTGGTTCAAACTCCTATTCCATGCTAGCTCAAATTTTGAAGCTGTCTTCAGAAACAACCCTGTGTAGAGTTCATTACAATCAACTCGCATCGACTGGCACAGCCGACATATCGACTTGTTCATTACAGTAGAGCATTCTAGGTCACCAGAGTATAGGAAAACTACGGTATTTGCGGGGGTTTCATTTCCGGCTAGTGCCGCAGATACTGAAACTGCGAATACCGGGTGATTGGGGCTATGGAACTGCAGGGGTTCGATTCCTAAGAGGGGGGGATTGGACTAAAATGGTGTTTTTTGTCTTTGTTTTAAATAGAAATTGGCCGGGAAATGGCCAAAAATTGGGCTCCCTGATTTCCTTCTGCAACTCCTGGTCACTGTCAGCATTTTGATCAGGAGGGCAATAGCATGTTCTTAGTAATACATTTCCTTTCAGGCCTTGTATTATCACTCACAGTGTTTCTGTGGAAGACTCTGGGCCTTCTAGGCTTTCTAGCTTGATTCTATTCCTTCTTTACATACAGTGTTCCTCCACCTCCAATTCTCTTTCTCTCTCTCTCTCTCTCTCTCTCACACACACACACACACACACACACACACACACACACACACACACTAGTTCAGATGGTTTATTTTTATATGGGGAATCAAAGTGTGCACATAACCCCTCACTCTTTTTGAAATATAAAAAAATGACATTTGGTGTTTATATAATTTAGCTCTCTTTCCTACCTTATTCAGGTAGCTCAGTGATAGTTTCCTGTCCGACCTGGAATTGCCAGGGATTGAACTCTGGATCTTTTATATATAAAGTATGTGTTCTCCCATTGAGCTATAACCCCAGCTTCAAGACTTCATGTTTTATTTTCAATATTGTTTCTTGGTCTGATCCCTCTTGGTGGCGCTTCAAACGAACTTTATTGGATAAGCTTTGCAGCCTCTCTCTGTTTTATTGCTACTTTTTATGGTGTTTCTGAAATGCTGCTGACTTATTCCCATCATTTTGTCTGCACTGTTAAGGAGAGTCTGAATCCCACAAAAGCTAGCAGGATCATTAGCTGATTGCTCATCCAGCAGCAATAACACATCAGAGGATAATTTTATTGACCCTTTTAAAGCACACTTTATTCCATATATTACCAATAAATGAGTTTTATGAGTTAATGGTGTACACTTGTAGTGAGCTTTATATTGTATACATGCACACAGAGGATACTATGTGGACATTTATACGGACCTGGTAGGTCTCTTATTAGGCACTATTGCACCTCTTTTGGCTAGAAATACTGTGGATATTTTCATGGGCACATCCTGCAAAACACTTTACCAACTTGGCATTTACAACGCTAGAAATATGGTTACAAGCAGGCCAACAGACAGAATCACAAAGCTGAGAATTTAGAACAAGCAAAACTGCATTCCTATTACATCTCATTTTTGTATATAAACAGCAATTCAATATTCTTTGCATGATAATGTACTTGGAAACAAACCACACCTAACTAGAATGTATATTGAGCCCTGTGGCAAGATGGACTCCATTTGGAGGCTGAGAGATTCAACTTTAAAGCCTAGTGCCTGTATCTCAAATATTGACTCTAGGAACAAAATATATGGGAGTCAACAACAAATTTTTAGGCAACAGCTCTGGGAAGAGTTGATGCATGTAAAATGCCTTAAACACTATGCAGAAATCATGCTGTACCTGTGCCCAGGTGTCTGTACACACATACATTTGTGTGTGTGAATGTGTATGTGTTCATTTAAAAAGTGAACCTGGTTCATTTAAAAAGTGAACCTTCACTATTTGTGTACTAATATACCAGCATTCAACACACCATTGGAATAACTGTACCTGTATACACTGAACACAGACTGTACAAGTGCTGAATATAATGAGTGAATAGAACTTTAGACACAAGCATCAAAGTTTGTGATGCTTGGGTGGAAACATTTTGATTTTGACTCTGATAAGGGAAACTCATACAAATATCAGATTTTCTAACTGTGAACATATGAAACTGACATACTGCAAGTCCATTTAGCCTGATATTGTCTATTCTGAAAGACAATGTTTCTTCAGGGTATGGGGTGCTTCTCAGTCCTGCTACAGCAGCAGTGGGGCACCTAGGTAATTTTGGCACCTGGACCATCACTCGTGCCATGAGGCCCCCTCGCCACATAACAGCGGGTGGAGCAGCCACTGGCAGAGCGGCCGCTGGGCCTGTTCATCTGGCCCAGCAGCCCCTGAAAACTGCAAGGCGCACCTGCACAGTTTGAATTGATCATTGCAAGCCCGTGATGTCATGGGCTTTGCACAGAGAGCCCCAAAATGAGAGAAACCTGTCATCTGGGAGGCAGGTGGGCGCATGGGATCAGTTCTTACCACCATCCCTGCTGCGCTGCCATCCTGTGGTGCAGCGGCGGTTTTTAAAAGGTAGGAAAATAAGATTTAACTTTCCCCTGTCCTCTCAACCCAAACCATCTACTTGTAAAGCGGAATCCTGAGTGGCTCATACCACCTTCAAAGGCAAGTGCTTATGTTGCCTATGCGTTAATCCACCCCATGTGCACAGCAGGGTTCCACAGTGAGCAAGGAAGGTATCATAAGCATTCCATGAATCATAGGTCGTTTTAAAGTGTATTAAATATGTGTAATCAACCATCTGTAACAAACTGTTAACAGATTTTCAAGCAACAAGTGCTGCTTAGAATAAAAAGATCCACAGAGTAACTTCTTGGGGCTGTAAGGACAAGCAGACACTTGTAATTTGATGTCAAGACCTCAGTCATGCAACTCCAGTTATTTTTGAGTAGGTCTGTTATTACCAGACATAGACAATTACTATATTTAAAATTCCATATTGCAGCTGGCACGCTGTTTAAAGACATGCAAATATAGCAAATTTATATAAACTCTACGCGCACTGGCAAATACACTGTACTATTCAATTTCAAAAGTTTCTGCTAAATAGGAGAGAAAGAAGGAGAGACAAAAAGACGGGTCCAACACTCACCCAAATCTCAAACATTTCTCCAAGCAGTATCTTAACGTGCCTTATAAACAGTTTAGCTGGCTATACAACCATTGAATATATTGCTAATATTTTTAATCTATAAAGCCAATGATTTTAACATAATGTATAGTGCTGGTGACAACTAAAATGTTTTATATAATATAACAAAAGGAACATGGAAGACAGTACAGTATTGTGAATTCAAATGGAACAGAAAGTTTGTGTACGTACATGACAGCACATTTCATTATGTAGCAATATAAAGAGACTACCATGAACAAACACATTTATCACTGTTTTTTCAGCCTTCAAGGATGTTTTGAAGCAATCAGGAGTGCCTGTGAATGCCTTTTTTGGGGCGGGGGGCAGGGAACTGTTAGGTTTTGATTTGTTTCCCTTCAGCAAAAGCAGTTATTGTTCCAAGACAAAAGAGTCCTTTTTGTCTCTTACCTTTTTATAATTCCCCTCCATATCCAATGTGGATACTTCAGTGATGATGTCATCCATTCCATCATTGTCCAAATACATTCTTTAACTCTTAAAGACCCAAAGGAACCAGTCACTTGCCCTTCTGTCTACAACTTTGTTGTCCTGTGCTCTAAGTCTCCTTTTCCATGGCTCATTACTGGAACGGCAACATCAGGTGCAATTGCAAAATCATGCCTGTCCCCTTCCGTCGTCTTTTGCTTTCAGAGAAACGGCCCCCTGGCTTTTCCTTTCATCGTGCTGTGAAGAGAGCTGCCATTCTCTACAGCTAAAAGTTGCCTCTTCGCTGACACTTGGACCTGTCAGGAGCCTGATCTTCCCACCAGCTGCTATCACCTGCCTCTGAAGTATACGGCCACAATCCACTCTAAAGCTTGCTCCTTCTTTCCTAATAAAGTAAAGGCTGCCTTTGAGCTATAGCCAGCTGATTACACTTCTGAGTTCACTGCTTTGTGGGGTGTGTGTGCTGCAGTTACACAAGGAAAGCAGCAATCTTCCTCCAGCCACTGGTAGTTCAGGATAAAAATAGATGGAAGCCTAGCGGACTACACCAAGGGAAGAGGAACACACACAACCCTGCTATTTTCAAAACAGAATGATATAAAAAGTCAAGGCCATGTAGGCCACAGCTAGGGGCAACGAGCCAAAGTAGCAATCTCTGTGAGCAACAAAGGAGCTCCTTGAAGCCATGTCTTCTAAAGACTAGATTACTCAACATTGAGGAAACTCTATGAGAGACCTCTGATGCAGCATGATGAACTCAAAATAGTGGAGCAGAAAAAGAAGAGACACCCCCCATCCCAATTCATACACAGAAGAAGATCTAAAGGTCCTCTTTGGGTTGTGGCCAGGAGATTATGATGAGATTTTTTAGAATACCTGCCTCTTTTCTTCCCCTCCTCTTAAAAAAAAAAAAAAAAAAAAAGATAAGCACATCATCTTGACAGTCAGTGCTTTAGCTAACAGCAACCAAAAAAACAAGTTTGTGGTTCTAAAACTTGCCCAATGTCAATCCATTCCCTCTCAGGCATTTTCTGTTTCAGTTACTTGCTCAGAAAACAGGAGTACTTAAAATCACTGTGACTCCTGCACATCAAGGCATTTTTGGAAAGAAACTACACGTTGGAACTGTTGTTGCCAAGCACAACTAAGTTTTCAGAGGGAGTACTCATGGAAAGAAAAACACACGCCCCTTTCAATAGAGAGACAAAAGCCTACTGACATTAACAGGTGTAAATGTAAGGACTGCCGGGAACTTAATGACTCTGCAGGACTACAATCTGAGGAGATGAAACCTCACACATTTCCTGCTGACACACATTCTGTACATCTGGAGTCCATGTGGCTTTTCCATAAAACTTGCCAGCCACTTGGGGGTTATGTCATTCATTTATTTTGTAATATTAGATAGCCGATACCATATCTCTTTGTCTCTCTTTGGAGCTCATACAAACTTAATTTTTAACTCCTGATTAAAACAGGGGTTGGGCACCAACCATCTTGGGCATGGAGGATGATGCTACCATATATCCCTTCAATAAAAAGATTATTTTTAAGTGCCAGTAGGGGACAAAAAAAAAGTGTAGACAAGGAAATTGCATTTACACCATATGAAGACTGTAAAAGTCAAGCGACAGCTTGTGTCCTGAAGGCACAAGGAATGGGGTCCATAGCATCTTAAGAGTAACCCAGATGTTATTTATTTTGGTTGGATAGTGTCCCAGATTTTCATGTGCCACCAATTCTTTGCTGGGTGTGTGTACATGCATATGTATCCTGTTTCCAGTGGCTAGCTATAATAATTCTTGCTGCTGTTAGCATGTATGTAACCAGCTGTTTGTGGTGGCAGGAATTCTCTTGTGTAAATTGTTTCAAAAAGAATACAGAAGACTGATGTGTCAGACTTAGATCACTGTAGTGTGGGGAGATCAGGCTTCCCTCTAGTATGTGTAACAGATATAATTCATTCTTCCCCATCTACCCATCTCCACTTCCTTCTCCTTCCTCTGTTGTTTCCCCAAGTTGAATTTTAGATGTTCATTTGCTTGGGGCAAGGACCTAGCCTCTTTATGTACTATTGAGGGTGCTACACAAATAAATACATCTAATAAAGTTCCTTCTTGATATTTTAGGAAACTTTAAAGGAGAATACAAGCCCTTTATATAAAGAATTTGTGTATAGTTATAAAGAGAAAAGAGGGTCTGAGTCTGGCCACAAGGGCTTGTTTCTTTGAAGTTTCTGCCTCTCTGGTTCCACTTTAGCAGAGATCAGAGATTCTACAAGTGGATTGCACAATATGCCATTGACGCTAAATGATTTTATCAGGAGTATTTTCAGGTCAATAACAAGGTGATAGTTAAATTGCTTAATCTATAGGCCTGACTGATAATGTTTGGGCATCTTTGCTACTTGCCTGGACTCCACAGTGGCATAAAAGCTTCCCAAGGCCTTTTGTAATGTTCTGTATTAAATTTCACCTCCCCACCCCCTACAAAAGCACTTAAGATGATGAGACTACTAATATCTATGTGTAAGTGCTTCTGTAATGGATAAGTGCTGAAATTTCTAAGGAAGCAGCATTAAGGAAGACAATTTGGCTAACCCACCCCAATAAAAGAAGTAGCAGTGTGAAATATATACCATATATCAGATTACTGATAGAGTCGCCTTTAAAATCTTACTTTCAATCTCACATAAACTACCCAGAAAATATTTGATGCTATAAGACATTTCCCAGAAACTCTGAAGAGGCAAGACTGTTTTAAAATCACTCTAATATGCACTATTCAAAAGTTTAAAAGAGGCATGTATTAATATATGGGGCTAGCTAAATTCAATTATTTTCCTGGTAGGCTTCTACGTAATTACTTTTCTGCACACAGGAATTATGTTAATATGCTTTACTTTTTTATGGCTCCCATCCTCACAGCTGACTCAGCGTATCATTTCCTAGTGTTACTAAAATTAATTCTTTTCCCTTCAACACATAGTTCTTGTTCCTTCCCTGATAACACTGACTTATACCTAAAAGCCAATTATCTTCCGAACAAAAGGAAAATCCATTCATTTACTGAGATGCAGATTTAAAAAGCATATTTTAAGGTTTACTAGTAGAGAACTTAAATGATGACAAAACGTTCACACAATGTCATTCATAGCTTTTCAAAATGATCATGCACTCTTTTTACTGCACATAATGGCAGTGTTAGTGGGAAGCAAGCTTCTAGCATTTGTCCGTGGGAAGAAAAAATGAATCACAATTAAATATGCCCACATTACAACAGAGTTCATCTTTCAAGTATCTACAGCTGGCGACCTAGTTAGTAATGACATTATAACCATCACACAGAACAGTAGAAAAATGCTTCATGCATGCTGCTGAATACCAGTTGCTGAGGGTGGGGGAAAAACAGCAGAAGGACCATAGCTCAGAAGAAAAGCATCTGCCTTGTATGCAGAAGTCCCCCGGTTCAATCTCTGGCATTTCTAGGCAGGGCTGAGAAATGTTAGTTGGAAACCCTAGAGGGTTGCAGGCAGTCAGTGTAGACAATACTGAGCTCTGTAGACCAATGTTCTGACTCGGTATAAGGCAGGTAGGTAAGCCCTGCTTGGGGGCTTCCCAGAAACAAATGGTTTGCAACTATGGGAAGCAGGATGCCAGACTAGATGGGCCTTTGTTCTGATCCCATCTTTGGACTGAGATGGGACTCTATGCTCTTAAAAACTAAAGCCATAGCATAAGAATTCATTTTAGGTTTGAGATGTTCAGTATCTCTCTCTCTAGTTATTAAACAAAACAAGTGCAAGCAATTCCTAGAGCTTCCTAGGAAAACTCATTCTCTCATAATTCACTCCAGATTAAAAATCCAACAAAACTCAGCATGCACATCAAGTCCAGAATAATTAGACAGCTTCTCCTCCAAAGAAAAGGGGAAAGTGCCAGGCTTTGTCCAGAACCAACAGGCAAACAACCCACAAAGTTCCCATGACCTACTAGCAGATTTCAAGTCAATGTTTGTCAGTCATTCTTGCTGTTATGCCAACAGAACCATGCCTCAAATGGATGAAGTGTCCATACAGATAAACAGACAATGTCCATTACCAAACTCCTATCAGCTTGGAAGTGAGGAGAAGTTCTATAGTAAGAACAGAAGTTCTATAGTAGTAACAAGTTATATAATAGGAACATATTAAGAGATCATTAAATGCTGATTAAAGTGGAGAAGGAACTGAAATCAGTTATTTGAAGCAGAGAAAAATGGGGCAGCATTTATTCTGCATTAATGAATGTGTGGAGGTGGTAATAATTTTATATTTAATTAATGTCCTAGAAGAGACAAGATTTTTATTCCAAGACTGGATCGATCTGGTCTTGCAATCACAAAAGTGAGTGCAAGCTTTCGGCTCTTCCCTCTTTAGACAAGCCCCACTGTAAGCATGAACAGTGGGGCACACTGTCAATTGATGCAGCAGGGGCAGAACTTCCTCTCCACTCTGCTGTACACAGCTACAGTGGAGCAATTTTATAACATCTGAATGAGGCTAAAGATCTTCACCAAAGGCTCCTAAATCAACTGAGCAGTTACAGGATAAGAGGCCAAGTCCTCTTATGGACTGGTAATTAGCAAAAAAAATCAAATTGCTTTATAAACCATAGTTAAGCTGTAGCTCATGGCTGCACCAGAGCCAAGGAAGAGGAAAGAGCACATGCACTCAGCAGGCTTTGGATCACATTCACAGTCCAAACAGCCTTAACCCAAACCACCTCTATGGAGGAAAGTAAAGTGTGCTATTTAACTTACTCATATATGACCTGGAATCGGGGGGAGTGGGGGAAGCAGTGAAGGTAGCCAAGGCTACAAATGGCACCAAATTATTCAAGTGTGGGGAAATGAAACCCCAAGCAGACATCCAAAAGTTCTCTCCACACTGAGTGTCTGGGCAACACAATGGTAAATGAGGTTTAAGTGTAAAGCGATGCACATGGCAACAAACATACCACTAACTTCACTTAAACAGATGGGCTCTGAACTGGCTGTGACTATCCAAGAAGTCTTGGGTCCTATTCAGACATTATATGTTAATGTGCACACAGATGTCCGTACATAGTTTTGATAAGATCAGCTCTTCACCATGCAGTGGCACAGCTACCACTCAGCAAAGACTCATTCATCTCCTCCTAACCACTTCCTTCTTTTTGCTGCTGATGCCCTTTCATTGTGTCCTCTTTGGCTTCCTCCCCTTCTCATCATCACATGAGTGGTGAGAGAGGCAGAGGAACATGCATGTGGTGGCAATTATCATGGCCATAATGGAGGAGAAGGCAGAAGTTGGCAGAGGTACATGTGTGCATGCAGGTGCACACCCAGAATCAAGTTTGAAAAAAGAGAGAGGGCCAACATTTGATGCTTTTCCTCAAGAGGCAAAGAAGTATTAGGCCACCACTGGGTAAGTGTGCACAGGAATCCAGCCTGAGGGGCTGGGTGCGGGATGTGAGAGGTTTGTAAAATGATAACATATTCAGAGAAAGTTGAAAAAAGAAGTAGGGATCACCCAATGAAACTGATTAGCAACAGATTCAGGAAAGACAAAAGCAAGTGGTTTCCCCCCACAGAATGCATAATTCACTTATGGAATTTGTTGCCACAATATGTGGTGATGGCCATTAGCATGTATTGCTTTAAAATGGGGTTAGACAGTTAAATGAACATGTGTACATCCACAGCCATTTGTCATTACAATTTAATGGAACTTCCATGAAAAGAGACCAAACAAAAATCAGTATAGCTGCTGTAGGACAAACAAAGGGTGTGTGCATTTGATCTCATGTCCTGCCTGTGAGCTTCAACATTCCCAGAATCTTCCTCTGACTGGCCACTGCTATAAACAAGATGTTGGGCTAGATACTAGATCCTTGGTCAGATGCAGCAGAACTATTCTGATGCTTTATCATCCCGTCCCCAACCCCAGGAGTAAATGGCAGCCATTCACTTTCAAAAAAGAAAGTTAGTAGTCTCAAATCATGAATCTGAAGGAATAATGTTGAAGCAAAGGTCGGGTCAGTGCCTGGACGGGAGTGCACAATGCCTTGAATTAAATCATGGAAGGAAGGAAGGGCAGAAATTGAATTAAAAAGTGCATTCAAATACACCATTGGAGTAGGCACTAAATATGTACCCTGAGCCTGGTGACCCCTGTATCCAACGTGAAGAACAAGCTTTGAACCCCAAAAGGTCCCCCCACAATACAGGCCACTTGGTTCTTAGTAGTGCACAGAACACTACTAAGCCACTGAGAACAGCTCTAGTCCCTATTTCCATATTGCCCCAAATTCAGTTTCTTAGCCAAGCTAGTGTGTTCCACTAGGGTGGCAGAACACTGATTTTTATAATCATAGATTTATGATTATCCATTATGTTTAGCAGTTGAATATGCTAATCATGAAGAAAATCCATAACATTAGGGTCTTTTATATTTGCTATTCTGCTTAATCACCATCCTCAAATGTTTTCAAGTGAACAAAACCCACCACTCCTGAACAGTGAAAGCAAGGCTGCAATTTCTATTTAACACATCAATAAAATATTTTAGGGTGACACAAAGATAAACATCCTCATTCTAAGCAAAACTTGCACATTAACATTGGTCCCTTCTCTTCACCCCTGCCTGCCCAGAAAATATCAATCCAAGCAGAATCTGTATTGCTTACTCAAAATCTTATGAATATTTCACAAAATTACAAAGTATGTTCCCAGTTATTTTGACGATACTTCACATACATAATTAGCTTTAAAAGTAGTTCTAAATATAAAAAATAGGAATTGCCTTGCTGGATGAGACCAGATCCATCCATTTTAATGCTGTTTTCACCAGCAGCTAGCCAGATGTTTCTGGACTCTCACAAGCAGGGTATGAAGGTGATGGCCTGCCTTTGTCATTTGTCCCCATCATCTAGTACCAGAAGTACACTGCCCTGATCACTGAGATTCCATTTGACTATCATGGCAAAAATCCACTGATAGATTAATTCTCCCTACAATTCTATAATTATTTTTAAAGCCATCTAAACCAGTGGCAGCTACCTAATGGTGTATCGGGGAAATGTCTTGACTAGCAAGCCAGAGGTTGCTGGTTCGAATGCCTGCTGGTAGGTTTCCCAGACGATGAGAAACACCTATATCAGGCAGCAGCGATATAGGAAGATGTTAAAGGCATCATCTCATACTGTGTGGGAGATGGGAACCCTCCTGTATTCTACCGAAGACAACCACAGGACTCTGTGGTCACCAGGAGTCGACACCGACTCAATGACACACTTTAAACCAGTGGAAGTCACCATGCCTTCTAGTAGTAGATCCCATAAGTTAACTCTGTATGCATAACATAGCCTTTTGTAGGCTTTGAATCTACTGCCAATCAGAGACATTAGACTAGACAACAGCTAGTCCTTGTATTATAAGAGACGTTTCCCTCTCTCCATGCCACTCACAAATTTGATAAACCTCTATCATTTTTTATAACCGTTCTCCTTTAGAGCCAGTCTGCTCATTACTGATTTCTAGGTGAACACGTAATGTGTGAATGAGACAAATATGTGCACAGAAGAACACTTATTTATCTTGTGAACCGCCCAGGGATGTAAGTTTTAGGCGGTATAAAAATATGTTAAATAAATAAATAAATAAATAAATAATTTGATTTCTATACTGCCCTTCCTCTTATCAGAGAGGTACACACAGCTAGGACTGACTGCACTTTCATGTCACATGTACACTCAGTGGCAACTCAAATTTGCTGACACATAAAATGTGCAAAGGTCCTTGGAGGTCTTTCTTCTATATTGTGAACTGCCCAGGGACTTTTTGTATAGGGTGGTACATACAAAAAGTACAGAGAGCTTAATATGTAGATGACATGACCTAAAAAATGCAGAGCTTTGAGCTTTAACAGCAATGAAATACCCCTCTCCTAAGTGCAATTAAAAGGCTCCAATGTCGCTTGTGGTATGATGCAAACAAGGCATTATTTAACCACAGATGGCACCAGCAGCAGCTCCTGACATTTTCCCATCCCCCACTGAGAGGAGCCGCCCTTATTGCCTGGCCTGCTGCAATCCAATCATTTATGGCTTTCAGTTTGATCCTAAACCCTAGATTCCACATCACAGGTGGATTAAATATGTGACCTCGAGGTTAATGGTCTTGTTGGCTTTGTGTCTTTGCTTTTGGTGACCCACATCACCCCAGCAGCAAAGCATTTACAAGACTCCCTTTCCCGACTTTTTAAACTGTAACTCTTGTTACAAAGATTTCACATGCTACCAACATAATATGCAGCATCTTGAGAGAGTGCAGTGGAAGAACCCACAACACTGTGCTGCTTTGTTATGACCACATAAAACAGCACAAATGTGTTGTGAAGCTTTCTGTTGCAATATTAGATTCCGAAGCCGAACCCAATCTGGATGGCATCAAGGTACCTTCACTTAATCACAGTTCCCAAAGAACTGACTTCCATTTCAAAGGAAACAATGGGTGACCCTTTAACCCCTCCCAGAATTACAAAATGTGATGGTCAGAGCATTCTTTGTGACAGAGCAACTGCTATTTATTAAAATGCAAAGAGATGTCAAACCAGAACAGTGCTGCTTGTTAAGTGGCCTTTGAGCAGAAATACTGAGAAATCCTAAAACTGAAGGAATATAAATGTAAAGAAACAAAGATTGGGGGTGGGGGGCAGACTCTTAAATTGTTGCTTGAACCGATGATCTGAAGTCTCAAGAAAAAGAAATTGCTCATCGTGCTAAACCTTATCACAATTTTGCATTTCCAACTTCATGTTGTACAGAAACACATTTTATCTCTGTAGTCAGACCAAACATACTGTTAGATGTGTCCCTAAAACAACTTTCCTTCTCCATCTTGGTTCATCTCTTTCCCTATGTACACATCTTGCACTCAGCTCTAAACAGCTTGTAAACCCAATATACTTGCCCCAATTTTATTCTTGACTTTTATTCCTGCCAAAAAAGTAGTAGTAGTAGTAGTAGTAGTGGAGGAGGTGAATGTATGTTCCTAACGTTGGAATCAAACCCTAGAAATGTGGCTTTGTACAAACATAAGCAATGAAATATCCTGAGCTTTGCATTTTATGATGGTTTTAACGGTAGATATAAAGTAGCAAATCCTTACCATCCCAAGTTTAAAAAAAAACAACACACACCAAACCAAGTAGAGGCTAATCAGATAATCCTGTTGAAATTGGGAACCAATTGTTTTACGGCAATGAACAAATAATTAAAATGATAGAATAGCAAATCTAAAAACAGCCTGGAACCTATTAAGTCTACATTTTGTTTCTCAAGGTGTTACAGATACAGAAAATGTGTGGCAATAGGGGAGGGTGGGGGGGAACAAAACCCTGTCCCTCTAAACAGAAACATCTTTTGGCAGAGGGGAGGAGGGGAAGCAAATGATCTTTCCAAATTGTGTAGCAACTACGCTAAAGTAGTTACTATCTACACACACAGTATGTGGATTCTTAAGAGACTATAAACAAAAATCACATTGAGGTATATACATCAAAACTTATATCCCATCACATTACAATAGAGAGTGCACTGAACGCTAATACTGACAAGTGTAAAAACAGCTGCAATTTAATATTTAGAGGCATACAATCTTTAAATAACAAATATAGTCCAACAGTTAACTGTTAACATTCTTTCTACAATATCATCGATTACATGGCCCAAACCAAGACCTATACAGTTTCTGTTAGTACAGGATTTTTCAAATGCTGTTTTGAAGTAGAACTGGCTGTTTATAATTTGGGACCACAGAGCTGCTTTCCCTCAACATAAAACAGACATATACATAGAGACTTTGCAATAGGTGCAAAGTAAGGATTATGTTTCTGCTCAGCTCATTATCCCCATAACAGAGGCACTGAAAGAGCGAACAAAAATGCAACCTAGAAATCTTTTATTTAGAAAGGCAACTCAGTATTGCAAAAGCTGAAGAGAAGCAACCTGCTGCGTTGGAAAAGGCAGGCCTCCCCTCTCTCCCCTTTTCCAAAAGGGATGATGCTGATTCTAGCAAAAGAGCTTTAATTCTTACCTGATACGAACAGTTTTCCTGATGTACCATCTCAGCTCATCATACAGAAAGCAGCCACCCAAAGCCAGGAATGTTTACAGAAGCTGCAGACTTAAATTTTACAGCATCTGAAGGAGAAAAGAACGCCCTTGTAAAGCAAGAGGCTTCCCGCAGATTAAAATGGATGCTGTTTCTGCTGTTTCAACCTGCGCAATGGCACTGCCTTTGCTAGTGAGGAGCGTAGCAGAGCTGTTCTCCTCAGGGAACTAGGAACGAGGTTTAATAACATGTAGCCAAGACCGCTTTGGGGGAGGGGGGGCTTGCTCATCACTAGCACAATCAGCCAATTATATGACAGGCACAAAGAAAAAGATCGGTGTGAGGCTGGTGTGACCTTCTGGTGCTTTATGAAGGCAGTTAACTGATGTGGAAACATTCTAGTCCTCATTAAAGAGGAAAGGGAAAGCAAGAAGATAAATCAATAGATTCCCTTGAACCACTTGCACTATTCTCCCTATAGCCATTTCCTGACTGTGCACATAAGATTTTTTTTGAACCCTGTATTCCTATAGCACTTCAAAAAACACACACAAAAAGACCAACTTTAAACACAGCAAAATGCATAATCTTAGCAGGTTTTTTGTTTCTTTTTTTTAAAAGAAACATGCAGATAAAATAACATATTCAGAGAAATGTTATAATAGTGAATCATCAACATGTTAAAAACTCTGAAATTTGCCTTCAGTGGAGCAATTCTACATTTTACCAAAATATACCATTTGACTATTAAATCAGCCAGTAGTAAACATAAATATATGTAGGGGTGTTGTCACTAGTTTCTGTTTAATGATTAGCAAATTTTATTTTTACATTACTTATTGCAGCTCACATTCAGGCACAAAAAGTGTGGCTAGTTCAGCACTGCACCACCTGCACTGCTACCTGTGTCTAAAATACGGCGCACACTATTGCGAGACAGTCTTATTTACTGGAACTGAAAAATGTGAAAATGCAATTGTTGATGTGACACCCATTATTTCCACTGGGCGCTGCGTCATACAACTGCATTTGCAGCATTCTGTTTCATCCAGTGCCCACCAGATGCCTCTGAGAAACCCACAGGCTATGCATTTTCCTGTGATGTGCTCCACCTAACTGGCTGATAAAAGTTGGGGAATACATAGCATATCCTGCTAACTGAGCAAAGAGGCACCTTTTTAAAATGGTGATTCTCTTTATTGAACAGGGGGAGAGCAACTGGCCCTATCTATCCTCAGCACAGCATCCCTCCAGTGGCTGTTGCTGGTGTCTATCTTATGTTTCTTTTTTAGATTGTGAGCCCTTTGGGGACAGGGAACTATTTCATTTATTTGTATCTATGTAAATCTCTTTGGGAACTTTGGTTGATAAGCAGTATATAAATATTTGTTGTATTTGTATATAAAGTCATAATACAGGTAATAAATGCTACACCTTAGCAGGGAGTTGGGGGAGAAGACAACACAGGAATGCTATTTTTGACAGCAGTCCCATGTAGCACAGAATGCATATTTCTGTCCTCAGTTTGAATAAAATTGTTTCCTGCTATTTGCATTAAAAATTGACAACATGAAATACAGTACACAAATGTGGAAAAATTACTTGTGCCTGTAGTTTTCAAATATATACAGTCTGTAGTTGCTCTTGATCATGTCTGAAAAGACTCTGTTACCTGCATTTTGAGAATGAGTGTGTAGTGGCTAGTGTGTCAGAGTAGGACCAGGAGAACTGAGTTCAAATATCCACTTGCCCACGAAGCGTATTGAATAATCTTGGGCCAGCTGCCTACTCTCAGCCTAACCTACCTCAGAGAGACAACACTTTCAATGAGCTGTCCACCACGACCTCAAGATATCCTGGTCAGTCACAGACAGCTCAGATCCCATCAGTGTATATGTGAAGTTGGTGTTTTTTGCCCCAGTGTGCATCACTTGACACTTGCTTACATTTAACTGCATTTGTCATTTTGTTGCTCACTCACCTTATCTTATTCGGGTTGATCACAATCCGCTGCGGATTTCATTACCCTAAATAGTTTAGTGCAGTGATTCTCAAACTTGGGTCCTCAGGTGTTATTGGACTTCAACTCCCATAATCCCCAACCAAAGGCCACTGAGGCTGGGGATTATGGGAGTTGAAGTCCAATAACACCTGAGGACCCAAGTTTGAGAATCCCTGGTTTAGTGTCATCTGCAATTTTGGCCACTTTGCTGCTCACCCCAACTTCTAGATTGCCCACGAACAAGTTAAAAAGCACTGGTCCCAGTACCAATCCCTGGGGGACCCCACTTCCTACCTAACTCCATTGTGAAAACTCTCCATTTATTCCTACCCTCAGTTTCCTGTCCTTCAACCAGTTACTGATCCACACATGAACCTGTCCCCTTATTCCATGACTGCTAAGTTTACTCAAGAGCCTTTGGAAGGGTACTTTATCAAAAGCTTTTTGGAAGTCCAAGTATACTATGTCAACCGGATTACCTTTATCCACATCCCTGATGACATTCTCAAAGAACTCCAAAAGTTTAGTGAGGCAAGACTTTCCCTTGCAGAAGCCATGCTGGTTCACCTTCAACAAGGCCTGTTCTATATGCTTAACAATTTTGTCCTTAAGTATGCTTTCCATCAATTTACCCAGCACCGAAGCTAAGCTGACTGCCCTGTAATTTCCCGGATCCCTTTTTGAAAATTGGAGTCACATTGGCTACTTTCCAGTCCTCTGGTACAGAGCCTGATTGTAGGGACAAGTTATATATATATATTTGCTAGGAGATCAGCAATTACACATTTGAGTTCCTTCAGAACTCTTGGATTGATGACATCTGGCCCTGGCAAACTGATCACTTTTAGTTTTTCAAGGCAGTTTAGAACATCTTCCCTCATTACATCAAATTGGCCCAGTTTCTCAGCCACTAAACCTGAAAAGTTCAATTCAGGAGAGGGTATATGGTCAGTATCCTCTGCTGTGAAGACAGATGCAAAGAACGCATTCAGCTTCTCTGCAATCTTGTTATCCTCCTTAACAATCATTTTCACAATCTCCTCCTCCTCATCTGTTGTGTTTTAAACGTACACTGCCTAGAGATATACATATCAACGCACCCACCTCCAGGCTATTGGTTCCATTGTCAAACTGCTCTTGCTGTTAAAAAGTTGCTCTGAATGTACAACCAAAATCTACCCTCCTGTAACTCGCACCTCAGTCTTCTCTTCCCTAGGCTAAACATACCCAGTTTCTTCCACTTCTTCTCAGAGAGTTATTTTCCAGACCCCTAACTATCTTTGTCACCCTCCTTTGAACCCATTCCAGGCATCTTTATAAAAGGTCAGCAGGGTTTTTCTCCTCACCTGACATAGGGACAATAGGAGATATACAGTATGTATAATTTGAGGGATACTTAACAGTCACACCTTAACTCATAAAAGATCTCAACCCCATGATGTGTTTTCAGTGCTGAAAACCTCAAGAATGCCTTTTGTGCCTCTCCCCAGTGAGCAATCATAGTCTATCCCTACACACAACAGATTAAGGAGCAGAGCATCTAAGTTAGATGGCATGGCAGACAGGAAATGGATATGACCACTTTTCGTAACACCCTAGGTACATTGAAGGGGGTAAATGCAAGCAGCTGGCTATGCAAATCCAATAACATTCTCTCCTATTCTCCTCTCTCTTTCTTGGTCTGCACTGATCCCAGCTTTTTTAAATTTGTAAATAAATCTATGTTATGATTTTGTACAAAATCACTACAGACTCAGTAGTACTAATTTTCTTAAACTCTCTGACTCAGATTATTTGCCCATGCACGCGTTCTCTCTCTCTCTCTCTCTCCCCCCCTTTTGTTAGGTCTTTGGTCTGATTCCCCGTAAGTGTGGTTGCCACCAAGAATTCTTTTCCTGTGTTTGAAGCTCCACATGACTGTATGTTTGAATTCGCAGGTGACATGACATTGGGCTCCTAGGAGGCAGCTATGCAATTTGTTGTAGGGCCAGAGATGCTGGTGTAGGTACTTCCTATGTGATCCAAGCAGATGCATATGGAAAACAGACACAATGTTCCTTCAGTCTTATGGAGCCTCTTTCCGTTTCCTTTTTTAAAACAAGACATTGAAGTGATTTTTCAATGTGCTTTTGACTGTATTCTGTAGTATTCTTCCACAGAGAGAAAGAACGCCATACTACGAATGTTGTGCACAGAATGCCAAAAATAAAATTAAAATTAAAAATGCAATCTTAAAAAACAACACAACCCTCTCATGTTATATAAATTCCTCGTGACAGATACAGGCATGTCATAAAGAATCCTAATGAAATTATCCCTCGCTTCACACATTACTGGTCTATCAACATCTGAAGTGACTCAGAACTGCTTCACACCTCACAAATTTCTGACAACTGTGGCTTGCATCTTGATGGATACAGCTCTGATGTGGCAAAGTGCTAAAAATGAAATAACAGGCCATGTAACAGCCTATTCCTTTTATGGATACCAATGATTGAAAGGCTTCCTTTGTATTTTCTTCTGCAAAAGATGTAACATGAACCATCTATACCAAGCCAATTGAGTGGGCTGGTCTAAGGTCCCAATCCTGCATGAACTCTGTAAAGAGATATTTGTACACAGTCAGCCTCAAACAGACCATGGCTGCACGTGCAGGTATGTGAAGCTAAAGCCTTTGACAGAAAATATTTTATTTTATATCATTTACTTGCCACTGATTGGTTTTTCAGTAACACCTTTTAAACCTTTTTTAAAGGTTTACCATTTAAAGACAAAATTAATCATAACACCAAATTTAAAATAATACAGATTAATTAAGAGACAATAATAGCAAACTGTACCAGCATCAGTGGGGAATCAAATCCTAAAGAGGACTCTTTCTACAGTCCTTCAAAAGACTGTGAGCGAGTGAGCCAAATGGGCCTCCTGGGGAAGAAAATTCCAGAGCAATTCCAGAAAATTCTAGGAGAGCTGGTCTGGTGGTAGCAAGCATGACTTGTCCCCATAGCTAAGCAGGGTCTGCCCTGGTTGCATCTGAATGGGAAACTTGATGTGTGAGCACTGCATGATATTCCCCTCAGGGGATGAAGCTGCTCCGGGAAGAGCATCTAGGTTCCAAGTTCCCTCCCTGGCTTCTCCAAGATAGGGCTGAGAGAGATTCCTGCCTGCAACCTTGGAGAAGCCGCTGCCAATCTGTGAAGACAATACTGAGCTAGATAGACCAATGGCCTGACTCAGTATATGGCAGTTTCCTAAGTTCCTAGCCTAGGGGACACCACTGAGAGGGCCCTATCCCACATACAGTTACCAATTTACTCCCAGATGGAGGTGGGATGAAAAGCAGAGCCTCACCTGCAGATTTTAATGGGGAGGTAGAATCAAATGGGAGCAGACATTGCTTTAAATACCCTGATCTCAAACTGTATAGGTTAACTGTCTAGAAGATAGAGCCACAGGGGCAGCTGGTCACTCACTAAGGGCAGCTGGTCATTAACACACACTCCCCACACAAAGGCAAACACAGTCTATATTCCTCTTCTCTCTCGCTTCTTACTCTCTCTTTATCTGTTTTCTTGCTTTACTGAGTGAACACTTCCAGGGCTTTTAGCAGAGGGCTTTGCTTCTGTCTGGCTCCGTCTTTCTTTGTGGCTTTTTATTTCTCAGTAAGTTTCCTGAAGCAGATCATTGAAAGCCAATGCTCAAAACTGCACCAACTAGCATTCTTAGGAAATAGCCCCATGGGAATAACTATTGCCCCTGAACCAATCAGAACTTCTGATTTTGCATCCTTCCTGGGTGTTGGCTTGTAACGCTCTAACAAATCAGAAAAGGAGACTAATAGGGAAGGAGGCAGGCTGCAGCACCTTGATTTGGGCAAGGCCACTGGGAAGGAACAGCCATTTTGTGGGTGCACTGAGGAAAAAGAAGCAGGACTCAGGACTGGGAATGCTCTCTCTTTTGCTTTGTTAAAAGACTGCATTTCACAAACAAGAGTTCTTGCTACTTTCTTATTTCTATCCATCGGCTTGAGTGTGTGTGTGTGTGTGTGTGTGTGTGTGTGTGTGTGCGCGCACCCACACCCACCCACCCACACAGTATTCCCTGAGTTCAGGGCATCTCTTGCTTGCTTTGCTTGTGCCACATTATACAAGAGGGCTCCTATAAGGGAAATGGAGCCTTCTTGAGCCCCTGTGCCATCTTAGAAGTCATGCACGGAGTGATGGGAGGTGTAGCCCTTCCCAGCACTCCCCGCACAGAACTCTTAAAAGAGGGCTCAATCTCTCTTAAAGAGCCCTCCAAGCACAGAGAAAAGCACAATACTGTGCAGAGGTTAGCACAGTGGGAAATGGCCTCACATTGAAGGTTTTTTGCCCAAACTGCCCCTGCTTAAAAAATAAGAACATAAGAACAACCTAGATCAGATGGTTAGATCAGGCCCAAGGCCCATCCAGTCCAGCATCCTGCTTCACACAGTGGTTCAACAGATGCCTCTGAGAAGCCCACAGGCAAGAGCTCAGGGCATGCCCTCTCTACTGTTGCTGCTTTGCAACTGGTATTTAGAGGCATCTTGCCTCTGAGGCTGGAGGTAGCCTCTAGCCACCAGACTAGTAGCTATCAATAGACCTGTGATTTTTAAAGTCATCCAAGCTAGTGGCCATCACCATATGGAAGAAATTTCTAGATTAATTATGCACTCTCTGAAAAATTACTTCCTTTTGTTGGTCCTAAATTTCCCAGCCTTCAGTTTCATGGGATGACCCACGGCTCTAGTGTTGTGAGAGAGGAGAAAATTTTCACTCTGTCAACTCTCTCTACTCCATGCATAATTTTATACACCTCTATCATTCATGACTCCCCATAGTCTCTTATCCAAAATAAAAAGCCCCAGATGCTGTAGCCTTGCCTCATAAGGCCTAGTTGCTCTCTTTTGCACCTTTTCCAGTTCTACAATGTCCTTCTTAAGATACAGTGACCAGAACTGCACTCAGTACGCCAAATGTGGCCACAGCACAGATTTGTATAAGGGCATTATAATTTTAGCAGTTTTATTTTCAATCCCTTTCCTAATAATCCCTAGAATGGAATTTGCCTTTTCACAGCTGCCACGCACTGAGTTGACACTGTCAGTGAGCTGTCCACCACGACCCCAAGATCTCTCCCCTGGTCAGTAACTGACAGCTCAACCCAATCATTTTATATGTATCACTTTACACTTGCTTATACTGAACTGCATATGTCATTTTGTCGCCCACTCACCCAGTTTGGAGAGATCCTTGTGGAGCTCCTCACAATCTGTTTTGGATTTCACTACCCTAAATAGTTTAGTGTCATCTGCAAATCTAACCATTTTGCAGCTCACTAATATAACTTAAAGAGCACTGGTCCCGGTTCAGCTCCCTGGGGGACCCCAATGCTTTCTTCCCTCCATTTTGAAAACTTACCATTTATTCCTATACTCTGTTTCCTGTCTGTATTGTATATCAATCCACCATTGAATCTGTCCCATTGTCCCATGACTGCTAAGTTTACACAAGAGCTTTTGGTGGGGAACTTTGTCAAAAGCTTTTTGGAAGTCCAAGTATACAATGTCAACTGGAAAATCACAGACCTAGAAGGTCTGTGCAATCTCCTTCCTTGGAGGTCCTTGGATAATTGCAATCTCCATCTTTGGGGTATTCAACAAAAGGAAGGAGAGGCATCAGTAATTTATTTTTTATTTTTTATTTGTTACAAAATCTTGTTTTAGGACTGAAAGCTTATCTGAAAATCCCACTCAATCTGAATTGTAAACATTGCCCATCTGAATTGTAAACATGGCCACAAACAACTTCTGTTTGTTTATTTATTATATTTGTACACCACCCCCAAGCTCCTTTCTATGGGCCATTTACAGCAACATAAAACAAATTAAAACAGAAATTAAAACCTTAAAACACATTAAAACCAAAAGTCTAGTTAGAAAGCTTGGGTAAATAAATGTGTCTTTAAAGACTTTTTAAAAGTTGTCAGAGATGGGGAGGCTCTTATTTCAGCAGGAAGCACATTCAAGGGTCTTCAGGAGGCAACAGAGAAGGCCTGTCCCTATGTAGCCACCAGATGAGCTGGTGGCAACTGCAGACGAACCTCTCCAGATGACCTGAATGGGCAATGGAACTCATAATGAAGATGTTCTCTTAAGTACCCTGGGCGCAAGCTGTTTAGAGCTTTATAGGTTGCAACCAACACCTTATATTTTGTCTGAAAACCTATTAGTAGCCAGTGTAGTTCTTTTAATATAGGAGTAATATGGTCTTTTTTTGAAATGACCCAGAGATGAATCTGGCTGCCACATTCTGTACCAAATGTGTACAAAGGCACATAGATCACATTGCAGTAGTAAAGTCTGGAAGTTACTATTTATTATTTATTTATTACATTTATAAATCACCCCACCCAGAGCCTCTGGGCGGTGTACAACAACTGTAAAAATATATAAAAACATGCAATGCAATTCAAAACACAGCACTAAAAGCAATATAAAAACAATTCAAAAACAATTAAAACCATTTAAAACCAATTAAAATACTTTTAAAAAACAACAACACTTTACAAGCCTTGGAAGGCCAGGCCAAACAAATAAGTTTTTCGGGCTCTCTTAAAGGCCGACAGTGAGCTTAAACTGTAGATATCTGCCGGGAGTGCATTCCATAGACCAGGAGCAGCTACAGAAAAGGCCCGGTTCCAAGTCGCCACTAGACATACCGGTGGTAACTGGAGGCGGATCTCTACAGATGACCTCAACAAGCGATGGGGATCAAATCGAAGAAGGCGCTTTCTAAGGTAGCCCAGACCCAAGCTGTTCAGAGCTTTAAAGGTAATAACCAGCACTTTGTATTTTGCCCGGAAACATATCGGCAGCCAGTGCAGCTGTTTTAGGACAGGGTTCCGGAGAGACCATATTATGCCTGTCTTATGCCTGTCTTATGCTACCTTAGAGAGTGCCTTCTCCGGTATGATCCCCATCGCTCGTTGAGGCCATCTTGTTGAGGTACCTAGCATAGGTACCACTGTTCTGAGCTAGTTTATCTCAAGAAACAGACACAGCTGGCATATCAGTTGAAGCTGACAGAAAGCACCTCTCATGGCCATTGCCAGGGAAAGGTTTGGATCCAGGGAAACCAGGGACAGGTTTGGATCCAGAAGCACTCAAAGGCTGTATACATGTTCTTTCTAGGAAAGTGTGACCCCATCCAGAACTGGCAGATCAAAATTGTCTCCTGAGTTTCAACCTTGCACAGTAAGTACCTTCATCTTAGGATTCAGTCTCAGTTTGTTATTCCTGATTCAGCCCATCACGGCCTGCAGGCAAGCATTTAAAGAGGTTATGCCTTCTCCTGATGATGTTGACATGGAGAAATAGATTTGGATGTCATCAGCATACTGATAACACCCTGCACCAAATCTCCTGATGATCTCTCCCAGAGGTTTCATGTAGATGTTAAAAAGCATTCGAGACAGTATGGAGCCCTGGGGGACGCCATATACACATTCACATTTTGAAGAACAAGTCTCCAAGTGACCCCATCTGGAATCTCCCTGAGAGGTGATCTTCCTGAGAGGCAGGAATGGAACCACCACAAAGCAGTGCCTCTCACTCCCAATCCTCTCAGACGTTCTAGAAAGATACTATGGTCAATAATATTGAAAGCCACTGAAAGATCCAAAATAGCCAACAGAGTCAAACTCCCTCTGTTCATTCCCAATTGGAGATTATCCATCAGGCTGACCAAGGCAGTTTCCACCCCATAGCCTGCCTGAAAGCCAGTCTGAAATGGGTCTAGATATAATCAGTTTCCTCCAAGATTGCCTGGATCTAGGAGGCCATGACTCTCTCAATTACCATGCCCAACCATGGTAGGTTGGAAACAGGCTTATTATTGCTGAACTCTGCGGGATCCAATGCAGGCTTCTTCAGAAGAGGTCTAATGCTTGCCTCCTTAAGACAGGAAAGCATCCTGCCCTTCCTCAGAGAAGTATTTATAATATCTACCACACCTTCTACAACTAGCCTCCTGCTAGAAAGTATAAGCCATGTTGGACAAGGGTCAATAGAACAGGTATCAAGAGAACAGGTGGTATGCCGCTTTGTTCCAAGCAGGTTATCCATATCATTGGGAGTTGCAAATGGAAACTGATCCAGCCTAACCAGATAAGAGGAGTTGTTGGACATGTCCGCATTAGACTCTGCAATAATTGTAGGGTCTGAATCTAAATCAGCCTGAATAAGAGATATGTTATCCAAAAAGAACTTGTTAAAAATGTTACAACAGGTAATTGATGGTTCCAAATTCTGATTCAAGGAAGAGGGACATGTACTAGCCCTCTAGCAACCCTAAACAACTCCACTGGACATGAGTTTGTGGATGCAATACCGGCAGAAGAGAATTGCTTCTTTGCCACACGTATTGCCTGAGCATAGGTCTTCAAATGCATTCTGTGTTTTCATCTGTCAGATTTGAGCTGAGTCTCCATTTGCGCTCCAGTCATCTACCTTGCTGCTTCAGCTCCCGTAGTTCTTTGGTATTACCAAGGGGCCAATTTTGAAACGGGTCAGAGAGGATGCTTAGGAGAGATCATGTTTACCGCTCTGGTGAGTTTTCTGTTCCAATTTTCCACCAGGGCATCAACAGGATCACTGGCAGAGCCAACACTAAATCTTTCCAAGGCTTCTTGGAATCCTATTGGATCCAATAACCTTCTTGGAAGGTCCATCCAAATAGGCCCCTTGCCCCTGTGTTGGTGGGATGTAATTGTGAGTGCAACCTTAACCATATAGTGGTCCATCCATGACAATGGGGAAACCACAGGAGTCCCCACCCACGAAACAATACCCTGATCAGAGTAAAAGACCAGATCAAGTATGTGTCCAGCAACATGTGTCAGCCAGCGATGCTCGTTTAAAACTAATTTCTCCTCTTTTGAGGAAGTTTCCAGGTCACTCTGATGAATTTTATTTAGAGTTCTTGTTATCTAACTTTTGTAAAGAGATCACTTTCAATGTGGCTAGGTTTTGCTACATTGTTTGTATTATACGCTCTAGTCTTATGTAATATTTTTTGTTGTACTGTCTGATCTACGATTGTAATAAAGTTTATCTATCTATCTCCTGAGCCATTCTGGACAAATGCGTCTCGAAGTGAACAATGAAGTCAGCTCAGTTAGGGATTCTGTTGGGCAGTGGGGTGATCAGTACACCAACAAAAGTCCCAGTCTATCCCTGGTCCCAAAATTTAACTACACACATTCAACATGGTCAGACATTTCGACACTTCTGTTTCAGAAGCAGAATTTTAAACATAGTCATATATCAGTCTTCAACAAGAAGGTTCTCAAAAGTAGTTTATCTAGCAATAAGGTATAAGAAAATAGTTCTTTGTCTCCAAAGGGCTCACAATCTTTTCTTTTCTTTTTTAAAAAGAGGAAGTTCTTACCCAGCACTAAATTCTTTATTAGTTGAAATGCTGGTCTAGTCAAAAATGGTCTTAACTGGGCACATGTAGAATGGTCTCAGAGGCCTTTAAAACAAGGCAAGCAGATTAAACTAAGGATGGCAGATAGCCAGTGCAGGGAGGAAAGGGGTGACAAGATGACAGCGATGGGATGATGATGATGATAATAATAATAATAATAATACCACCAAGCAGCACATTTGAATGCTTCAACTACATTCTTGGTAAAAAAAATACAACAATCCTGTCAAATAAGTCAATATCATTATCCTCTTGTAGCAAGTGGGGGCTAAGGCTTGAGAGATAGTAGTTTGTCAAAGAGTTCGTGGCTAAGGCGAGATTGGAATAAGCAATAGGCAGCAGGAGAGCCTCATTCAGTTCTCAGAGTGCTCCTCACCACCACCTGGTGGCCAAAAAGAAAAGCACAATAAAAACCAATGTTACTTATTAATGTTACCCCCTCCGCCCACTTCAAGATGGTGGCTTTGAGGGTTCAGCAGTGCCTGTACACTGGCACAGGGGGTGCAAACAAAGTTTGTAGAGTTTGTTCCCTGCTGCCACTACAATAAGCCTTTGGATAATCAACGAGCGCCTACAGTTTCTGGTCAGGATCGTCAAGGAAGATTAACTCAATCATTTGCTTTCATTCTAATCCCTCAAAATAACTTTACATTATAACCATGGAATCAATGGGAACTAACACACCACTTTACCACCAGTCGTTTCAGTTATTCTGCTTAGAATCTGGGCCCCAAATCTTTGAATTTAGGACATCTCCACACCACACATGGCCAGCTGCCTTTTTGAAACTGCAGCACCGGCCTCTAAAAAGTCCTCTTTGGGAGCTGGAGTCTTCAGTATCCTCTACTCAGTTCTGCGGTTCCATTAATGCAGAGGAGTGAAAAGGAGAGATAGCTGGCTTGGGCTGTAAGTTGTCATGGCCAGGGTAAAGAAAATGTGTTCCCCCCACCCTTCATGGGGGAGAAGCAGAGGTGGAAAGAAATGGAAGGGAACATTTATTTGCGCAGGGTCTGTGCGGGGAATTTACTTCTTTGTGTCCTGTAAAAACATGAATTTTTACTGAAATTTACTGCTTTGTGTCCTTGTTGAGTACAACAGCAAAAGTGGGGTCAACAGAATGATTTGGTGCAATAGGATTGCCACTTGCAACCTATCTAGAGTTGCCATGTCCCCCGAAATTCTGTGTTTCACCCAGATTTTAAGCATCTCACCCAGCTTGCTTAGCCCACCCAGATTCTCTAAGATTTCAGCTTTCTTTTTTCTCTTTTTCTTTCTTTCTTTTTAAAAAGCTAAGCTGTAGCCCTTGTAGAAGCGGAATTATGGAGCAAAATGTACAGTCACTATTCTTATCAGAATTATTTTCAAGCCAATTTACATAGTATGCAAATTAGGTACCCGGATTTGGAAAGTCAAAATATGGCAACATTACTATTGATGAAATAAGATTGGTTGCTGATTTTGTGCCAGCAGAGACGTGGGTTTTCCAGAAAATATTGAACTGGAATTTTTCCTGGAAAGGTTTCCAATGCAAATTTCTCCCACATTCGCATAAAAATTCATTATTTTTTCTCAAAAAAACCTCACCCTGTATAAATTTTCAAGATGCCCTAAATAGATTGTGATCTGATTTGGCATGTTATTTGACCTTTTTATACAGTTTTTAAAAACCACCCCATATTAATTTCTCCTCACTGTATCTTAAATGTTTTTCATGTAGCCCAATAGAAATTTCAGAAATGGAAATTTTTACCCAGAAAAATAAAATATGGGGAAAATTTCTGGGAAAATTTCCACCCCATTTCTGCTTCCCCGCTCCGGTTCATCTCCCACTTACTAAAGCACAAAGGAGATTAATGTTTATCCACAACAGGCAGGAGGAGAGGAAACAACAGGACATTGGAAGGAAGGCAGCAGGTGGTGTGGTAAAGTCTCTTGCTGCATTGGTTCTATTAAAGAGCAGGCAGACTGGCCAGATTGTAAGATGACAACCCTAATAGGCAGAGATGTTCTGGAGTGCCTGAAGAAGAGAGATGAACATATGAAGCTGCCTTATACAGAACTGAGTCAGACTATTGGCCCAATATCATCTGACAGAAATTCTCCAAGGAAATTCTCCAAATTCTCTATCTCTCCCATCATTTACTACCCAGTCCTTTGCCAGGGATTGAACCTATGACTTCTGAATGCAAGACACCTGCAAGAGCTATGGGAGCTCAGGAGGAGCAAGAGGAAAAGTTGGCAAGGAGGCAGCAGTAGTAGTCTAGATTAGAGGTGTGCAAACCGGTTTGACTCAAACCCTAGTTCGACTGGTCTGAGTTTGAACTGGACCACCCTTGGTTCAAACAGAACTGGTCTTAACAGGTTTGGGGCAATGCTTGCAAAGGGGAATCCACTGAGGATTCCCCTTTACAAGCAAAGGGGGATTTCCAAAAGGCAGTAGCGGGGAGAGGGGAACTTATTTTTCTGGTGGTGGCGGCAACCTCTCTAACCCCACCATCAATCCTTTGATAACTGCAGAGCATGTAGGGCTTCCTAGAATAGATAAGCCTGGCGCTCTTGCAAAAGAGCAACGGACATCTATTCTAATGTGTGCACAGAGGCCCTGCATGCTCTGCAATTACTTGAAGTTTGAACTGGACTGCAGCCACCAGCCTAGGCTGCAATTGAGGAGGCCAGCGGGGGGTTTAGAAGAGCCCCCACTGCTGACCTTTTGCCACTGTCCCACCACCACTGGGAAAGTAAGTTCCCCTCTCCCCCACCCATGCTTAGGGAATTCCCCTTTGCTTGTAAAGAGGAATCCTCAGTGGATTCCCATTTCCAAGAATTGCCCCAAATTGGTCCTTGAATTGGTTCAGCCCATTTTGGCGGTCGAACCGGACTGGACCCAGTTTGGCAGGAACTGGATGGGCATGTTTGAGTTCAGTTCAAATTTGAACTGAACTGGCCATACTGGTACCATGTACATCCGTAGTCTAGATCAGGGATTCTCAACGTTGGGTCTTCAGATGTTATTAGACTTCAACTCCCATAATCCCTAGCCTCAGTGACCTTTGGTTGGGGATTATAGGAGTTGAAGTCCAGTAGCATCTGGAGACCCAACGTTGAGAATCCCTGGTCTAGATGACAGAATGTTCTATCAAATTGCAGGCAGCAGGAAAATATGGTCAACTAAAGAACAATATCTGCTTATATAAAAGAGGCTCAAATGTAGTTTGCAAAGTAGAGCAAAAATCAAACTGTAGTATAGTCTAATCTCAGCCAATTCTATAAGCCCCACAACACTCAATAGAACATTTAACATGTCCTAACTGTAGTAAAAATTGTCATTAAAAATTGTGTTACCTTCCAATTTTTTAAACCTTCAGGGCAAAAATGCCCTTTAAAACATTAGTGAATACATACACATTATACAGCCCTTACAAAACCAGTCCTCCTTAAAGACCTCAACCAATACATTCTAATTTCTTCTTCCCTGAAATCTGATGGGGTGAGAGTAGAAATGAGCACTGTTTCAGTACTTCAATTCATACATGTTTTGAATTCAACAAGCCTGTTGGAATGTTTCACAGCCCTACAGGCTCACTGTTACACCCTATCCTGGTATTTCAGGTATTTCTATGACTTGAAACTCTTAATCCTCTAAGCAGCTGAAAGGCAAAAGAAGGGATATCGCTTTAGTCAATGCAGCTAACATGCAGCAATTACTAAATGCCTGCAGGAATAACTCCACACAAAGAAGGCCTCAAGAGAAATTAGTTACCTTAAAAAAAATCCAGGTAGTATAAGCATGACATGTGCAAGATATCAAGACTCATTTTCCAGTACTATGGAATGCAAACTAGGAAAGACTCTTAGAAGCTATAATCCTGTGACCTGCACATAAGAAACAGAGCTTTTCTACTGTAAATTCTTCCCAGTTGTGAATACCAAGTTCAACTTTTACCTTGTGCAGGTAACATCCTATGCATGTTTACTCAGAGATAAGTCCCCTATGTTTACTGGCACTTACTTTCTAATAAACATGTTTAGGAAGACAGCCTGAAAAATGACCTGTACGCAATGAATTGAAAAAGGAAGGTGCCTGTTGATGCATAATTCAGAAATTTTAATGAATTCATCCATTTAGGGTAAAAAATACTGATAACAATGCCTTTCATACAACATAAATTTTAAAGTCCATTGGCAGTATCCAGATGAATTAGTCATGACTAAGCACTACAGAGGCAGTAATCATCATAGATGCTGCTTGACTTGAAATATTTTAAATTATATTTATGGATGTAGTGCTCAACTAGCAATAAGTAACCCACTTTAAAAAATTAAACTGATAACCCTTGTTTTATTTTTTACTTTAACAAACCTTCAGCCGCTCTAGGAAGAGCATCTAGGTTCCAAGTTCCCTCTCTGGCATCAACAAGATAGGGCAGAGAGATATTCCTGCCTGCAACCTTGGAGAAGCTGCTGCCAGTCTGTATAGACAATACTGAGCTAGATAGACAAATGGTCTGACTCGGTATATGGCAGTTTGCTATGTTCCAGTTTAACCATTAGGCTAACTATGCCATGGAGAGCTGCTGCTACAGTATGTTCATATTAACTTTGAGCTCTTGACAATGAATGCATCCTCTCTCCTGTTCCTTGCACCAAACAGATTTTTCTGTACACCTTGGAATATGAAGACTTCCCTTATGGAGTGAAGTCTTGTCCATCAGTCTGGTTGGGATCAACAGCCACTTGGTTCCTCCCCTCCCCAGACTGTACACATCGCCTAAATTGCCCACTCCAGGATTCTTACTATAAAGCCACGGGGACCTGAACAGGCCAATTCCCTCTCTTTCCTTTCCCTCCATTTCCTGGTCCCCACCGTGCAGCAGATGGCTTCCAACATTCCCAGTTTCAATTATTCCTAACCCCAGAATTAATCTCTCACACACACTCACACACTCACTCACTCTGTTCTGGAGCTGTAAAAGTGAATGCTGCTTGTTGTAGATAACAATGGAGAAATCTAGGATTTTAGCACAGGTGTGATCTAAACACAAAGGAGGTACCAGCAGTAGCTACTGGGAGGGATATTATGTTGAGCTGAACAGGGACAGTTGCTCTTCCCCTGCTAAATATGAGAGCCACCAATTTAACAGATGCCTCTTTGCCTGGGTAAGAGTGGTTGGGGCTAGTAGAAATCTCCAAGGGGAGCTCCAAGTAGAAAATTCTAGCATTAAGTATAATTGTCCCCTCTCTAGGTTTTGAGCACACACCCACACTTTATCCTATGGATAAGGCATAAAGCTGTGCTCCTACCTTAAAAAAAAAAAAGTAACACAACACAGGATAAACTGTAATGATTAGTCACTGACTGATCATTTACAATATCCTGTATCATTACAAATGTATCACTGACTGATATATTTACAATTATAATTACATAACGCTTACTCACACAAATGACATATTACATCTTGTTATGCATACCTGCCCTTAATTAGTCATACATTTTTCTTAGCCAGAGGCTAGACTTTCCACAAACGCCAGAGGAAAGCTATGCATTTAAACAAGAGGCTCACTAGCTTTCAAGCAACTCGCTTATCTGTGCAATAGTCAGAAAAATATTTCCTTTTGCTTATGCTTTAGCTGTAAACCCACTAACAATATATTTGGTTGAAAGTGGCATTACATCCTCATATGTTATTTTTATACACATCCACAAGACTTCAGATTAATTTCTTATTTTAAAAAGAATACTGAAGTGTTTTCCAGAGTTTTGACTATAAACCCACTCTTCTCAGTAATAAAACAATCTTTTAGTAGCTAGAAAAGTGCTCCGCACTTCTACTATGAGTTCCAACAAAGATTCTTGAAAGTGATTTATAGACTATAAGGCTTCAATTCTAAGTATATTTACTCAGAAGCCAGCCCCACTGACATCAATAGCATTACTTAAGAATAAATATGATTAGGACTGGGATGCTAGGTTTAGAAAACACAAAACAGAAGCCAAATGCTATTTTGTGCTGTGAAGATTCAGGCAAATTCAAAGATTCTGGCTCAAGCTTCTCTCTCAAAAACAAAATTGATGACTACTCTGCAAATAAGTAAATAAACACATAAATAAATACATAAATTAGAAATAGTGCTTTTAATCCTTTACTCTCCATAAGGTAATAATACTTTAGTAAGCATCACTAAAGTAATACTCTCCATAAAGTACTGATGCCAAGTCTGGATACTCTGTCACCTCCTCTGTTACCTCCATGAAGAGCTCCAACGTTTCAGTCCTACTTCGTTTAAACCACAGCTCTTTGGCTCATCCAAACCTATGAAACAATGGTTTACAAACCAGGATCGAAAGAGCTGTATTTTAAACAAAAGACTGCTTAGGTTTGTGAGCTGAGGAGCTAATTCAATAATGAACATGAAGATACATAATAAAGACATGTTTTCTCTCTGAGCATATTTTCATAATGTAGTTCAAAAATATATTTTTGAAAGATTTTATTATAGTTTATTGTTCCTTTACATAGAATTTTGGTGTAAATCACTTTGGAGGTTTTAACAGAAAAGTGGTATAACATGTTTTAGATAAATACATTACAGAACAGCACTGTTCTATCTGTTAACACACTTCTTCCTTCTAAGCTGTATAGCAGGCCTGCTCAACTTGGGGGCCCCAGCTGTTTTTGAACAACTCTCATAATCCCCAGCCACAGCGGCCAATATAGCCAGGGATTATGGGAATTGTAGGCCAACGTTGCAGGAGGGCCGAAGTTGAGCAGCCCTGCTCTATAGCATTCTTTCCCTTTCCACCTCAGCAAGACTGAAACAGGGCATCGTTCTCCTCAAGCCTCTACAAATCCATTTGCCAACTTGTCAGTGGCGAGTACCCCACAACCCTTGGTAAGCAGAACACTTAGCGCCACACAGATCTCCTCGCCAGAGATCTCATTTCTACTATCATTTTTGAGAAGGAACAAATTGACTTTTATTAGAAAGTGTTTAGCATATGGTTTACAAAAGCAATACAGCAGTGAATAGAATTTCCCGATTAAAACACGGCCGCATACTAAAGAATGTGTGGTTGCAATGGTAGAGAGAATATAGCACTATATGCAAGTTTCTTGGGGGTTGGGGTAGTAATTAATTATTTTGAGACCACTGATAATGGCTAACTAGTGAGCTAAGCCTAATTTGTGGATCCCTGTTCTACAACCCAGTTCGAACAGTACCACAAAGCCAATGTCATGTTTGGTGCATACAGAAAAGCGCTCTCTCAAGTTACCAAAAATAGGTAAGCTTGAGGGTAAGCTTTCCCACACATACTCCAGTCACTGAATCACTTTCTATTCATTTTTTCTCCTGAAGTCCTCTATTAGTTTTCCCCTGTAGAATTCAAGAATTTCATCTATTTAAAAATGAATAATATTTCTGATAGGCTGATGAGATTTACAGTTTTTATAACTGCTTCAGAGCCACTTTCATTTTTAAAAGAAGAGCACACATAGAAAAATGTGCCATATATTGTAAAATTCATTTGAAACAAGCAAATGACACATTTGTAACTAGGGCAGTGATCCCGTGATGTTATATGACAGGGTGGTGGTAGAATACAGATTGAAAATTAAAAGGATTCCCCCACTCCACCCTCCAGTATTCCACAATGTTGAACTTGTTGCTTCCTTGCTCTTAGTGAGGCCCTTTCAAGGTAGATATTTAGAGTTTCAAGGAACATTAAAAAGGCTTTTTAGAGTTAACAAAGTTTGCCATATAGAGAAAGGAATTGTGTTGTAACCACAATGAATTACTACAAAGTTAGTTGAATTTTTGTTGCTCTTAGAAACACACAGGCTAATGTTAATTATTCTGAGACAGGAGTAGGCACTATGTTCTGAATTTATGATTAAGTACAACAGAAATGTACCATGAGCCAGAGGTCCACAGATGATGCACATAGTTCAGCTGCAAACCATGAATCTAATTTATATTGGAGCTGCAAAATTCAAATCAATCTAAGGGCCATATTTAGTAATTCAGGAGGGCATTGCTACATTAACCATAGAAAAGCACAATTGTTTAAATTTTAATGCACTGTTTTCTTTTTAAGCCCTTATCTGGGAAGCCAGCTTCTCTGCACCCTATGGCATATACTCTCTTCTTCTCTGTCTGCACGACTCCCTCTGAACACCCTCCCCGTAAATACTCTTCCCCTCCAGTGGCTGTTGCTGGTCTGCCCGGCTTGTGTTTCTTTGTAGACTGTGAATCCTCTGGGGTCAGGGAACCAACTTCTTATTCTTGTTCTATGTAAACTACTTTGAGAAATTTTTGTTGTTGGAAAGCAGTTTATATATAACAGTAATAGTAGGTTGTATGCCCACTGCTCAGCTACCCCCTTCTTTTTCGGCTTCCAAATCCAAAAGTCTCTCTGAAGCACCATTTCTCATCCATCCCGTTTTTCTCTTTGCAACCCACAGATTTTCTCTCTGCATCCCTCTCCATGTATACCACTAGGTTTATACCTGCATGCCCACTTATGAATTATCCCCCTTTTATCTTTCTCCATCCTAAAGGTATCTCTGCACCTCCAATTCTCAGCCAGTAGGTAACCTTAGGCCAGTTGCTATCTCTTAGTGTTTCTCAACCTTTTTGGAGTAAAGGACCGCTAAATTCTTCAGGCAGAGTTTCAAGGACTGCTACATTCTTCATGCGCAGTTTCCCGGACCAGCAGCTAGTAAAGGGGTTTCAAGTCTATCTATCTATCTGACTTCTATACTGCCCAAAACTTGCATCTCTGGGCAGTTTACAATTAAAATAATATAAGCATTAAAATCATTAAATTTGGAATCTTTTGCAAACATGGAATATTAGGGGTTCTCAACCTTTGGTCCCTCAGTTAAACTCTCATAACCCCCAACCACAATGGCATTTGGCCATTATGGCTGGGGATTATGGGAGTTGAAGTCCACCAACATCTGGGGACCCAAGGTTGAGAACCCCTGAATCTAAAAGCCTGGGTGAACAAATTTGTCTCCAGTATGTCTTCAGTATGTTCAGTGGGGGTGCTTGTGATTACTCAATGGAGAGGGGATGTTGAGCCATTAGAAAAATTCAAAAGCTACATGGGGCCAATGAAAACAACACATAAGCAAGCTTTTGAATTCTCCAAAACCCCATTCTCCAGTTCCCCCATCCTCTCTCACAACACGCGTTTCTGTGCTCCCCTCCCAACTCCCCTGTGTGCGCCAATCACACCAGCCTGCCTTTGGGGCCATGCAGCTCACGTGGTCCCACATGCTGCCCGCGCGTACCTGCAAGGTGAGCCAAGGCATCCCTCCTCCCTCCCTCCTCTGCTTAGCCCTCACCGCAGCATGATTCCGGCCCGAGGTTGTCCCCCACACCCGGTGAGGTCATAAAGGGGACAGCCGTCTTCCACTGGCAGTGCAGACCAGGGGGTTATAGGGGGCCGAGGGACCACAACACCCCACCAATGCAAGAGGGAAACGGCGTTTCCTCTGAAGGTGCCTTGGCCGCAACAGGCAGCTGGTTTTAAATCGGTTTGGATCGGACACGAACCGTGCTGGGCATCAAATCCCCAGGATCACTTCATTCCAGTGCCATTCATCCAATGACCCTTGTTCATGAATGCACAAAATGGTACTTTGCCTCTCCCTCGTACCATGCCACCTCCCTCCTCCACTTAGCCCTCCTCGGTACACGTGCTTGCTCCCCCTCCCCCGAGGAAGGTCCACCTGCACTCCCTTTCTGCAAAGCCCGAGCCAAGGCAGCCCTCCTCCCTCCCTCCGCCACTTAGCCCTCACTGCAGCATGATCCCGGCCAGAGGTTCCACCCCCAGCGAGATCACAAAGGGGACCGCTGTCTTCCACCAGCAGTGCAGACCAGGGGGTTACAGGGGACTGAGGGACCACAATGCCCCACCGATGCAAGAGGGAAACAGCGTTCCCTCTCAAGGCACCTCGGTTGCAACAGGCAGCTGGGTTTCAATCAATCAACCTTTGGCTGCAAACAATGAGCATGCAAGAACCAGCAGCCCTTCAAGTGGCACCCAGTGCCATACCTTTTCCTCCATGCTCCCGCGCTGCATACAGCTTGAAGCTGTAAAGATAGGGAATAAGACAGCTGTAGGAAGATCTCAGCAGCACGTGGAGGCAAGGCACAAGAAGGGTCCCACGCCTCCGTGATACTCTTCCTCTTCCATGCCATGTGCTTGATTGCAGTTGTTGGGGGGGGGTGACTCCCAGTCAGGGACCAGCACTCAACCCTTCGGGGACCGGCAGCGGTTCAGGGACCAGTGGTTAAGAAACTGCCCTAGACAGCCACACAGGGTTGTTGCAAGGATAAAATGAGAAGCATGAAATTTGCATGGAGGGGGGAATGAAATAAAGCCTTGGGTCATTACATCTTCAGAATTAAAAACTTTGGTTCACCACATCTTCGAATTCATCTATGCCAGAGTGGGAATTAGAAATATATATCAGTTTTCAAAAACCAAACAAGGACTCTAGGGAAAGCATGCAGTCTGTCATTCATTTTAGAACCTGTCCATCTTTTGGGACAAGCACCACACATTTAAAAAACAAAATCCCACTAAAGAAAGAAGCACAAACGTGCATCATGCCAGATATCACCCTTGTTCTCCTGACTGGAATTATGTGAGCCACTAAGGCATTAGATGCTTATCCAGTGGTTTACCTTAATCCACATAAAGCTGTTTTGAATGCCTTGCAGAATCACTATCCAGTCTGCAAAGGAAGAATAAGTAGATTGCTTCAAGGATTTATCCAAGCAGAGGCCTGACGGTTAATGTTGTTTCAGTGTGGAGCACAACATGTTTTCTTGACTCTGCTGTTCCAAGATTGCATGTGTCTAAAAAAACACAATTCCCCTGATGAAAGGCACTCACTGGCCCAAAATATGCTGGGCTCTTTATTGATTAAATTTGTCTCTGCACGCTTTTATGGTATTCTTTGTGCTGCACTAATTTGGGGAACTTTCCTTTTGCTGGACATAGGAAATGTCTAATATAGATTTTAGGATACTGGCAGGGCATGTTATTTTCAGGAGTCTCAAAGCTACAAATAAGAGTTGCAACATTACAGTACTCTTCAAACACCTAAAGGGCTGTCACACAAAAGTGGACAAGGTCTTATTCTCTGCTGCCCTAGAGTGCAGGACTAGTTCTAATGGGTTTAAGTTACAGGAGGGTAGATTTTGGTTGTACATTCAGAGCAACTTTTCAACAGTAAGAGCAGTTTGAGGTGGGTAGCCTGGAGGTGGGTAGGCTTTCCCTTGCTGGAAGTGTTCAAGCCGAGGCTGGACAGCTATCTCTTGGGGATGCTCTAGAGCTGGATTTCCTACATTGAGCAAGGGGGTTGTAGATAGCCTACAAGATTCCCTTCAACTCTATGATTCATCCATAAATTTTGCTCCAAGGAGAAAGCTGTTGAAACTTGTTGCCAAGCTCCATATGGGAGGGCAGTGCTCCGGCCACAGGGCCAGGAGTTTCCATGTGCCAGTGCTGCTCCTCCAGTAATGGTGGAGTCGGGAGGAGTTATGAATACCACTGCACCAGCATTCTGGAGAGGTACTATGTAAGGGTAAGAATCCTGGGCAAGGGACCTCTTAGTGCTGGAAAGGGAAGGTTCTTACACTCTTGGTCCCTTAGCATTACCACAATGAAGCTATTCTCACAATGTGGGGAAACCAGGCTAAGGGAGCCCAGCCTGGTTTCCCCTCATTGTGAGAACCACAGGGCTTGCAGGCAAACCTGGTGGTTCAGCAGCGGCTAGCCCGCCAAAGTAGCCCTCCTCTAAAACAAGGTTAGCAGAGTGAGTGCTCCGCTAACCCTGTGGTTTTTTTTAATCGTGAGACGCCATGCTGCGGCAACTCATGAGTAGACTCCCAACTGGGAGGCTGCAGTAAGCCTCCCGGTATCAGGCCCCCACCCGAATGCCCTGCACACTCACGTGGGGAACACTGGGACTTCAAGGGGCCGAATGGCCCCCAATCCCCACCACCCCTACCAGCTCCATGACAGAGGGTGGGTGGCCAATCTGGGGCATGGA